>NW_022437003.1:509590-560404 GCF_009761245.1 Sapajus apella
GGCTACTACTATGTTGCCTAAGATGGTCTTGAACTCCCGGGCTCAAGTGATCCTCCTGCTTCAGCCTTCTGAGTAGCTGGGATTGCAGGCATGGGCCACCAATTTCTTGATCATGCTTAGCAAACCCCCTTAGACCGACAGCGCCAGATGAATCTCCTTGGCCCAGAAACAAATAGAAAAATAAAACTAAACATGTATGACAGACACATAAAGAAGATACACTGTAAATGACATGGGAAGGGTCAATATTCTTAATTGCTCATGTATTTCATTAACACTTTTTGAAGCAACTTCAGATTTGGAAACGGTTTTGCTTTTAGGGCTTAATTTTTATTCATTTTCTTTTCTTGGAAGACAGGGTCTTGCTCTGTTACCCAGGATGGGGTGCAGTGGCATGATCTTGGCTCATTGCAACCTCCACCTCCCAGGTTCAAGCAATCCTCCCACCTCAGCCTCGTGAGTAGCTGGGACCACAGGTGCATACCACCACATCCAGCTAATTTTTTGTATTTTTGATAGAGATGGGGTTCCAGCATGTTGCCCAGGCTGGCCCCGAACTCCTGAGCTCAAGTGGTCTGCCCGCCTCAGCCTCCCAAAGTGTTGGGATTACAGAGCCACTGTACCTGGCCTTCACTCATTTTCATTTTTGTCAATTTGGTAGGTAGAAAACGGCTTTTGTTTTAGGTTTAATTGGCATTTTTATTTTAATTTTTATTTATTGAGACTGGGTCTGGCTGTGTCACCCAGGCTACAGTGCAGTGGTATGATCTCAACTCACTGTAACCTCCACCTTCCAGGTTCAAGTGATCCTCTCAACTCAGCCTCCTGAGTAGCTGGGACTACAGGCACACACCCCCGCACCAGGCTAATTTTTGTGTTTTTTGTAGAGACAGGGTTTCACCATGTTGCCCAGGCTGGTCTCAAACTCCTGGACTCAAGCAATCTTTCCGCCTTGGCCTCCCAAGGTGCTAGGATTACAGGCATGAGTATCATGCCTGACCTGGCATTTTAATTATTAACTTATTAATGAGTTTAAATGTATCCTCAAGTATTTATTGGGCATTTCTATCCCCTCTGTGAGTTGCCTGTCTTTTGTTAATTTTAGTGTAACGATATTTATCTTTATTTTGACACGTAAGAATAGCTTATTTATGAACGATGTTAGCCCTCAATCTAGGAAATAATTCTCATGGCTATTTATTTTTCTTTTAAATTCATTTTTTATTTTTATTTTTTTACCATGCAGAAATGTTCAATTTTTGAGTAGTTAAATGCATCAGTCTTTTCTGTTACGGTTTCTACTTGTAAATCGTGCTTAGAAAAATCATTCCCACTTCATGGATATAAAATTATTCACCTAAATTTTATTCTGTTAATTTTATGGTTTCATTTTTGACATTTAACCTTATAATTCGTCTTTCATTTATTTGGGTGTAAAGGTTGACAGGGATCCAGTGACTTGCCATTGCTAATATTAATTTCAAGTCACTATCACCTAGGGCAGTGGTCTCCATGTTTTTTGACTCCAGGGACTGGTTTCCTGGAAGACAGTTTTTGTATGGATGAGGTGGGGGGTGGAGGGTAGATGGTTTTAGAATGAAACTGTTTCATCTCAGATCATGAGGCATTAGATTCTATAAGGAGTGTGCAGCTGAGATCCCTAGCATGTACAGTTCCCAGTGGGAGTCACACTTCTCTGAGAATCTGGCGCTGCTGCTGCTGTGGCAGGAGGCAGAGCTCAGGTGGTAATTCTTGCTTGCCCGCCGCTCCCCTCCCGCTTGTGGCCCCATCCCTAACAGGCCACACATTGGTACCGGTTCATGGCCTGGGGACTGGGGATGCTTGCTCTAGGGTGAACGTGGATTTGCCCGTGCAAAGATGGTATACTCATTGTTACGGGGTTGTGACATCACCATTTGTTGACCACTCTATGCATTATTCATCTGTTAGACATTAAGTTATATGTATGCTTAACTCTGTTTCTGTACTTTTTTTTTTAGTCGGGGGGGGATGGAGTCTCACTCTGTCACCTAGGCTGGAGTGCAGTGATGTGATCTCAGCTCACTGCAACCTCCACCACCCAGGTTCAAGCAGTTCTCATGCCTCAGCCAGCTGAGTAGCTTGGATTACAGGTGCCAGCTACCATACCCAGCTAATTTTTGTATTTTCGGTAGAGTTGGGGTTTCACCATGTTTCCCAGGCTGGTCTCGAACTCCTGACCGCAGGTGATCCACTTCTGCTTCTCAAAGTGCTGGAATAATAGGCGTGAGCCGCTGTGCGCGGCCTTTCTGTACTCTTTATTCTGCTTCCCTGATCTGTTTCTTTTGGTTTCAGTATCATACTATTTTTGTTTCTATAGCTTAAAAATACATTTTTCCTTTTTCTTTTTTGAGATAGGTTCTCACTCTGTCACCCAGACTGGAGTGCAGTGGCATGATCTCAGTTCACTGCAACCTCCATCTCCCAAGTTCAAGCTATTCTTCTGCCTCAGCCATCTGAGTAGCTGGGATTACAGGCGTGTGCCACCATGCCCCACTAATTTTTCTATTTTCAGTAGAGCCGAAGTTTCATGATGTTTCCTAGGCTGGTCTCAAACTCTTGATCTCGAGTGATCCACCCACCTCTGCCCCTCAAAGCTCTGGGATAACAGATGTGAGCCACTGCGCCTGGCCTTTCTGTGCTTTTTGTTCTGTTAAATTGATCTGTTTCTTTTGGTTTCAGTATCTTGTTTCTATAGCTTAAAACGGCTTTTTTTTTTTTTTTTTTTTTTTTTTTTGATATGGGGTCTCCCTCTGTTGCCCAGGCTGGAGTGCACTGGCGTGATCACGGCTCACTGCATCCTCAACTTCCTAGACTCAAGCGATCCTCCCACCTCAGCCTCCCAAGTAGCTGAGACTACAGGCAAGCACTACCATGCTTGGTAAATTTTTACATTTTTTGTAGAGACAGGGTCTTGCCATGTTGCCCAGGCTGGTCTTGAACACTTGGGCTGAAGCAATTCGTTGTTCCCGCTCTCCCAAAGTGCTGGAATTATAGGTGTGAGCCACCTTGCCCAGCCAAAAATACATTTTTGGTGGGTCACCTGAGATCTGGAGTTCAAGACCACCCCAGCCAACATGGCAAAACCTTGTCGCTTTTAAAAAATAAAAAATTTAGCCAGTGCGGTAGCTCACATCTATAATCCCAGCACTTCAGGAGGCTGAGGCAGGTAGAACACCTGAGGTCAGGAGTTCAAGACCAGCCTGGCCAACCTGGTGAAACCCCATCTCTACTAAAAATAAAAAAAGTAGGTGGACCTGGTGGCAGGCGCCTGTAATCACAGGTATCAGGAGGCTGAGGCAGGAGAATCACTCGAATCTAGGAAGTGGAGGTTGCAGTGAGCCGAGATCACACCACTGCACTACAGGCTGGTGACAGAGCAAGACTCCATCTGAGGGGGAAAAAAAAATATATATATATATATTTATATCTGAAGGATACGTCCCTCCTTAGTCTTCCTCTTCATTCCCTAGCAGTTTGGTATTTGGCATAATTTTCAAAATTTACTTGATTATTTTATCACATTAAATAACATACCTGTCTCACTGGGAGAAGCAGATTTAACAAGTCTTAATAATACATAGAAGGAGCTTAGAATAGTGCCTGTTAAGTAAATAGCCAGTAAGGTTAATTACTATTTTTCAGTGACAGAAGTCCAACTCAAGCTATCTTTTGGGGAAAAAGTGGACTTTATAGGTTCATATAACTGATACCTGCAGTGTGGAACTTGGCCCAGAGCTCTAGATGGTTTCTGCATTTCTCCACGTGGAGGATGCTCATAGCAGAGGACTCTGCCTCGGAGGCCAGCAGCCCCAGGAGGAAGAGGGTATCTTCCCAAAGCCCTAGTGGAGAAGTCTCGGGGAAGGTGTGAACTGAACTAACTTTGCTCAAAGGTCAATTTCTGAGTCAAACGCTGGTGAGGGTGGGTGTGCTGGCCACTTAGCCCTCTGGTCAGCCCTGCCTGAGTGGTGTGGAATGGGCTCTCTGCAGGAGAGGGTAATTCTGCCTGTAGAAGGAGGACAATGGGATACTGGTTAGAAAAATTATCTTTCCTTGCGTATTAATTTCTTGAAGTACTTCTTTGTTGCCTCTATATATGGTCCACATTATTAGTAAGTTCTTATTTAAAAAAAAAAAAAAAAAATGGAGCTGGGCAAGGTGGCTCACGCCTGTAATCCCAGCACTTTGGGAGGCTGAGGTGGGTGGATCACGAGCATAGGAGTTCAAGACCAACCTGACCAACATGGTGAAACCCCGTCTCTACTGAAAATACAAAAAAAATTTAGCCGGGCATCATGGCATGCACCTGTAATCCCAGCTACTCAGGAGGCTGAGGCAGGAGAATTGCTTGAACCTTGGAGGCAGAGGTTGCAGTGAGCCGAGATCATGCCACTGCACTCCAGCCCAGGTGACAGAAGAAGACTCTGTCTCAAAGCCGGGGGGAGAGAGATTGCCAGACTTCTGCTTTTACTGCCCAGCGTATCTATCAGAGTTCATTTGAAGATCATGGAAACCTCTCTGCTAGTTTAGGCAAGGAAAGGATTAATACCAAGAATTAGAGAATTTACTGCTAACTGGGAACTGTAGGAGCAGGCTCTAGGCCAGGTGCTCAGAAAGGACTCCCAAAATCATGCACAGAACTGGCTTTCCGAGGAGCAGCTCCTCATGCCACTGATGGTCACTGCCCCATTTGCTAGCTGCAGATTCAACTGTCTCATACACGGTTTGTAAAAGAAGAAGCCACCACCTCACCTATTGGTTCTGGGACCTCATCACCACCTGAGGCACCTGCCTTACTGACAGTATAGTTGCCCTGTCCTCTGCCCATAAACACGTGGGAAGCCAGAGCTGCAGCACGGGACGCTGTGCTACCTCTGCTGCAGAAAAACTGGAAGGCTCCATGGTGGAGGCTGGGCCATGTCAGACTGAGTTGAGACAGCCTGGGTAATGTAGTGTTTTCTAGCCTCTGGCATGCAGCTAGACATCATATAAGGGACTCAGAATGAAAGGAAGTGAGCCAGTTGAACAAGGAAGAACATTTAAAAGAAAATCGCTACCATCTACTTTCACATCATTTTTAAAAAGTTTTTTTTTTTGTCTGCCCAAAACACAAAGGATGTTATCTTAGACTAAAAACTCAGGTAGCCACTATAAACTGATATGTAGATACATATATGTGTGTGCGTGTGTGTATGTATGTGTATCTTTGTTTCCACTGTGAATCACTGAAAATTTTATAGAAGCCACCTCGGGGCCAGGCATGGTGGCTCACACCTGTAATCACAGCACACTGGAAGGCTGAAATCGGTGGGTCACCTGAGGTCAGAAGTTCAAGATCAGCCTGTCCAACATGGGGAAACCCCGTCTCCACTAAAAAAAAAAAAATTAGCTGGGCACACCTGTAATCCCAGCTACTTGGGAGGTGGAGGCAGGAGAATTGCTTAAACCTGGGAGGTAGAGGGTGCAGTGAACCGAGATTGCCCCATTGCGCACTCCAGCCTGGGCGGAACTCCATCTGAAAAAAAGAACAGCAACAAAAAACACAACTGGGTCAGTCAGACAACCTTAAGGCCTTAGGGAAATCCTGCTTTACTGGGTTGACAGAAAAATGAACGAAAATGAAATTTAAATAAGTGATTTCTGCTATTTCTTAATTAGCCTTCCTGTGTTTGGGAGGGAAGAACCTGAAGTTACATATTGTTGTGTGTTATCTTTGATTATGCATGAATTTTAATCAGTTATTTATGCCTGCTTTTCTTTTTCCCTTCCACCCATACACCCATAGTTCTAGCATCTCATCACGGGCAATTGGTGGGGCCTGCACTCCCCAGGCTGTTGACTCCTACCCGCTAATCTCTGTTTTCCTGCTCTGCAGCTGTTGCTAGAACACCAGGATGCGTATCAGGCTGGAACCGTGTTTCCTGACTGCTTTTACCCTGGCATCTGCAAAGGAGGTAAGACGAAGGTTTGAGGACTAAATGAAGCCACTTTTACTTGGTTAATAGGAATAGCTATGACTGAAAATATATGGGTGTATTATGTATTTTTAATTGCACAGTATATTTTCCATTATTGTTGGTTAACAACTTCGTTTACATAGTTGCATTTTCCATTTAGCTAACACTGACCTGCTTAAGCATAGAAATTCTGAAAACTTTATTTTTTGGTGAAAACCTAAGTGGCATAATAGAAGACATTTTGCAAGAGATCAAAAGGTCTGAGTTTATGTTCCTTCTATATTAGCATGCAACCTTGAAAAAGTTGCTTATGCACAGAACCTCAATTTTCTTTTTTTGGCTTGCCATTTGTTTGCCTGCTTCTTCACTGGATTGTCCTTGTCATTAATGCACAGTATCTTCACAAGTGTTAGGCAATTCTCGGATAGTGTTATCTGTGAGAGTTAAAGAGGAAAGAAACATGAAGAAAGGCTTAACAGTCAAAGACAGATTTATTTTGAAGAAATAAACCTGAGAGAGGCTTCTGGCTGATTTTGGTCGGGAGTGCGCGCTCTCAGCACACTGAGAGTGCGCTAATCTACCCTGTGTTAGCCAGACAGACTCCATCTTGACCTCTGCCTCACCCCTCCTGCCCCTCCTCCCTTAAGTGCATACCTGGGTCTTGCTACTGTGCCGGGTCATGCTGTACTTAGAACTATCAAAACATATAACCTTTGTAACCACAGCCTGCTTGGCAAGCCCACTTGCCATTGCGAATGCCCCACCCCCCCATCGATCACATGACAAGTACCGAATACCCCCTTGGTACCTGGCAGTCATGGGAACCACGTGTGTATACCCTCTTTGAAAAATTAACAATCATGAGAACCTCCTGCCTCCTAGTTACCAGCCTCCTTATCTAAGTTGCTTGTTCTGCTTCTGTAAACTCTACTCTGACTAGGCTCCCCTTCACCTACCTAAATCAAGGTATAAAAGATAAGCCCCTTCCTCGGGCATACAGAATTTTGAGCCTTAGCCATCTCTCCGTCACTGACTAATTAATAACGGGCTCTCAGTTCAAAACAGAGCATGGCACTGTTCCATCTGACTCACCTGGGTACAACAGACCAAGAGTATTTATTGGTGAGAGAGCTTGGAATGTTTCTGTGTGGGGCAGAAGTTTATGGTGGGGTTGAAATGTCTCTGGTCAGAGGGAAAGTTACCTTGTTGCTGAACATTTCTCCCGCTGGAGGGGAGGTTGTCTCGGGGCTGGCAGGTCTCTGGTTGGGTGGAGGGGTTGGAATGTTTCTGGTTGGAGATGTTATTTGTGGTTTGTGGTTATGCTGACCCTACCCATTAGGCTGATACCCTTTGGATTTAGGCAGTTTTTAGTCAAGCTGAACTTGAAATGGCAGTGCTTGTCCAAGTTAACAATCCTTGTGCTCTGTCATAATCAGTAAATTAGCTTCATGGGTTGTATCAGTCCAGGCCCCAGCAGGAGCCAGAAGTTAGACTCAGACTGAGTAATTCAAGAGGAGCTTAGTGAGGGCACCATTTTCAAAGATAGAGACGGGAGGTGAGGAATTGCAGTTCAGGGGAGGGAGCGAAGACGGGAACCCTGGAGAGGGCGAGCTGCATGAAGAAGAGCACTTGACGAGAACTGGGCCTTCAGCTCAGTGGCATAGCCAGCCCACCGTGACGCCACACGAGGGGACTGGGAGAATAAATATCCCAACTTCAGAGTCTTCTTTTTTTAAACAAATTCCACTTCGGTTTTTATGCATTTTTCTACATCTTACCTTGTCTCATACATACCTAATTCAACTGTAGTTTTCTTTTTCTTCTTTGGTAATTCACTTTTATTTTATCTTTCAAAGACATTTAGCTTTCTTAGATACTTAATTGCCAAAGAAAAATCTCCTTTTGTTTTGAAAATAATGTATTTATATATTTTTTAGAGACAGGGCCTTGCCCTGTTGCCCAGGCTGGGGTGCAGTGGTGCAATCACAGCTCTTTGCAGCCTCAAACTTCTGGCGTCAAGTGACCCTCCTGCCTCAGACTTCTGAGTAGCTGAGACTGTAATAAGTGTGTCCCACCATACCTGGCTAATTTTTTATTTTTAACGTTTTTGTAGAGATGGGCCTTGCTACGTTGCTCGGGCTAGTCTCAAACTCCTGGCCTCAAGGGATCCTCCGATCTCAGCCCCCCAAAGTGCTGCATTACAGGCGTGAAACTACTGCACCCAGCAAACCTCTTCATTTGTATTAATTTACCTAATACTGAATTAGCTTTTATAATTACAGTAACAAGGACATCTGGTTTAAACAGGATTAGAAGTGGGTCGAATTGACCCTTTTGTGAGCTATAGTATAGACAGATAAGTTCAAGTCTCTAGGTGTGGCTTGCCAGCTGTCAGCCTTCAGCAGGCCCTGGGGGGACTTTAGCTTCCAGTCTATAGGATTTACAGAGGGATCAGAAAGCTTCAGTTCATCTGGCAATTTCTTTAAATTGAGGTTGTTCCAAAGAGCTCCTGCTGTATTTAATTCTGGAGTTTTACTGTACTCTGGAGAACAAGAATTGTTTGAAGCTTTATCCTAGGAAAACAGTCGGAGCGAATCAAACGTCTTGGTCCTAACTTATTTGAAAATCATTTTCAGAAAAACACATGATTTCATATGGCTTCGGCAGTTGTCACTTTAGGAACGGCATAGAGAAATTGAACCGAGGGATCTGAATTCTGCAGTTTTCCTTTTAGTTGTCCTGGTGACATTTGGCCCTCCATGAAGCATGTGTGGCTCTCGGAGGTTTAGCACAGCGGCCAGTTCTGTCTTTCCTACCCTTCTTGTGGGACACCCACTGGCCCACTCAAACGATGCTTGCATAAAATACTCGGGCCTGTGCTATTTTACAACAGTTATTCTACAATGAAGTGCTTGGAAGTGTGTGAAATATCTTTTATTTCTTGTGCTCTTAAGGAGGCTGACTGTGAGGGGCAAGGAAGACATTTTTTAAAACCCCCAAAAATCAAACCAAACCTCAGCTTGTTTCCTTACCTTCAGAGCACAGAAATGGAAACACTTGCAGCCTCCATTCTAAGCCGGTAGCCAGCCTTGAGATGCCGTGACCAGTCCGGGAAGAGAGCTCCATCCCTCTTCGTGTAGGCCCCTTTTAGTCATCAGGCCAGCAGTACCATGCCTCTTCAGAAGTCTCAGCTGGCTCTTTGGTTTGTTTGTTTGAGGCAGAGTCTCACTCTGTAGCCCAGGCTGAGTGCAGTGGCGCGATCTTGGCTCACTGCAACCTCTGCCTCCCGAGTTCCATTTCAAGCAATTCTCCTGCCTCAGCCTCCCAAGCAGCTGGGATTACAGGCATGTGCCACCAGGCCCAGCTAGTTGTCGTATTTTAGTAGAGACGGAGTTTAACCATGTTGGCCAGGCTGGTCTTGAACTACTGACTGCGTGGTCCACCTGCTTCGGCCTACCAAACTGCTGGGATTACAGGCATGAGCCGCCGAGCCTGGCCTATTTAAAGGCTTCTTTTGAATGTCAACAGAAGAAAGTGACGGGCAAGGAGGGAAAGAGAAGAAGGGACACAGCAGTGGGTGGTTGTGGAAAATTGGATTGACCCTCTCCAAGTTTTAAGAGAGAACCCAGAGTGCTGCCTTTTGTTTTGTCAGGAAAATTCCATGATGTGTCTGAGAGTACTCACTGGACTCCGTTTCTTAATGCAAGCATTCATTATATCCGAGAGAACTATCCTCTTCCCTGGGAGAAGGTAGGCGTGGTCCTCTAATTCTTAGAATATTTAGCACCAAACCTGCCTGGTACTGTTTTTGGACTTGCGTTTACCCCATTTATGCCACTCCGTAAGGGCTGCTCACCATTCCACCTTTAGTGTCATGTGCATTGCTTGGATGTAGTAGATGGTTAGCTAATGCTTGAATGATAGACACAATTTGAGATACATCTCTTCATCATTTAGCTCCGATAGTAATTAATCTGAAAGCACTTCCAAAAAACACATCACAAAACATTTCCAAAAGTCCTTTTGGGGGTGGGTGGGTGTGTGTGTGCGCGTGCGTGTGTTTTGTTTTGTTTGTTTTTTTGAGGCAGAGTCTCACTCTGTCTCCCAGGCTGGACTGCAATAGCATGATTTGGGCTCACTGCAACATCCACTTCCCAGGTTCAAGCAATTCTTGTGTCCCAGCCTCCTGAGTAGCTGGGATTATAGGCGTGAGCCACTGTACCCAACCTTTTTTTTTTAATAACTAGAAACTGCAATGTACTCACCTGAAATTTTTTGTTACTTTTCAATAATATAAATGAATTTATATTTATTAAAACTTTTAATAGGATTGTTACTATGAAATCACCCAAACACACATGACTCTAATTTACTTCTTTGGCAGGACACAGAGAAATTGGTAGCTTTCTTGTTCGGAATTACCTCTCACATGGTGGCAGATGTCAGCTGGCATAGCCTGGGCATTGAACAAGGATTCCTTAGGACCATGGGAGCTGTGAGTACATCCCTTTATGGGGAATGACTTTATGGGAGTCATACTGTCATACCTAAGATCCAAACCTGACCCTTTTAGAAGAAATGAAAATGTTAGGTTATTCAGACTTCTGCCCAAAGCACTGTTGGGTTGGAGGTCCCATCTTCTCCAGTTCCTTCCCTTCATTCATCTTGCCAGCTGTGTAGTTGCATCCACAAGAGCAGAGCGGCTGGTGTGTACTGAAGACAGGGATAGATGCAAGGTTTTGTTTTAGTCACGAAACTATTTGAGAAATCTTAGGTTTTATTCAAGCTGTGTCTCTTAATAAGGATATGAATACCTGCCACTTAGTTCTATTTAAAACTAGTATTTCTACCCTTTTGGACTTCTTGTTTTTAACTTCCTATATGAAAATGTCATATCCCCAACCTGAAAATTATGATCTTACCTGATGACTTAGCCTCTGGAAGGCCCCTGCTTAATGTTAATTACATTCTGTTAGAATGTGTGTTATATTTAATTGGTGATATTTATTAAACATTTATTAAACATATAAAATGTTGAATTGTTAATATGTATGTTTCAATATTACATTCTGTTAGAAATTTCAACTCAGAGATTGTCGTATATACTGTACAAGGCAGAATTGTCTGTAGTCGCTTTATTACTGTACGTTTGTGTCCAACTCGGTTGCCTAGAGATGTGTGTGTGTATATATATTCTAATAAAATGTTAGTGTGAAAACCGAGTCTATTACGCATCCTCAGCAGTTCACTGAGCTAGCTGTCGTCCCCCCGCCACCAGCTTGATTGTGGGAGTGAGAGTTGGGGCTACGATTTGTAATACACACCAGACGGTTCTCTTTCTTTCTCAGATTGATTTTCACGGCTCCTATTCTGAGGCTCACTCGGCTGGTGATTTTGGTACCGTTTATTTTATTTGCCAAATTTCCTCCTTGTGCTGTAGTTCACTGACGCTGAGATCACCACTGTGCTTTCAATGTGTGTCTTTAATATTTTGCCTGTTGCATGTATTCTCTGTCTAAGGCTGCAGTTTATTTAGAGACATACCTCATTTAACATAGAGATGTAGTTCTAAAAACTTGGGTTTGTGTACTTTTCGTTAAAAAAAAACTGCCTTCCATTGTTAACGTCATAATTTCAGAAAATCTTATACATTGGGTTAAAATTCATTAGCTAATGTCTCTACTCTCCTAATACTTTAGCCTTAAACTGGTGAACCCTGCCTTTTGTCTGCAGTAGTAAATTACTTTTAAAAATTTAAACGGGGTGGTAAATGGTGTTTAGTAAAAGAAGCCCTTGTGGTGTATATTTCCTTAAAGTAAAACAAAAAACAAAAAACACCTTTGGTTATATGGCTAATTCTTTCTTAATGTATATGCTTCACTAAGATGTTTACAAGTTGCTTTTCCTTTAAAAAAAAAAAAAAAAAAAAAAAAGCATGCCTTTACCTAAAACAGTGAACAAAAACATGTATTAATGTGAAAAACTAATAATCTGGCTTGGCAGACCGCATGTTGAAAGATGCATAGTATGTTTGTCACTAATCCACCAAATGTCAATATTTTTCTCATGCCCTAGGAGGAGATGTGTTGAGCCAGTTTGAATTTAATTTTAATTACCTTGCACGACGCTGGTAAGAGCAATGTACATTTTAAATCTGTGATATCTAAATGGCATTTAGAACCTTGACTCTTTTTCTTAGAAAATGTAACTTACAATTTAATTAGAAGCCTTCTACATTGGTAAATTATGAAAAGCAAAACTGTAGATTAGAATAGTCTGACTAGATTCTTGGAAAAATTGAACTCCACTGAATTTTGAATGGAGTAGAGTTGACGAGTCATAGCTTTACTTTCTCAAAACGATCATCTCAGCTTATGCTCCCATCAACTTTGTATAACCATTCTGCTGCTTCTGCATTCTCCAATACTTGGTATTGTCCAACTGTTAAAATTTTCCAGCCTGTTTGTGTATAAAGGTATCTCACTAAGGTTGCAATTTGCATTTCCCAGATTAGTAATGAGGTCAAAGTTTTCTGTTTTATGGATCATTTGTGTTTGATTTTAAGTGAAAACTTTTTCCAGTTTTCAATCTATTTTTCTGTTGGATTGCTTACCCTTTTTATTTATTTGTGAGTATTTATATATTCTGGCTTCTAATTTACATTTACATTTAAATATGTGATTTAAATATTTAAAATATTTTCTCTTGTCAGTTGGTCACTTTGTTGTTACAAATGTCTTTCACAGTTTGTGGTGTGTCTTTTCACTTATGTGTTACGTGTATGTTGACTAACAGAATTGATTAATTTTCGTGTAGTTGAATCAGTTTTTCCTTTCTAATCTGTACTGCTGATGTCTTATTTAAGAAATCCATTCTGGTTGGGCATGGTGGCTCATGCTTGTGATCCCAGCACTTTGGGAGGCTGAGGCGGGTTGATAACGAGGTCAGGACATTTGAGACTATTCTGGCCAACATGAGGGAACCCTGTCTCTACTAAAAATATAAAAATTAGCCAGGTGGGCTGGGCGCGGTGGCTCAAGCCTGTAATCCCAGCACTTTGGGAGGCCGAGGCGGGGGTGGATCACGAGGTCAAGAGATCGAGACCATCCTGGTCAACATGGTGAAACCCCGTCTCTACTAAAAATACAAAAAATCATCTGGGCATGGTGGCGCGTGCCTGTAATCCCAGCTAATCAGGAGGCTGAGGCAGGAGAATTGCCTGAACCCAGGAGGCGGAGGTTGCAGTGAGCCGAGATCGCGCCATTGCACTCCAGCCTGGGTAACAAGAGCGAAACTCCGTCTCAAAAAAAAAAAAAAAAAGAAAAGAAAATTAGCCAGGTGTGGTGGCGTGTGCTTGTAGTCCCAGCTACTCTGGAGGTTGAGGCAGGAGAATCTCTTGACCCTGGGAGGCGAAGTTTGCAGTGAGACAAGATCCAGCCACTGCACTCCAGCCTGGCAACAGAGCAAGACTCTGTCTCAGAAAACAGAAAAGAAATACGTTCTTAGCAGGGTGTGGTGGTCCAGCACCTGTAGTCCAATCTACTTGGGAGGCTGAGGTGGGAGGATCACTTGAGCACAGGAGTTTGAGGCTTCCGTGAGCTATGATTGTGACACTGCACTCCAGCCTACACAACAGACCCTGTGACAAGGAAAAAAAAAAAAAAAAAAAAGGAGGCCACGCTCGGTGGCTCAGGCCTGTAATCCCAGCACTTTGGGAGGCTGAGGTGGGTGGATCACGAGGTCAAGAGAGCGAGACCATCCCGGTCAACAGGGTGAAATCCCGTCTCTACTAAAAAAAAATACAAAAATTAGCTGGGCGCGGTGGCGTGCACCTATAGTCTCGGCTACTCGGGAGGCTGAGGCAGGAGAATTGCTTTAACCCGGCAGGTGGAGGCTGCAGTGAGCTGAGATTGCGCCACTGCACTCCAGCCTGGAGCCTGGCAACAAAGAGAGACTCTGTCTCAAAAAAAAAAAAAAGAAAACCCATCTACCCTGAGGGCAAATGGTTATTTTCTAACATAGACTTCTAAAGCTTTTATAGTTTTATTTCTTAGCTTTATGTCTTTTCATTTAACTAGAGTTAAATATTTGTATGTTCTGAGATACAAATCTAATTTTATTTTTTTCCTGTGGAGATAACGAATTGTCCCAGAATGATTTATCAATAGTCTACCCTTTCTCTACTGATCTGCAGTAGCTTCTCTGTTTTGGTTTTGTTTTCCTTTGTCTGATTTTTTTTTTTTTTTCCTTTTTTTTTAAGACAGTCACTCTGTTGCTCAGGCTGGAGTGCAGTAGTGTGTGATCTCGGGTCACTGCAACCTCCAGCTGCAAGGCCTAAGTGATCCTCCCACCTCAGCCTCTGCCTAGCTAAATTTTAGTGTTTTGTAACAGATGGGGTCTTGCCATATTGTCCAGGCTGGTCTTGAACTCGTGGGCTCAAGTGGTCCGCCTACCTTGGGATTGGCGGGTGTGGGGATTCTACAGGTGTGAGCCACTGAACCCCCTCTAGGTTAGAAATTCAAATGTTACTTGTATGCATGGGTCAGTTTCTGAGCTTTCTGTTAGGTCCTTTTGGTCCCCAAACAATACTGATTATTTGAATTGCTGTAGCTTTATAATAAGCCTTGGCCTCTGTTAGGGTGGATCTTTTAACTAACCCTTTTCTTCACAGTGCCTTGCCTATTTTTTGCCTTTGTTCTTTCAGATAAGATTTAGGTTCAAGTTGTCATGTTCTAAGAAAAACTTTGCTGGAATTTTTGATTAAGGGTTTATTGAATCTAGAGATGAATTGGAAAATTAACAAATTTGAAATAGTGAGGCCAGGCACCGTGGCTTATGCCTGTAACCCCAGCACTTTGGGAAGTCAAGGCAGGCGGATCATCTGAGGTAAGGAGTTTGAGACCAGCCTGACCAACATGGTGAAACCCTGTCTCTGCTAAAAATACAAAAATTAGCCTGGTGTAATATGGCACATGCCTGTAATCCCAGCGACTTGGTAAGCTGAGGCAGGAGAATCACTTGAACCCGGGAGGCAGAGGTTGCAGTGAGCTGAGATCATGCCACTACACTCCAGCCTGGGTGACAAGAGCAAAACTCTTGTCTCCAAAAAAAAAAAAAAAAAAAAAAAAACTTACATTCAAATAAAAAGATTTGTAAGGGGGCATAAATAAGATAACATCACTATTTATTTCTTTTTATCAGGTTGATCTACTAATTTTTTTGTTTTTAAATTTATTATGCTTTAAGCTCTGGGGTAAATGTGCAGGTTTGTTACATAGGTATACAGGAGCCATGGTGATTTGCTGTATCCATCACCCCGTCATCTACATTAGGTATTTCTCCTAATGCTATCCCTCCCCTTGTCCTCTACCCACCAAGAGGCCTTGCTGTGTGATGTTCCTTTCCCTGTGTCCATGTGCTCTCACTGTTCAACTCCTACTTATGAGTGAGAACATGCGGTGTTTGGTTTTCTGTTCTTGCGTTACTTTGCTGAGAATGCTGGTTTCTAGCTTCATCCATGTCCCTGAAAAGGATGTGAACTCATCCTTTTTATGGCTGTATAGTATTCCATGGTGTATATGTGCCACATTTTCTTTATCCAGCCTGTCTTTAATGGGCATTTGGGCTGGTTCCAAGTCTTTGCTATTGTGAACAGTGCTGTAATAAACATAGTGTGCATGTGTCTTTTTTTTTTTTTTTTTTTTTTTTTGAGACAGAGTCTTTTGCTCTTGTTGCCCAGACTGTAGTGCAATGGTATGACCTTGGCTCACTGCAACCTCTGCCTCCCAGGTTCAAGTGATTCTCCTGCCTCAGCCTCCTGAGTAGCTGAGATTATAGGCATGTGCCACCATGCTCAGCTAATTTTGTATTTTTTAGTAGAGACGGGGTTTCTCCATGTTGGTCAGGCTGGCCTGGAACTCCTGGCCTCAGGTGATCCGCCCACTTTGGCTTCCCAAAGTGCTGGGGTTACAGGCGTGAGCCACAGCTCCCAGCAACAAGTGTCTTTCTAGAAGAATGACTTACTATTCTTCTGGTATATACCAAGTAATGGGATTGCTGGGTCAAATGGTATTTCTAGTTCTAGATCCTTGAGGAATCTCCACCCTGTCTTCCACAATGGTTGAACTAATTTACACTCCCAGCAACAGTGATGTACTGATTATGAAATAAATTAGTTTAAAAAATTTCCCCCATGAGGGTAGATTTTTCAGTTTCTTACAGTTGTGTCAAAGTTTGTTTCAGTATATATATTTTGAAGATATATTATTAGGTACATCCAATTTCAAAAGGATATCTTTCTGGTGAATTGAGCTTTTTGTTGTGATGCAGAAACCGCCTTTATCTCTAATAGTTGCTGCATTGCATGAAAGTCTGCTTTATCCGATACGACAGGAGTTCTACTGGTCATGTTTGGTGATATTCCACGTTGCTAGAATAGGTAGGCTCAGGTTAAGAGCTGCTGAGATCGTGCCACTGCTCCAGGCTGGGCGACAGAGTGAGACTCTGACCCATCTGAAAAACAATAAAAAATACCTTCCAGGTTCCACACTACAGTGCAGGGTGTGGCACGTGTCCTCCGGGCAAAAGCTGATTGTCCCATTTGCTCACCTCTCAGGGTGTTCTGTTTCCAGTTGTTTTTGGCCTTAGAAAAATTTCTGCTGTCCTGCTAGCCTGGTGATTCATTTAAAAAAATATTTTCTGTTATTTTTTCTGGCCTTTTAAGCTGTTTTTATTGGGAATACCATTCCAGTGCTGCTCTTAGAAAAAATGAGTCTCTCAATTGTTTTTCTTTTACCTGCTAAAAGAAACCTACTAAAATCAGATTTTACTGGTTGTGATTTTTAGCTTGTTTATTCTAAGGACTTTTTTTTTGTTGTTATTCTAAGGATTTTTAAATTAAAAGATGATTCAGTATAAATCTGATTTTCAAATGCTGCTCCTTCCAACTGAACTAATATTTGTGAACCAAAAGCCTGATTGAGAATTGTTTTCATTGCTTTATACTGTAAACCAAGAAGCACTGGAGACAAGTCTCAATCAAATTAGGAAGTTTGTTTTTCCAAGATTAAGGACATACCCATGACATGGCCTCAGGAGGTCCCGATGGCAGCATGTGCCCAAGGCGGTCGGAGCACAGCTTCGTTCTCTATACATTTTAGGGAGACGTGGGGCATCAATCAATACATGTGAAATGGCTATTGGCTGGTTAGCTCAGTCGGTTAGATCGTGGTGCTGATGACACCAGTGTCATGGGTTCAGTTCCCTTACAGGCCACTTGTTTGAGATCGCCCCACTGCACTCCAGCCTGGGTGACAGAGTGAGACTCCATCTCAAAAAAAAAAAAAAAAAAAAAGTAAAATATCCGTTGGTTCACCCCAGAAAGATGGGACAACTCAAAGCAATCAGGAGGCTTCCAGGTCAGGTAGAAAAGAGACTTTCTTCCCGGTTTCCGATTAGTCTTTCACGAACACGCGGCTTACAGGAATAGTGTCACTAAGACCTTAGGCTGGCTTAGTGAAGCAATTGGGCAAAGGAAGCAATCAGGTACACGTTTGTGTCAGGGGAGCAGAGGGATGACTTTTGAGTTCTGTCTGTCCTTTGTCCACAGGAATTTCCTTGTGGGTAAATTGTGGGTAAATAGGTAGCTTTGTAGCAATCTTATGTAGAAATCGTTTGGGACTCAGGTTTGCCCTACATGGTTCCCAGCTTGACTTTTTTTCCCCTTTAGCTTAGTGATTTTGGGATCCTCAGATTAATTTCCCTTTCACAATACTTTTATTCTTGGCATACTTTTTTTGTATACTTTGTATACTCTGAAATTAAGATGTCAGAGCGAGGAGGCATTTTTATAATAGTGTTTATAATTCTTGGGAATAATTCAACTTGAAAGAATGAAAATACTTTACCTCTTGAACTCTGAATTCACAAAATTAAGCAGTCCTTTTGCACTTCAGTTTCCAATCTGTATACCTACATGAATATTTGATTAAGTTACCAGTTGTTTGCTCTGCGTCGTTGGGCAAATTGTTTAGCTTTTCTTTGCCTTCATAATTTCTTCTTATGTACAATGGGAATACAGCAGTACTAACCACCTGAGATCACTGCTAGGATTAAGTTAGTGCATGTAAAGACTTTTACAAGGTGTCTGGCACAAAATAATCCTGGAATAACTGTTAGCTGCAGCTGTTGTTACTGTTATTTTCAGCTTCAGAATCAAACAACTCTTATTTTATTCTGCATTTTTCAGGTACGTGCCAGTCAAAGACTTACTGGGAATTTATGAGAAACTCTATGGTCAGAAAGTCATCACCGAACGTGTAATTGTTGACTGTTCACATATCCAGTTCTTAGAAATGTAAGTAGAACTCAGAGGACAGAATGCAACTGATTTTGTTGTGACTTCCTTAGCACAGTTTTCATGTTTTAGTTTCCTGAGACTGGATTTTGGATTTAGGGATTCTGCTTATTGAAAGGCAGTTGCATGACAGTGGATATGGGTGGATGAAACTTGTTCTTCATTATTTGCTTCATTTCTCTATTAGGAACTGCAACTCACAGTCAAAATTATTGCTTATGTTGCAGGTACGGTGAGATGCTAGCTGTTTCCAAGGTAAAGGCTTCATTCTTCTAAATCTAAAAGGATGATAAAGGTACCAGCTATAATGCTATGTTAATTAATTTATTTTTCATTCTCTCTGCCATAGCTGTATCCCAGTTACTCTACAAAGTCCCCGTTTTTGGTGGAACAATTCCAAGAGTATTTTCTTGGAGGACTGGATGATATGGCGTTTTGGTCCACGAATATTTACAATCTAACAAGCTTCATGTTGGAGAATGGGACCAGGTGAATTAATATTCCATTTCTAATACCAGTCACTCCCTTTCTTTTTTACCCCAGGCCCCAACATAACTCTTGGGTTTTTCAACTGATCACATCAAAAGAAAACAAAACAAAAAATCTCATGAAGTGCTTTCCTAGCCTATTCAAAGAGAGAAAGAATGGAAACTGAGTCCTCTTATAAACCTGACTGGTTCCCATCTACTTGGCTTGGTTGATGCTGCTCGTGTTTTAGAAATAGACAGTGCAAAATTTGGGGTCTGCGAGAAATGGCTCATGCTCCATTTGTTTGTTTCTTTTTGAGACAGAGTCTTGCTCTGTTGCTCAGGCTGGAGTGCAATGTCATGATGTTGGCTCACTGCAACCTCTGTCTCCTGGGTGGAAGGGATTCCCATGCCGCAGCCTCCCAAGCAGCTAGGACTACAGGTGTGCACCACCATGCCAGGCTAATTTTTAGTAGAGACGGGGTTTCACTTCATTGGCCAGGCTGGCCTCAAACTCTGGCCTCAGGTGATCCACCTGCCGTGGCCTCCCAAAGTGCTGGGATTACAGGTGTGAGCCACCGCACCCGGCCTCCATTTGTTTCTTTTGGAAAAACCCATATTGGGGGCTGGAGTGCCAGGTCTCTGCAGGCCCCAGAGTGGCTGTGATGTTGCTGTAACCAGCAACAAGGGTGTGGTGACACACTTCTCTATCTTGAATAGATTCTTGGGTTTGAGGGTGTCAAAGGATACCTCACCTAATACTAAAAAAAAGAAGCAAACAGAGCCATAGCGACATGCCCTCCAACACACGCTCCAAAATAAAATGAGAAATAAATGCGTTTGTAAAACATTCTGTTGAAATTTGGCATCTAGCCCAGATGGGACAGCTGCTGAACCTGCAGTTCCTTTTCTTCTCCTAAGCATGCTCAGAACAAGTGTAAATCAGAGACTCAGCCCAAATACAGATCAGGTAGGCTGCGATTCTCCCCACTTATAGCTGTAGTAGATCATTAGACTCTCAGAGTCTTACCCTACCCCTAGATCAGAGGGAGCTAATGCTCCTCTGATACCTAATTTCTTTCCTTTTTTTTTTCTTTTAAGAACACATGGGTTTTGTTTTTTGTTTCTGAGACAGGGTCTTGCCCTGTCACCCAGGCTGGAGTACAGTGGCATGATCTGACTTGAAATCTGCCACTGCATTCCAGCTTGGGTGAACGGGCCATCTCCTGGGCTCAAGTGATTCTCATGCCTTAGCCTCAAGTAGGTGGCACCATAGTCTCATGCCACTGCATCCAGCTAATTTTTTGTATTTTTGGTAGAGACGAGGTTTTACCATGTTGCCTAGACTGGTCTCTACCTCCTGAGATCAAGCAATCCACTTACCTTGACCTCCCAAAGTTCTGGGATTATAGGTGTGAGCCACCACGCCTGGCTGATTTGAAACAAAATTCCATTCTATGGCAGATTCGACCTTCACTTACTATGTAACAAACTGGTTTCTAAGACTCAATGAGTCACAATTTGGCAGGGGTAGCAATCTCATATGTATGCCATTTCTAATAGTGAAATAAGCCTCACCTAAAATCCCCAAGCTCTCCTTGTGTGGACGTGGCTTCTAGGTGGATGCTGCCGTGGTTGTAGAGAATTTAAGAGACTTGCCACTCACTGCTGAATTATCTGGGACAAGTTGCTAAACCTTCCAAAATCTTATTTCCTCACCTTTGAGATTGAGACAGGAATACTATTTTTTTTTTTTTTGAGTCAGAGTTTCGCTCTTGTTACCCAGGCTGGAGTGCAATGGCGCGATCTCGGCTCACCGCAACCTCCGCCTCCTGGGTTCAGGCAATTCTCCTGCCTCAGCCTCCCGAGTAGCTGGGATTACAGGCATGTGCCACCATGCCCAGCTAATTTTTTGTAGTTTTAGCAGAGATGGGGTTTCACCATGTTGACCAGAATGGTCTCGATCTCTTGACCTCGTGATCCACCCACCTCGGCCTCCCAAAGTGCTGGGATTACAGGCTTCAGCCACCGCGCCCGGCCAGGAATACTATTTTTATCATAGGATTTTTGTGCGGAGTAGATTAGATCCGTCAGGTAAGGATTTAGCTTAGAGTAAGCACTTATTAAGTGTTGGTTACTATTATTATAATTATGCTTAGAAGGAAGCAAAGTTTGTATTGGAAAGGCTCATAACAGATGGGCATGTTTGAGTGATTGACCTGCACTTACTTGTCGTATATCATCCAAACTGGGAAACATTTTTTGGTGTTCGTTTTTGGTTTGGTTCTCCAAATAGCTAAGGAAAGATGTGTAGCTGGACCTTACTCTTTGATTAGGAAGAGAAACTGAGAAATAACATTTTTCTTATCTCTTGATGCCTGTTCTAATTTACCAAGGTTTAAAATTTCATGAGCTGATCGATTCTTTGCATACATCTACAAAGATTGGTCAGAATTTATGAATATTTATAGGAAATTCAGCGAAGTCTCCAAAAAGAGGCAACACAAATCAATTCATAACAGAAAGAAAAACATAAATGTTTTATGTTCTTATTAACGGCATTTCCCAGCTTACTAATGCTAGATGATCTTCCACACCACACTTAGGTTATTTGGAACTTACGGTATATTTTCCTAAAGAAGCAATGAAGTAGTGGCAGTCGCATTCCCAGCCAGAGCTCTGCTGACCTCAAAGTCTATTTGAAAGTGTAGCGCAAATGTTGTAAGACGGCCTTCTGCAGTCTGGGATGGAGAAGAAAAGGTTCAAAGAGAGAACCTTCTCCGCGGCTCAAAGTTGGCCAGATAAATGTTTTGGTAGGAAAAGTTTGCCTTCAGCTTTTTCCCACCCCCTGTTTGGAATTTCTTTTTCAGCAACTAATTTTCCTCACACCTCCACTCCACGTGACTGCATTACCGCAGCCTCCCTCAGTGACCTCCATATGCATCTTCTGAAGATGGTCTTCATTCCAGAACCCTCTCTGACGTTAATACCCGCTCCCTCAATGCTTCTGTTCCGTGCTGGGGGAGAGCCTCTAACGGAAGAGTTTATCTCTTGCATTCTGAGAGGCTTTTTCACTTGTGAAAGGGGATCCTTTATTAGCTATTTAATTAGTGAATTTATGGAATTTTTTAAAGAAAAGAAATTGAGAAATTCGGGCACATAGAGGCATAAATGTGCATAATTGGGCAGAAGGTGGCATAATTGGGATCCAGTTTTTATCACAGTCTCAAATTGGGAGACGTCTGATGTTAGCATGGAACAGCTCAGCAGGTGGAGTGGGGAGGGAAGAGGAAGGCTAAGACTGGCAGCGTAGGGCTGCCTGGGTTACCATGATAGTGACAGCTGTCAGCCTATTCACCCTCTCTGGGAGAACATGGGCTCTTAACTGGTCCTGTACGGCTAGAAAATGAACACTTTGTTATTAATATTTTTTTTAAAGATGGGGTTTCATCATGATGGCCAGGCTGGCCTTGAACTCCTGACCTCAGGTGATCCACCCACCTCAGCCTCCCAAAGTGCTAGGATTACAGGCGTGAGCCACCGCGCCCGGCGATAATGAACACTTCAAACTTTTGGGAGGTGGCTGAAGCACATGCCCGATTCTTGGTAAAATTCGTGCTCGTGAAGAAGTAGACAAATGCCTAACTCATTTGACTATTTCCCCAGTGACTGCAGTCTACCTGAGAACCCTCTATTCATTGCATGTGGCGGCCAGCAAAACCACACCCAAGGGTAAGTGGATTCCAAAATTGTTCATAGAAAGAGTACATCTCACCTGGAGGGGTTCCCTGTAGAGGCTGAGAGCAGGGGATATGTAGAGACCGTTGTAGGTTCAAATTCCAGATTTGCCACTTACAGCTGTGTGATTTTTAAACTAGCTGCTTGAATGTTGGAGCGGTAGCTTTCTCCTTTTGCAAAACGGAAAAAACGCATCAACACTCCCGGAATTGTGCAATAGTGGATGTAAAGCAATTAGCACAGAGTGAGTTGCTCATTAAATGGTAGTGGCTGGGTGCAGTGGCCCATACCTGTAATCCTAGCACTCTGGGAGGCTGAGACAGGAGGATCCCTTAAGTCCAGGTGTTCAGGACCAGCCTCGGCAACATAGAGCACTATAGCTACAAAAAATGAAGAAAATTAGCCAGGTGTGGTGGTGTGTGCCTGTAGTCCCAGCTACTTGGGAGGCTGAGGCGGGAGGATTGCTTGAGCCTCGGAGGTCGGGACTGCAGTGAGCCGAGACCACGCCAGTACACTCCAGCCCAGGCAACAGGGTGAGTGAGACCCTGTCTGAAAAAAAGAAAAAAGAAATGGAGTTGGTATTACAACTATCAATATTATTGTTGTGATCATACACTTTACCCAGGTTTCACCATGAAAATGTGTTTATCAGTGAGACAGTGTGGGGAGAAGCCCTCTGTAGTAAGGGCCAAAGATCTGTTTTTTCTTTTTCTTTCTCTTTTTGAGGTGGAGTATTGCTCTGTCTCCAGGCTGGAGTGCAGTGGCGCTGTCTTGGCTGACTGCAACCTCCACCTCCCAGGTTCAAGTGATTCTCCTATCTAAGCCTCCTGAATAGCTGGGACTATAGATGTGCGTCACCACACCCAGCTGATTTTTATTTTTATTTTTTGCATTTTTAGAAGATGTGGGGTTTCCCCATGTTGGCCAGGATGGTCTCGATCTCCTGACTTTGTACCTCCCACAATGCTGGGATTACAGGCATGAGCCACCATGCCTGGCCCACCTCGTATTTTAGGAAATGATACTTCCTGCTGCAGTAAAGCACCAACCACCAGTCATTTGTGCATTCATTGGATAATGTTATTATAAATAGATGTATATTAATCTAACAGTAGTACAAATAATAAAATACTGATCAGTGGGTGCCGGGAACTGGTTAGACACTAGAGATACCATTATGATGGTATTTACTAATCAGTAGGTGCCAAGAACTGGTTAGATACTAGAGATACCATTATGATAGTATTTGCTGATCAGTAGGTGCCGGGAACTGGTTAGATGCTGGAGATACCATTACGATGGTATCTGCTGATCAGGAGGTGCCGGGAACTGGTTAGACGCTACAGTTACCATTACGATGGTATCTACTGATCAGGAGGTGCCGGGAACTGGTTAGACGCTAGAGTTACCATTACGATGGTATCTACTGATCAGGAGGTGCCGGGAACTGGTTAGACGCTGGAGATACCATTACGATGGTATCTACTAATCAGTAGGTGCCAAGAACTGGTTAGATACTAGAGATACCATTATGATAGTATTTGCTGATCAGTAGGTGCCAAGAACTGGTTAGATGCTAGAGATACCATTATGATGGTATCTGCTGATCAGTAGGTGCCGGGAACTGGTTAGACGCTAGAGATAGCATTATGGATAGTATTTACTGATCAGTAGGTGCCGGGAACTGCCGGACGGTAGAGATACCATTGCGAAGAAGACAGAAACCGTTCCTGCTCTCCGGTATATGGCCTGGCAGGTAGACAGGCACTGAACGAGTAATGGTGGCCATCATTAAGTGTTAGGAAGAAAAATGCAAGGCATTCTGGGGATTTGCAACAGGGCATCCTGTCCTGGGCACAGGAGAGCTCTCCTTGAAGAAGTGATGGCCTAACTGAGGTATTTAAGGATGAACAAGAGTGGGATACTCAAAATAGAGTGTTGCAATGAAAGGTGCTGAGTAGAAGGATCTTAGTCCTTTGAAAGAATGAAAATTAGACAAAAGGTGCTGAGTAGAAGGATCTTAGTCCTTTGAAAGAATGAAAATTAGACGAAAGGTGCTGAGTAGAAGGATCTTAGTACTTTGAAAGAATGAAAATTAGACAAAAGGTTTCAGCGAAGTCCTCGTTGTTTTATTTGAATTGGGTGAGTTTGTTTTTTTCTAGCAAACCATTCCTTTAACAGAGTTGTGTTGTTTGTTAATCATGTTGAACACCTTTAGGTTAGGCTTGCCACCTTCAGGTTGCCAGAGCCGTGACACTAGCCGGTGTCTTGCCCAGGGCCCCATCACGTACGGCTTTGGTCTGTTCCCCACTGCTGTCATTTCTGAAGCCTCTCTGAGTCCTCCAGTTCCTCTGCTTTATGGCTGGTTGGCATCTCTAAATGTGGAGATGTATTTTTATCTTCAGTTGTGGCATGTCTTTGAAGATACATCAGTATTCCAGCTGGGTCGGTGGCTCTCGCCTGTAGTCCCAGCACTTTGGGAGGCTGAGGCAGACAGATCACCTGAGCTCAGGAGTTTGAGACCAGCCTGGCCAACATGGTGAAACTCTGTGTCTATTAAAAATACAAAAAAATTAGCCAGGCATGGTGGTGCATGCCTGTCGTCCCAGGCTACTCGGGAGGCTGAAGCAGGAGAATTGCTTGAACCCAGAGGCAGGGGTTGCAGTGGGCCGAGATCACCACTGCACTCCGGGCTGGGGGACAGAGCGAGACTTTGTCTCAGACAAACAAACACTATACCAGTTCCCCACCAGCTGATATCTGTTTCTTAGCCTTTTATGTGAAATACTGAAATACCTTTAATTTTTTCATAATCTGGAAAGAATTGAGGCCTTTTCCTCCTACCATAGAGGTCTGAGATTATATGAAATATTTTTACAAGGATAGGCTTTTAATAAAAGCCTTAGAAATGTATTTACTAAAAGATTTTGTGAAATGAAGGTTTTTCTAAAATTAGACTTTGTGTTGCTCCTTCAGCCTTCCTATGTTACGATTTTGTAGTCTTTTAACCTGTGATTAACATGACTGGATTCTTCAGCTCGGCTTTTCAGGGGTTATTTTCTCAGTTTAACCAGTTTGTTCCTCTTTCTCCTCCACAGCTCGAAAATGCAGAAAAATGATTTTCACAGGAATTTCACTACATCCCTAACTAAGAATACTGAGAGGAATATAAACTATACTGAAAGAGGAGTGTTCTTTAGTGTAGATTCCTGGACCCCGGTAAGAATTTTCTGCTCACGTTGAGAAAAAGGAATGTGGCTGCTTGTGATGTCTTGTTTCGCAGAGACCCTGGGTATTTATTTGTACCTTGAAAGTTATCTGTGGTGGGGTGTGGTGGCTGGGAGGCTGAGGTGGGAGGATCTCTTGAGGCCAGGAATTGGAGACTTATCTGGGCAACACAGGCCTTGTCTCTACAAAAAATAAATAAATGAGCTGGGTGTGACGGCTGTGCCTGTAGTCGCAGCTCTTCGGAGGCTAAGGCAGGAGGATTGTTTGAGCCCGGGAGTTCGAGGCTGCAGTGAGCTATGATCATGCCACTGCACCCCAGCCTGGGCTTAGACATATGCCAGGCTAGCAAATACTCTTGGCATCCATATGTGGTTTGTTCTGGAATGCCCTGAGTCTGCTCCTCAGGGGCCTCTGTCAAGTCAGGATGACCCTGGGCCCCCAGGCCGGTCCTGCTTTGGCCTTAGTCCCAGGGATGTTGGCAGTGTTGAAGGCTCACTGTGCATAGCCCCATTGTGTATGAAATCCATCAATGAAGCTACCTATGAAGTGAAGACATTCTACTGGGGGGATATCAAATGAAAGACACAAGAACTCTGACGCTTAGAAAATTTCAATCTAAAAGGAGTGACAACTCCAAAACTAACCATGATGTGAGCAGACTCCGACAAGCGCAGTCTGCAGTAAACGGTGAGGTAAGAGCTCGCTAGATAGCACAGAGAGTGGGCGCCGTGGCTCACACCGGGAATCCCAGCACTTCAAGTGGCCGAGGCAGGTGGATCGCTTGAGCTCAGGAGTTTGAGACCAGCCTGGGTAACATAATGAGACCCTGTCTCTGCAAAAAAATACCAAAAAATTAGGTGAGCATGGTGGTATGCCCTTGTAGTCTCGGCTATTAAGGAGGCTGAGGTGGGAGGATTGCTTGACCCTGGAAGGCAGAGGCTGCTGTGAGCCGAGGTTGCACCACTGCACTGCAGCCTGGGTGTACAGTGAGACCCTGACTCACAGAAAACAAAGGGAGAAAAGCTTCACCTTGAAAGCTGTCAGAGCAGGGTTCTTGCAGGAGTTGGCATTTGAGTTAGGCCTTGGACAGTAGGTAGTATTTAATCAGTGAGAGTACATTTCTGTTAGGGGGTTGGGGAAGTTTCAGGTGTTGGGAAATCTGAGTACTGTTATTTGCCTGGACCACAGGGCAAGGGATACGAGCTACTGGGAGAGGCTTAGGAAGCAAAGTAGGCATTGGATTGTGGCTCCTAATGTCAGAGAAGGGTGTAGACACCTTTGTGAATGGGGTCTCTGGGAATTGGGGACGGGCCTGGTTTAGGTTTAATGATCCACTGTCACTGCCTTAAAATTCTTGAACAATTTTTTTGTTGGTTTGTTTTTGTGACGGAGTATGTCTCTGTAGCCCAGGCTGGAGAGCAGTGGCGTCATCTCAGCTCACTGCAATCTCTGCCTCCTGGGTTCAAATAGTTCTCCTGTCTCAGCCTCCTGAGTAGCTGGGATTACAGGTGCCCACCACTATGCCCAGCTACTTTTTGTATTTTTAGTAGGGATAAGGTCTCACCATGATGGCCAGACTGGTCTGGCACTCCTGACCTCAGGTGATCCACCAGCCTCGGCCTCCCAAAGTGCCGGGATTACACGAGTGAGCCCCCGCGCCTGGCCTTAATAATTTGTTAACAAAAGGCTGCACGTTTTAATTTTGCCAGGCCTCCTTAAATGATGTTGCTGGTCCCAGACCAGGGGGACATGACTCTGTCAAAGCACATGTCATTTCATCTTGCCATATTTGGATTTTCTCCTTTGAAAAGAAATGAATTGTCTAAAGAGGGAATTTATGTTTGCAGTGTCTGTCATGGTGCCTGGCATACAGTAGGAGCTGATTAATTGCTTCCTGGATGAATGAGCAAGTCAGAGCTGGGCTTCAGCATGAGGCAGCCTGTGCATGGCCTACCAGCGAGATTAGAGTGGGCAAAGCAGAAGGTGTAGTCATGCCGGAAAGAGCCCCGGAGCCTGTGCTTTCCCTCAGCCTGTGCCATCTGGGCTGCCTTAATGTTGTGAGCCGACTGCTCTGCTTGGAGCAGACTCAGCACTCTGTTTGGTCTCATGTCACTCTTGAGTAGATGCAGAGTTGTGTCCCCTTAACTTGGATGGAGCTAGTATCTGGCCAGCTTGCTCAGGGCGACTCTAGTTTGTGTTGTTGACTCTGCAGTAACCACGTTAAGAACGATTCAGCACCCCAAGCTGACCGGCTTGCTGTCCCCCTGATTCTCTGGTAGATGGCTCCTAGCACTGTGCGTGTGACCTCTCAAGCCTGCCTGGCAGCAAATACAGCCACATCTCAACTTGGGTGTGATTTGGAGGATATCTTTGGCATCCTGGTGTTACTCCAGTTTGTTGGTTTAAAAAGTACATATATACACAAATAGAGTTCTGGTTGTAGAATGAAAGGACTTGTCTTTGTTGTTGTGGAGGCAGGGGCTCATTCTCTTGCTCAGGCTGGAGTGCAGCGATGGGATCTCTGCTCACTGCAACCTCGAACTCCTGGACATAGGTGATCCTCCCATTTCAGTCTTCCGAGTAGCTGGGATTACAGGTGTGCTCCACCACACCCGGCTGATTTTTTGTATGTTCTTGTCAAGATGGGGGGTTCACCATGTTGCCCAGGCTGGTCTCAAACTCCTAGGCTCAAGTGATCCTCCTGTCTCAGCCTCCTAAAGTGCTAGGATTACAGGTGTGAGTCACTGTACCTGGCCAGACTTGTCTTGTAAAAAATTTTAGTCCACTGGGCACAGTGGCTCATGCCTGTAATCCCAGCACTTTGTGGGGCCAAGGCAGGTGGCTTGCTTAAGGTCAGGAATTTGAGACCAGCCTGGCCAACATGGCGAAACCCCATCTCTACTAGAATACATAAATTAGCTGTGTGTGGTGGTGCGCACCTGTAATCTCAGCTACCAGGGAGGCTGAGGCAGGAGAGTTGCTTGAATCCGGGAGGTGGAGGTTGCAGTGAGCTGAGATTGCACCACTGCCCTCCAGCCTGGGTGACAGAGCAAGAATTCTTTATCTGCATGCTGGTCCCCGCCTCTGAGGCTGTAACTCTCCCATCCCTCAGCATTAGCATAAGGCACTGTCGTAACTGCCTGTCGGACGGGATCGACGTGATCTTACTTGCTGATAGGAACTAATGTTCATTGTTTAGCACTTGTGAAAACTCACTTCCTTCATACACGTCCAATTCTTTGGCTAGGAAACAGTAGCTTTGTTGATGATGCCATGTGTCTTTACTGTCTGATTCTTTTATTTCAGGATTCTGTGTCCTTTATGTACAAGGCGTTGGAAAGGAACATCAGGACCATGTTCGCAGGTGACTCTGAGCTGTCACAGAAGCACGTCTCCAGCCCCTTGGCCTCTTACTACTTGTCGCTTCCTTATGCAAGGCTTGGCTGGTACGTTTAAGTTTATCTCACTTGTGAGTGTTTTCTTCAGTATTAATTTTATTCAGTCATTATGCAGCTGTTTTTTAATTTCATTTTATTTTTGAGACGGAGTCTCGCTTTGCTGCCCAGGCTGGAGTGCAGTGGCGTGATCTGGGCTCACTGCAACCTCCGCCTCCCAGGTTCAAAGGATTCTCTGCCTCAGCCTCCCGAGTAGCTGGGATTACAGGCATGCGCCACCACACCTGGCTAATTTTTGCGTTTTCAGTAGAGACGAGGTTTCACCATGTTGGCCAAGCTCATCTTGAATTCCTGGGCTCAAGTGATCCGCCCACCTCAGCCTCCCAAGGTCCTGGGATTACAGGCATGATTCACAGCGCCCAGCCCTTTGCAACTGTTTTAAATGGCACGTGTTAGCACCTTGTTTGCCAATCAATTTATCAGCAACAAAAGCATTAACTTATTTGATTTTTAAAATTATGTTTTCTATACTAGAGATGGGGTTTGGCTTCGTCATCCAGGCTGGTCTCAAACTCCTGGGCCAAGTGATGCATCTGCCTCAGCCTCCCAAAGTGCTGGGATTACAGGCATGAGCCACCGTGACTGGCCAAAAGCATTAATTTAAGGGTTAAGTTACTGTAACAACGAAATGATCTCCTTAAATTTGGTCAAATGTGTTTAAATACAAGGATGTTTTGGTTTACTAAATCACAACAATTAAGGTTTATTTTATGGAATTTTTGCAAAGCTGTGATGTTCCTGGAGATGTACTGTTACAGATTTCTTTCGTAATCTAATAACATTAGAAGCATGGAAGCAGATAGCTGTTGTAGTGATTTAAATATTATAACTTCATATGGTCAAAGCTGACATACCGTGATAGTTTTATAAAGAGAATGTTAGGAATTCCTCTGATTTTAAAATCAACCAAAACTAAGCTCCCCCCATGAATAAATAAAATCAAAACAAAACAGCAACAACATGCAAAACCAAGCCCAAGTACATAAAAGTGACTGTTTTCTGGAGGTTTGAATGAAGGCTTTTTTTTTTTTTTTTTTTTAAATCACACCCCTTAATTCCAAAGGGCATTGCCCTTCCTCGGCACAGTTTCCTGACAGCCGTTCCTTTCGGGGCCTCTGTGCCTTCAGCTCTAGGGCGGGAGACAGGGGCAGGGAGGGGGGTGAATGCTGTCTTCACTGGTCGTTCACTTGTGAGTAATGGCTCTTCTTGGCCACCTTCCTGAAAGATCCAAAAGGCCTCCTGCTGGGCTGGCAGCCACACAAGGACAGCTAGCCACAGCAGTGTCCCTAGGGCCATTACTGCCCAGCACTGAACCTCCAGAGTGCAGAGAACAGTGCAGTGGACGCCCTGGTGTCCCTGCCGCCCCCACCAGCCATCACGGCCTTAAACAAGTGCTCTTGCGTTTTTCCTTGGTTCTGCCATTTGTTCTTTATGTGGCAATAAGAGCTAGAATAAAAAAGTGACTTCTGGTCTTTCCGGCCCCATTCGTGGCACCTGAACCTTTGGCTCGGCTTACCCAGCTCTGTAACTGGTGGCTGGTGGCATCTCATCTAGGAGCCTCTGCTACACGTGTTGGATACTTGATCTGGCCAGTAGCAGCTGCCTGTGTGGCGATGGTAGAAGCATAGTCTGTTTCACACCGGCTTGTCTTTGATCAGGTCGCACACTGAAATGAGTTGAGCAGATCAGAAAGCCTGCGCCGGGGCGGGAGGGGCTTGGCTGGACTGCATTTCCTCTCTGCTCTCAGGCGCCCTGGCTTGACATGTAAGATGGGAAGCTTCATGAGGACACTTTTCATCCTCTCGGGCTGTGTGGTCCAGAAATCCCTAGAGGCCTTGATTTGTCCATTTTTATTGTATTTTTCCCCTTAAAGAATGAGACTGAATCACACAAACAACACAACCTCAGAAGCAAATATTCACAACAGTCAACACAGGGTGGAAAAGTCAGTGAGAGAAAATTAACGTACTGGGCTGTAGGAAGGAAAAGCAGGGAGAGAAAGTTGACGTGCTCAGCTGTGGGAAGGAAAGAAGCAGGAGACAGCTTCGCCCCTCGTGCTCAGTGTGCACCATGGCGGGTCCCTTCACTTCTCTAAGGGCAATGACCTCAGCTGACCTCAACCAGGATGGGCACGGCGACCTCGTGGTGGGCGCACCAGGGTACAGCCGCCCCGGCCATGTCCATGTCGGGCGCGTGTACCTCCTCTACGGCAGTGGCCTGGGCCTGCCCCCCATCGACCTGGACCTGGACCAGGAGGCGCACGGGATCCTTGAAGGCTTCCAGGTGAGACACCGTCTCATGCTTTCTCTTCTAGTGGTCAGTAGCCACTGCTTGCATTTTGTGGCAGATTCTCCAGGATGAGTAACTAGTAACAAGAATAATTACAGTAACAAACAGCTGGTAGTGTACAATTGTGAATCGCTTTTTATTTTTAAAAGCATGTTCACATCGTTTGTTATTCTGTCATTACTCTAATATTTACCTTCCAAAAACACACATGCTGTTGAGAAATGCTTTGTGTGGCCAGTTGGGATGTGATTTATTGATAATATAAAACCCCTTTACACACACACACACACACACACACACACACACACACACACAATGTATATATTTGTGAAACTTTTTTTTTGAGACGGAGTTTCGCTCTTGTTACCCAGGCTGGAGTGCAATGGTGCAATCTCGGCTCACCGCAACCTCCGCCTCCTGGGTTCAGGCAATTCTCCTGCCTCAGCCTCCTGAGTAGCTGGGATTACAGGCACGTGCCACCATGCCCAGCTGATATTTTGTATTTTTTTTAGTAGAGACGGGGTTTCACCATGTTGACCAGGATGGTCTCGATCTCTTGACCTCATGATCCACCCACCTCGGCCTCCCAAAGTGCTGGGATTACAGGCGTGAGCCACCGCGCCCGGCCCACGCCAGACCTTTCTTTAGATTTTGTTCTTTTGTCCTATGTGGTTATTCATCTTCTGAAAAAACCTGCAATAATTACAAACGTTGCTGGTGGAGTCCAGGTGTTAATTCCTCCCAGGAATGCCAGGGTCCTGGAAAGTGTTTCTAACAGCAGAGGCATTAGTTTTTGTAACAGCAATAAGAAGGGGTAGATAGAGCCCTGCTGCTAGTCCTTGACAAGGGTGGGGCTTCTGGTGACACTGGCCTGGCACTGCGTTCTCTGAGTGTCAAGCGCCAGGGGAAGGAACCCTAGACCTCTGGTCAAATCATGGGGACTCTTCTTCCAGGCAAGCCGATTAACCTTTCGCTGTGATGTTAATTCTGTGAAGAGAAAATAAGACGGCACACCTGAACATGCTTTTTCTTTTTTTTTTTTGAGATGCAGCCTCACTCTGTGTTGGCCAGGCTGGAGTGCAGTGGTGTGATCTTGCCTCACTACAACCTCTGCCTCCTGGGTTTACGTTATTCTCCCGTCTCAGTATCCCAAGCACCTGGGACTACAGGTGCGCACTGCCATGCCTGGCTAATTTTTGTATTTTCTGTAGAGACGGGGTTTCACCATATTGCTAAGGCTGGTCTTGAACTCTTGACCTCAGGCAGTCTGCCCACCTCAGCCTCCCAAAGTGCTGGGATTATAGGTGTGAGCCACCGTCCCCAGTGAACCATGAACACACTTTGAAAAATAAGTGCAATGGTTTATGATCCAGTTTAGGCTCTGATGAAAGGAGCTCTGAATCCAGCATGTACGAGGAAGGGACTGGCCATTACATCAGGTCACAGTCTCAGAGGGACAGCATTTATCAGAGCTTTCTGACACCAAATGAAAAATTTCCAAAATAAATCTATCTAATCCGGTCGCTTCTTAGTTCTCTACAAAGCCTTTCCCCGTCAGACTGTTGTGCAAAATATAAAGCTTTGGGCGCGTGTGAACAGGGAATAAGAGAGGCAGCTGCTTCTGGTGGGTGATACACTCTCTCAAAGACCACTTGGGTGAGGAGGCCAGTGGCTCCATGCCCTCCTCCCCGAATGACCTTTGATGATTTCAAAGATGGCAAGATAGAGGCATGGACCAGGGATAGGAATCCTGCCTGCAGGCCCTGACCGAGATGAGCGTCTCCGTGTCCTCATTTACACGATGAAGGTTATGACGGGTATCTCAAGACCTTGCCTGATTTAAAATTCTGTGCTCCTCTTGCAATGCTGGGCTGGATGGTGCAGCTGATGGTGATGTAATGAACCAGTTCTCACTGGCAGGGCCCCAGTTACTGGTTCCCACCCTGCCCTGGTGTGTTGTGTTTATCAAGTTTCTACCTTATAGGAAAGGGCAGTACTCATAGATGCCATTGCCCATGGGTGTGCAGAGATTAGCCAATAAATAATGAACCTGGGTCGTTGAGCATGGGCATTATGTGGCAACCACCACTGTGTGTGAAAGGCCGTTGATTGTTACCTAAGTTGTGAATGAATTGCATTCAGGTCGAGGCCGATTCCAGACAGTAGGAAAAGAACGAAGTAGAAAGTCATCGCTCCCTGAAGAGACTGAGCTTCCCATCTGTAAGCTGGGAAAGGGTGCTAACAGTTCCCCCCTTAATCTGCTGAAACAGCCTGGAACAGCGTCTGCAGCAGCGCCGTCCTGCAGGGCTTTCCGCACTGATAGGACTGTCCTGTAGCTGTGCTGGCTAGTGAAGGAGACAGAAAACACAGGCTTTGAACATTTGAAATGTGGCTGTTGCAACTGAGAAACTCAATTTGTAGTTTTTTTTTTTTTTTTGAGTTGGAATTTCACTTTTGTTGCCCAGGGTGGAGTGCAGTGGCGCCATATCAGCTCATTACAACCTCTGCTCCCCCAGGTTCAAGCAATTCCCCTGCCTCAGCCTCCCAAGTAGCTGGGATTACAGGTGCCCACCACCATGCCCACGCAGGGCCAGAAAGTGAATTTTTAATTATAATTAATGTTAATTACTTTGAATTTAAATGTAACAGTCCTCTTTGGCTGGGGGCTCCCACCTTGGGTAGCATGTCTCTGGAGCATCCTGAGTATTCAACAAATGTTAGCTACTGTGGCTGATGTCGTATGATTGTTATTTTAGATACTTATTCTTTTCGAGATGGAGTCTCGCTCTGTTGCCCAGGATGGAGTGCGGTGGCATGACCTTGGCTCACTACAACCTCTGCTTCCCAGGTTCCAGCGATTCTCCCATCTCAGCCTCCAGAGTAGCTGGGATTACAGGCATGTGCCACCACGCCCAACTAATTTTTGTATTTTTAGTAGAGACGGGGTTTCACTATGTTGGCCAGGCTGGTCTCGAACTCCCGACCTCAGGTGATCCACCTGCCTCGGTCTCCTGAAGTGCTGGGATTACAGGCGTGAGCTACAGTGCCCAGCCTATTTTAGATACTTTCAAAGATAAGTTTGGTGCTTAATGTGGGTCAGAACATACACGAGGCTATTTTCGACAAACCTAGAACTTGTAAGTTCGACCCTCTACTTTCTGGCATCTTTGCTTCTTCTCAAGGCAGACAGACATGCTGAAAATATGCTTAGGGCAGAGCTCCCTAACCGATGTATTGTAGATGTGTTACGGCTTGCTGCACCTTTGGCTTTTGGGTGGCACTGGGGTTTTCCCCAGGCCTCTTGCCACCCTGGGAGTCAGGAGTGCTGTTTCCAAGGACGTGGCTCAGCCTAGGGGAAGTAAACTTGTGCCTCTTCAGCCCTCAGGTCGGTTTGGCTCGGCCTTGGCGGTGTTGGACTTTAACCAAGATGGCGTGCCTGACCTGGCTGTGGGCGCTCCTTCCGTGGGCTCGGACCAGCTCACCTACAAAGTAAGGCTGCTGCTGGGGTAGGGCTGGAGGAGAATGGGGTGGGCAGGGAGGGGTCTGAGGAAGGCCAATGGTGGGGTGAGCTTCTGGAGCAAAGCAGACAGCCAGTGTGGCAGCCAGGGCATTTGTTAGTAGATGATCTCAGGCCTCTATGGGCTTCTTGCCGTGACCTTGAGTTACCTTGTAGCTCCTGCTGCTGCCTCCCTAGCCTGATTTGGCCCTGTAGGTTCCCAATTGCACCAGGTATTTTGTTCTTTTTTTTTTTTTCCTCCCCCACCATGCTGAAGGCCAGTGAAGGGAGACAGAAATCCCAGCTAATCTGTAGTTTCTGGTTATCACACAAGGGAGGTGACTTCCCTGAGCCTTTCCTCAAATGCTTCATCCAAGCCTGTTGCCTGCTGAGATCTTGGGCCCTGGTCTACAGGGCTGGCTTTATACTATAGCAGGGCCCACACATCCGGGAGCCATGTGTGACCACGGAGGCCACGGGCCTCGCTTGCTGGCTGCCCTGCCCAGGCTCCCCTCTCGCCCTTCTTACGCTCCATTTCTAGACGTGCCAGCGCCTGTCACATCCTGAACTCATCAGGCTCCCTGACTTCGTGATCTTTGCTTATAGTTTCCTCTGCTTGAAAAGTGTCTTCTCCCATGTTTCTTTTTTTTTTTTTTTTTTTTTTTTTTTTGAGACGGAGTTTCGCTCGTTACCCAGGCTGGAGTGCAATGGCGTGATCTCAGCTCACCGCAACCTCCGCCTCCTGGGTTCAGGCAATTCTCCTGCCTCAGCCTCTTGAGTAGCTGGGATTACAGGCACGCGTCACCATGCCCAGCTAACGTTTTTTGTATTTTTGGTAGAGACGGGGTTTCACCATGTTGACCAGGATGGTCTCGATCTCTTGACCTCGTGATCCACCCGCCTCAGCCTCCCAAAGTGCTGGGATTACAGGCTTGAGCCACCGCGCCCGGCCCTCCCATGTTTCTTTAGGAGTGACATGCCACTTCTTGCAAAAAGCATCATCTAACTTCTGGGTGAGGCTGATGCTTCTTTGTCCACACACAGCATCCTGTGCTTGGACCTGTTAAAGCTCCTTCTACCATGGGTGTCATAATGACCTGTGTGCCTGCTTTTCAGGAGGGCAGAGATTGGTCTTACTTGCCATTGTGTACCGAGTACATGGCTTAGGATGGAAAAAAAGTGCTTAGGAATGAATGGGGATGGAGACAGGCAAGGTATAAGAGGAACGGATTGATAACACGGAATAAAACAGCTCAGCCTGTATCCTCAGGTGGGTGAATGGTACACATGTGGTGTGTTGGCATTGAGATGTGCCATGGGTACAAGGGGCTGCAGCCCGGGAGGCTTCATGGGAGAGCCCAAAACTGCTGGGCCCGAGGTGGGCACAGAGCTGAGTGAGTCACTCTGCAAGCGCACTGCACACTTGGTGTGGAGGATCCTGAGCAATACGCTGGGGAGGCAAAGAGGAAAACAGCATCATTTCTGCAACGCGGACTCTTAGTCTGATGGAAGCGACAGATTTAAAACAATTCCTTTCAGCCCAGCAGCAAAGCAGAGGACGGGTTTCTGTCTGTCGTTAAGTTCCTAGTCATCAGGGGCGGTGATAAGTTGACAAGGTCTTGCTTTAATTTAAAAAACAATCTTTTGCTGAGCGCGGTGGCTCACGCCTGTAATTCCAGCACTTTGGGAGGCTGAGGTGGGCGGATCACCTGAGGTCAGGGCTTCGAAACCAGCCTGATTAACATGGTGAGACCCTGTCTCTACTAAAAATACAAAAATTAGCTGGGTGTCATGGCTGGCATTCGCCTGTAATCCCAGTTACTAGGGAGATTGAGGCAGGAGAATCGCTTGAACCCGGGAGGTGGGAGTTGCAGTGAGCCGAAGATTGCCCCATGGCACTCTGGCACGGGCAATCAAAAAACAAGAAACAAAAAAGACACCAATTTTTTGTGGACACAGGATCTCACTATGTTGTCCATCCTGGTCTTGAACCCCTGGCCTGAAGCGGTGTTCCCACTGCGGCCTCCCAAAGCACTGGGATTATAGGCATCAGCGGCCATACCTGCACCCAGAGTCAGTCTGTGCTGTCTCGCCGCTATTTAAGGTTCTTGGGTCACCACCAGCGCCTCATGTCTGTCTGCTGTCTGTCCTTATTTAGGGTGCCGTGTATGTCTACTTTGGTTCCAAGCAAGGAAGAATGTCTTCTGCCCCTAACATCACCATCTCTTGCCAGGTATGTTGACCACTTCAGCCAGGCGCAGAAGCCTGGGACTTGCATCCTAGCTGCCACCAGGACTGGGTAAAAGGTGCTTTCCTGGTTTCCTCTTCAGGACGTCTACTGTAACTTGGGCTGGACTCTGCTGGCTGCAGATGTGAATGGAGACAGTGAGCCTGATCTGGTGATTGGCTCCCCCTTTGCCCCAGGCAGAGGGAAGCAGAAGGGAATGGTGGCTGCGTTTTATTCCGGCCCCAGCCACAGTGACACAGGTAGTGCCTGATGGGGGAATGGGTGGAGACCGTGGCCGCTGTGTGTACAGTAACTTACCCTGCACACAGGTTGATGTCCTTTTTTCGTATTCCGCATCATTTCACCAACATTTTCACACAGTCTGTTACTCTTAAAGACGTTCTGGCATGTGATGTGCATAGATTCACTGAACATACAAAAAGTGACCCACAGCTTCTAGGCAGAGACCCAAAGAGGGCAAGTAGACTGTTGTCACAGTGTCTCCACGTAAAATAGAAACACTGAGGAGGCTTTGTACCAAAAGCATCTCACAGGTGCTGTCGACTGTGCCTTTTTTTTGGGGGAGGGGGGGACAGAGTGTCCCTCTGTCACCTAGGCTGGAGTGCAGTGGCATGACCTTGGCTCACTGCAGCCTCTGCCTCCTGGGTTCAAGCAATCCTGCTTTCTCAGCCTCCCAAGTAGCTTGGACTACAGGCATATGCCATCACACCCAGCTAATTCTTGTATTTTTAGTAGACATGGGGTTTCACCTTATTGGTTGGGCTGGTCTTGGACTCCTGAGCTCAGGTGATGTGCCCCCCTTGGCCTCCCAAAGTGCTGGGACTAGAGGCATGAACCACCACACCTGTCCCAGGGCCTTTCTAAATAACATCTTCGGCTCCACAGAAGCTTTGGAAATGGATTTCTCATTTTTGACGTTGGGGTCCTGGGATCATCATAAGGACATATAAGACTTTCAGCGAAAACTCAGCAAAGTGAACCCATTTCTATTAGGCTGCAAAAAGGACCCTTTTTTTTTTTTTCATCCTAGTAGTCCTCTCACTTAAAGTATTAACAAAAGGGACGGGTTGTCTTCTTTAGAAAAACTGAACGTGGAGGCGGCTAACTGGACGGTAAGAGGCGAGGAAGACTTTGCCTGGTTGGGATACTCCCTTCACAGCGTCACCGTGTACAACAGAACCTTGCTGCTGGTGGGGAGCCCCACCTGGAGGAATGCCAGCAGGTGAGGCTGGTGCTGAGGCCTGGGACCCGTGAACACAGGGGCAGGCACCTGCTGCTGTGGAGCCCACTGAGTGTGGGGCGCAGGGAAAAGGGCGAGGAAATGCTTGGCCTTTGAAGGAAAGGGCAAGGCTCTGGACAAGGTTGCAGATTCTCCTCCGTAGAAATTTAAAAATACAATAGGCAAGTGTATTATTGGCTCTCGGTTCTGGAAGTTAGAAGTCCAAGATCAAGGTTGAGGTCAGAGGGTCACTTTCTCCCGAGGCCTCTCTCCTTGGCTTGCAGATGGCTGTCTTCCCTCTGTGTGTGACCCATTCCCCACTTCTATTTTGCTCTTTTTGGAGGAGGGGGTGTGGTTCACTCTGTTGCATAGGCCAGAGGGCAGTGGGTGATCATAACTTACTGCAGCCTCAAACTCCTGGGCTCAAGGGATCCTCCTGCCTGAGCCTCCTGAATAGCTGGGATTACAAGTTTGTGTGCCCATGCCTAGCTTTTTTTTTTTTTTTTTTTTTTTTAATTTAAAAACATTTTTGTAGGGATGGGGTCTTGAAATGCTGCCCAGGCTGGTTTCAAACTTGCCTCAAGGGATCCTCCTGCCTCTCCTCTTCTTTGAAAGACACCAATTGTATTACATCAGGGTCCTCATCTTAATCACCTCTTTAAAGATTCTGTCTTCAAATAGAGTCACATTCTGAGATACTGGGGGTTAGGACTTCAGCGTAGGGATGGGGGGACCACAGCTGAGTCTCTAACAATAGGTACCTCTATACTTGCTGTCAGCTGGGAGGCAGGGTGGGGGTTGAGGCACCTGCAGAGCCTGGATGTAGAGAAGAACTCCGACAGTCCCGGTCACAGGGCCAGAGACCCTGCTGGGAGGCCTGGAGCGGGGAGGTGCATTTCCTTCCCTTGCACCTTTGCGCCGGGCCGGCCCTCAGTGTCGCTTCCTGGCAGCCAAGCCCAGTGTGTTTCCTTGTAGGCTGGGCCATTTGCTACGCATCCGAGATGAGAAAAAGAGCCTTGGGAGGGTGTATGGCTACTTCCCACCAAACAACGAGAGCTCGTTTACCATTTCTGGAGACAAGGTATGGCAAGCCTTCCCCCACAGCGAAGTGGACACACCAAGGAAGCTTTCTCTGCTATACAGTATTGATTCATTGCTTCTCACAGGCAATGGGGAAACTGGGTACTTCCCTGTCCAGTGGCCGTGTGCTGATGAACGGGACTCTGACGCAGGTGCTGCTGGTTGGGGCCCCGACACACGGTAGGTCGTGCACCCTGACACCCCGCTTCCTTCCACTCACATGGCTTCTTGTACACGTCCTGTTGGAGGAAGGGTACCAGATCTGCAGCCGAAGAGATCTAGGTTTAAATATTTCTTTTTTTCATTAATAGCAATTTATGTAACTTTGGGGAAGTTACTTAACCTCTCAGAACTTTGGGATCACCATCTACAAAACTGAAATTATAAATACCTATTTTAGGCCCACTGCAGTGGCTCACACCTGTAATCCCAGCACTTTGGGAGGCTGAGGTGGGAAGATCACTTGAGGTCAGGAGTTGGATACCAGCCAGGCCAACATGGTGGAAACTTATCTCTACTAAAAGTAAAAAAATTAGCCAGGCATGGTGGTGCACACCTGTAATCCCAGCTACTCAGAGGCTGAGGCAGGAGAATTGCTTGAACCCAGGAGGTGGAACTTGCAGCAAGCCACGATCAGGCCACTGAATGCCAGCCTGGGCAACAGAGAAAGACTTCATCCCAAAAAAATAAAATATCTATTTCAAAGGTTTGTCGAAAATGACGTAAAGTAACTTAGTGTGTATTAAAGCCCCTATCCCATTGAAGTTGGAGCTAGAGAAAAACTCTGTAAGTCAGTTCACTAGGAATAGGTTTTTTGAGACAGCAAGACTGTCTCAAAAAAGAAAAAAAAAATGGTCCTCATAGTAGAGGGGAGCAGCAGTGCTGTTACGGCTCATGGCAGCCCTGACCTCCTGGGCTCGAGTGATCCTCGCACCTCAGCCTCGAGTAGCTGGAACTGCAGACATGTATCAGCCACCACATTGTCTAATATTTTATTTTTTATAGAGACAGTGTCTCACCATGTTGGCCAGGCTGGTCTCTAGCTCCTGGGCTCAAGTGGTCCTCCAATCTTGTCCTCCCAAAGTGCTGGGATTATAGGCATGCTGCACGGTACCCAGCCCTGAGGACATAGTTTAATAAGTCATTATTCTGTTTACTTTATGGGAAAGAAAGTCTTTTTTTGAAAAAAGAACAAAAACTGTTCCCAGCCGGGCACGGTGGCTCACACCTGTAATCCCAGCACTTTAGGAGGCCGAGGCGGGCGGATGACGAGGTCAGGAGTTAGAGACCAGCGTGGGCAACATGGTGAAACCCTGTCTCTACTAAAAATGCAAAAATTAGCCAGGCGTTGGTGGCATGCACCTGTAATCCCAGCTACTCGGGAGGCTGAGGCAGGAGAATCACTTGAACCCCCAGGAGGTGGAGGTTGCAGTGAGCTGAGATCACACCGCTACACTCCAGCCTGAGTGACAGAGCAAGACTCTGTCTCAAAAAAAACCCAGAAAACCTCCAAAGTATTCCCTCCTAGATTATAAAGGTGAATTATGCTTACTGTGGAAATCTGTGAAAATACGAGGAACTATATAGAAGGAAAAAAAATCACTCCTTCCACAAAAATTTAAAAACTGAAGCTTATACTATTTATGATATTGTCATGCCTGATTTTTTGACTTGTTTTATATCTTGAGCACATTCTCAAGTTAGTAAATACTCTTCTAAAACACGATTTTTGACATCTGTATTGCATTTTTTTTCATGCCAACATTTACAAACATCATCCTGTTGCTGGATTTGTAGGTTTGTATCCTATTTTTACGCTATTGTGAATAAGGAAATTATTGAACACTCAGGTACCTGATCTTTGACTACCTTTCTGATGAGTTTTTTGGATAGATTCCTGGAGATGGTAATTCCTGGAGCAGAGGATCTAATCTTTTTAAAAGTTCTTCTTGTATATCATCAAACTATTTTTCAGAAAGACTTTTGTTTCATGCCATATGGGAAAGATTTGAGTAGTAACCAGAAGCGGATCGGGCAGGCCGGGCACAGAGGCTCACACCTGTAATTGCAGCACTTTGAGACACAGAGGTGGGCGGGTCACTTGAGGTCAGGAGTTAGAGACCAGCCTGGCCAACATGGTGAAACCCTGTCTCTACTAAAAATATAGAAATTAGCCAGGTGTGGTGGCATGTGCCTGTAATCCCAGCTACTCCAGAGGCTGAGCCACAAATAATTGCTTGAACTTGGGAGGTGGAGGTTGCAGTCAGCTGAGATTGTGCCATTGCAGCCCGGGTGACAGAGTAAGACTGTCTCAAAAAAAAAAAAAAAAAAAAAGGAAGTGGATCAGGCAAAGGAATGGCTCAATTTTTCATTGAATTGAGGACACAGCATTAAAACAACAAAAAAGTGCTGACTTAGCTTTGGCATCTTTTTTTGCTTTTCAGAGTCTAGGGAGTGATTTCTGAGCTCTTGCAACACACATTACTAACTTGATTTTCTTCATCACTCTTTCTACCCAAGTGTTGTGAATTAGAGTTTCTCAAACTTCCTTGGCTTTGGTGTCTTTAGTCTCTTAGTAATTTTTTTCCTATTCTAAAGTATAATACAAAATAGAAGACCGGGTGTGGTGGCTCATGCCTGTAATCGCAGCACTTTGGAAGGTTAAGGTGGGAGGATCACTGGAGTCCAGCAGTTCAAAACCAGCCTGGGCAACACAGTGAGACCCTGTTTCTACAAAAAATTTTAAAAATTAGCCAGATGTGGTGGCATGCACCTGTGGTGCTAGCTATTGAGGAGGCTAAGGTGAGAAAATTGCTTGAGCCCAAGAACTTGAGACCAGTCTGGGCAATATAAGGAGACCCTGTCTCTACAGGGAAAAAAAATAGTAGCATGGTGATGGTGCACGTGTAGAGCTACTCAGGAGGCTGAGATGGAAAGATCACTTGAACTCAGGAGTTCAAGGCTGCAGTGAGCTATGATCACATCACTGCACTCCAGCCTGGGTAGCAGAGTGAGACCACATTAATAAAAAAGTTAAACTTTTTTTTTTTTTTTTTTTTTTAAATTATATTTTTTATATGCACATATGTTATAATTTAACATATGTACATAACATATAAGTGTATATTATATATGTAACATATATACATGTACAACATATATATACATTAATGTCACAATCAGCATATTTATATATTTCACCCGCATTGTTCAGATTTTCCTAATTTTACTTGTATTTCACCCACACAATTTGTGGGGCCCAATTCCAAATAAAAATGCAGGACCCCTTGTTAAAAAATTGTTGACAATTTGAAGTCAGAGACAGGACAACATAAAGACAGGCATAGGACCTTTCCAATGCAGCGCCTGTGTGATGACATGGGCACACACCCTGTATTTATGTCCTAACCACTTAGCTCCTCTGGGCACTGTACAGCTTCTGTGAGCTTGGAATCAGGTGAGACATAACTTCCCTCATTTGGTAATCCACCGCAATTTTTGCATAGTGCCTGCATTTGATCACACCTTTCCTGAGCATGCAGCTTTGCAAAGATGTGGCATCACTGAAAGGAATGCAGGGCTCTCATGTTGAAACTGTGACCAGCCTCCACCTTGTAGTTCATGTGGTATCAGACAGATGTCACTGTTAGCTTTGAAATTTCAAAAGATCTACAGCATCTCTGGGAGTTCGCTGAAGCACTTCAGTGTGCAGTTTGGGAATTGGAGCTGTAAGGCACAGATTAATCTAAATTTGAGAATTTTGATTTTTTTTTTTTTTTTTTTTTTTTGAGAGGGAGTCTCTGTTGTCCAAGCTGGAGTGCAGTGTTTTTAGTAGAGACGGGGTTTCACCATGTTGGCCAGCCTAGTCTCAAACTTGTGACCTCAGGTGATCCGCCTGCCTCCACCTCCCAAAGTGCTGGGATTACAGGTGTGAGCCTTCATGCCGGGGCTTAATCTCCTTTTAGGGGATCGCCTGAGGACGCTATTCTGGAGTCTGACTGTGTAGAGAGCTAGTTCAGATAGTCCCGTCCCTGACAGCCTGTCCTCTGCCTTTGTCTCAGACCCTTGGGTCAGTGGTGGCCACTGCATGTAGCAGTTAAAATATTTAGCAGAGATTTTAGAGTGCTGAGTAATCGCTCTGAAGTTTTTCAGGATGAAAGAGGTAGCAGCGATGGCAAGGCTGAAGTGAGATGGGCACTCTGGCACTGATGGTACAATGTAAATTGATAAACCTGTCATAGAAAGAGGCTTGATGAAATGACAACAGCCTTGAATCCTTTGAATCCTATATGCACCACTTCTATGTATCTGTTCTAGGAAAGTATTTAGGACTGTGGGAAAGAATATTTACCACAAGACAGTTCATCCTCTATATCCATATTTGTGGGTTCAACCAACCATTGGCAGAAAATATTTGAAAATACAATGGATGGTTGACTCTATCCTGAATATGTATAGAATTTTTTCTTGTCATTTTTTTCTAAACAACATGGTATAACAATTGACATAGTATTTACATTGTATTAGCTATTATAAATAATCTAGAGATGATTTAAAGTATAAGAGGATGTGCATAGGTTATACAAATACACTGTATCTTAAATTTTTCTTTTTTTTTTTTTTTTTTTTTTTGAGAGCAGAGTCTTGCTGTATCACTAGGCTGGAGTGCAGTGGCATGATCTTGGCTCATTGCAGCCTCTGCCTCCCGGATTCAAGCGATTTTCCTGCCTCAGCCTCCGAAGTAGCTGGGACTACAGGTGTGCATCACCACACCTGGCTAGTTTTTGTACTTTTTTTAGTAGAGGTGTGCATCACCATGCCTGGGTATTTTTTTTTTTTTTGTATTTTCTTTGTATTTTCACCATGTTAGCCAGGCTGATCTTGAACTCTCTAACCTAAGGTAATTCATCTGGCTAGGCTTCCCAAAGTGTTGGGATTACAGGCGTGAGCCACTGCAACCGGCCACTACACCATTTTATATCAGGGACTCCTAGGTATCTGTGGAAGGCTCTGGAACCAGTCCCCCTGCATACAGAGTAATGGCTGTTCTTTGCAGTAACAAAAAGCCAGACATAGCCTAAATGTGGAAAGAATCAGATTTAAAATTTTATAATTGACAAAATCTCCATTTTGTTTAAAATGTGTGTGTATAGATACCTGCCTACCTACCTGCCTCACTCCGTCTCCAGAAATAAATATATATAGTATATAAATCTTCTTTATGCTTTTTTTTTTTTTTTTTTAAAGAGATGGAGTCTTTTTATGTTGCCCAGGCTGGCCATGAACTTCTGGGTTCAAGTGATCCTCCCATCTCAGGCTCACAAGCAGCTGGGAGTACAGGCATGTGCCACCGCACCTCGATCATGCTGCTGCTGCTTTTTTTTTTTTTTTTTTTTTTGAATATTTTTCACACTTTTTAGAATGATCAAATATAAAAGGTCTTCTTGATACCTTCATAGTTTTGACTCTTTTGCAGTAATCCAGAAAGCCAGTGACATTAAGTAACTTAGAGTTGATAATTTTTCTTTTTAAGTGATAGGGCCTTGTTCTGTTGCCCAGGCTGGAGTGCAGTGGTGTGATCACAGCTCACTGTAACCTTGAACTCCTGAGGTTAAGTGATCCTCCCACCTCAGCCTCTTGAGTAGCTCAGACTACAGGCACGTAGCATCATGCCCTATTTTATTTTGTAGCAGTGGGGGGTCTCACTGCATTACCTGGGCTGTCTTGAACTCAGGATCTCAAGTGATCTTCCTGCCTCGGTCTCCCAAAGTGCTGGGATTATAGGCATGAGGCACCATGCCTGGCAGGTTTATGGTTTTTCTGAGATGCAGGTATGAAGCACATTACAAGATGACAGCCTCTTTCCTGTGGCTTTCAAAAGAACAGAGTTGGTGAGATGCACCTGTGTTTTACAATAGTTCTGTTTTCTGCTGCCTCCACTGGAAGAAAAGTTCTACTTGAGAAGTAAAACATTGTGTGTATTTAAAAAATACTTGCCACCCCCACAACCCAAACATAACCCTAGGCGCTAGTGCTTATGGGAGAAATGAAGACAACATAGAGGTCTAAAAGATAATGGTCCTTAACTGGAAGGTTAAGCATTACAGAAGGAATTCTATGTTACAGCAGCAGTGTAGAATTTGGGAATTCATAAAGCCCTCTGCACGTAGCCCTTTTAAAAGCCAAAGTTCTTTTGAATTACTTTCATTACTAAAATAATATAGAAATGCCTACAACAGTACCTTGAGTTTTTTCTCCTTAGTTGTCTAAATGTGTATGATAATCCATTGTTTAATTTGCATGATTCAGTGGGTGAGGTGTTTTGAATGGCTGAAGTTTCCAAGTGTCTATATTCTTCTAATTCTGAAGAATGAAAAAAAAAAAACACTTTGAAATTATTTTAAATTATATTCTCTTCTTTAACAGAGTGTGATGCATGTTAGAGACTTGGGAGTATTGATTAATCAGAACTCATCCTCATCCTTGTGCATTTCAAATCATTTTCAAAGTAGACTCATGAATCATTCAGATGGATATCAAAATATATACCTCTGAAGAGCTGACATAGTTGGAGTAGAGAACACAGTCTCAATGGGCAGCCCTATTCAGGATTTCTAATTCTTGCTCCGAAAGCCAGACCTTGGGGTGGCTTCTGTGAGATTCTCTCATGTGCAGTGGGACCAGCGTTCACCCTGTGGGTGGCAGGGCCAGAGGGAGAAGCCTTAAGCACCTTCCTGCCTGTGGAAGAACTGAGGCAGGGAGTGGACAGAGCTGGAAGTATATTACTGTTTTCCTGGGTGCTCCAGGGAGCTGATGGTCCCTTTAAAAAGCATGAAAAGAAAGGGAATGAAGATTTTTCTCTCATTTCAACTTTTCTTGATACTTTGGGCTTTCACTCTGAATATTAACTATCATACTTGATTGGCACATTGTTCTCTTAGGAGGCATTGTGTCAGGTGAGGTTGTTTACCCTGTATCAGAAAGCTCCAGATTGCTGAGCTTTTACGAATACTGTTTGTTATTTCCTACTGTTTTCTTGCTATTATTTCTGACTTACTGGTGACTCTGAGCTCTCAGTGGCTTCTAGTGAACCGTTTCCCATAAACAAGGCACAAGTTTGTCCGGGGGGGGGGGAAACACAGGTCAAATTAGCTCAGTTTTACACACAAAACTCTGGACACTGATGTGAGATCATATCCATGTGCTGACACTTTGCCAGCATATGGCAGACTTCTCAGAGGGCACCAGCCACGCCAACCCACAGGTGACACTGATATTTCTGAAATCAAAGCTGCGTTCCAAATAAGAGTTTACAGTGAAATTCCAACAACTAACTTAGTCTGCTGAAAATTTATTAAGTCAGAAAACATTTTATTAAAATATTTGTACAGGACCAAGCACCATGCTAGGTACCGTGGACAGAGACGTGACCCCATTGCTTATGGAATGTTCGCCTAAGGCAGGAGACACAGAGGTGAATCCAGAGCGATGCTACGCTGCTGTGGGTATTGGGAAGGCACTGGGCACAGCTCATGTCCACTATCAAATGTTTGCCTGAACTCAGAGGTCCTGGGGTCAGGACACAATCACCTGCCCATGTTTTGTGGGCCCCAGCTTGTTGCAGTTCTTGGAGTTCTGCAGCATTTGTGCCCCGAGCTAAAGTCCCACTGGACTTGGTGTTACATATGTTAGCACAGGGAAGCCGCCTCTGCTGTAGACCAGGGAGGTTAGGAAAGGCTTCCCAGAGGAGGGCACACCTGAGCCAAATTCTGCTGGATGAGTAGTAGCCGCCAGCAGAGGGATGTGGGCAGGGGAGCAGGAAGGGTGTGTGCCTCTATTCCAGGCGGAGAGCACGTCATGTCCGAAGGCCCAAATATAAGACAGAATGGGCTGGGGTTTCAGTTCCTTACAGTGAAGCATGGGTAGAAGAGTTAGTGGTGCTAGGTCCCCAAGTGGGAGTCAGATTGCGTAAGGCCCTGTGAAGAGTTTGGCCTCCATCCTGAGACCACATGTGTTTGGATGTGTCAGTCATGGGGGTGACCTGGGCAGTGTGTGATGTGAGAATGTAAAAGGATGGTTGTGTGGAAACTGTATGATGGGGATAAGACTGGAAGAAAGAATACCTGCCTGGAGGGAAATCACCGAACGTCTCTTGTGTTTGTGCTATGGTGCCCGAGCTGGTTGTACCTCTCTGACTGCTGGAATTGACCAGCACTGAAACGGACACTGTGGTACGATCCCGTGTGATCGGCGTCACTTGAGTGAGATGCTGTTATGTGTTCTGTAATGCCTTGATTTTTGTGAGGCCAGAATTGTGGTTCCTTTCAGATGACGTGTCTAAGATGGCATTCCTGACCATGACCCTGCACCAGGGCGGAGCCACTCGGATGTATGCGCTCACACCCGACGCACAGCCCCCGCTGCTCAGTACCTTCAGTGGAGACCGCCGCTTCTCTCGATTTGGTGGCGTTCTGCACTTGAGCGACCTGGATAACGATGGCTTAGGTAAGACAGGAACAGGACCTGTTGCCAAGGAATGAGTCCCTTTGCCCAGCAGACCAATCTCCTAATTGGATCATCTGGGCTCTGCCCTTATAAGTGACAGCCCAGTGGCCAAAGGACCTTTAGATAGATCTTGAATCAGATGAGATGGGAGAGGGAGTTGCACTCCTTCAAGGTGATGAGAATGACCTGTGGTAATTGCTGTTGATGAATGAAGAGGGAACAAAGGCTTTTGCCAGGATGAAATCAGGGCAGACTAAAGGAGACAGTAATATTACTTGCACGAGGTTGGGTTAGGATCCCGTAGCGGAACAAGGAAAGGGTGACAGGAGTCAGACCCTTCTGTGGGTTTTTGTTGTTTACAGATGAAATCATCATGGCAGCCCCCCTGAGGATAGCAGATGTAACCTCTGGACTGCTTGGGGGAGAAGATGGCCGAGTTTATGTATATAATGGCAAAGAGACCACCCTTGGTGACGTGACAGGCAAATGCAAATCATGGATAACTCCATGTCCAGAAGAAAAGGTAAAGTGTTGTATACAATTTATACCTTATTGGGAAAGGATCACTGATTGCTGATCCCTCGTTAACTCATGTCCCTTATAAAATGCTTACCTGAATTCAGAGGTCCTGCGGTTAGGACACCATCGCCTGCCCATATTTTGTGGGCCGCAGCCGCCTGTAGTTCTTACAGTTCTGCAGTGTTTGTCCTCAGAGCTAAAGTCCCACTAGACTTGGTGTTAAGTAGGTCCCTGGTCACAGCCTGCCACTTCTTGGTCAGGTGCCCACAGCACAGAAGAAAACAGGCCATAGCCATTGGAGTTCTTTTTTAAAACAGAGACAGGGTCCTCTTCCACCGCCCAGGCAGGAGTGCAGTGGTGCAGTCATGGCGCACTGCAGCCTCGAACTCATGAGCTCAGGTGATTCTCTTGTCTCAGACTCCTGAGTAGTTAGGACTACACACATGTGCCACCACACCTGGCTAATCTTTTTATTTTCTGCAGAGATGGGGTCTCATTATGTTGCCCAGGCTGGTATTGAACTCTTGGGCATAAGCAATCCTTCCACCTGGCCTCCCAAAGTTGCTGGGATTACAGGCATAAGCCACCATGCCCGGCCAGTCACTGGAGTTGCATTAAAGCTTTATCTATTTTGCTTTTTGTTTCATTTCTTTGTTTATTCCTTTTTATGGGTGAGTTTCCTTAAGTTACATTTCCTGGGCCTAAAACATTTGTTCATTATTTGACTTTTTTTTTTTTTTGAGACAGTGTGGCTCTGTTATCCAGGCTGGAGTGCAGTGGCTCGATCTCAGCTCACTGCAACCTCCACCTCCCAGGTTCAAGGAATTCTTCTGCCTCAGCCTCCTGAGTGGCTGGGACTACAGGCACATGCCACTCTGCCTGGCTAATTTCTTGTATTTTTAGCAGAGACAGGGTTTCACCATGTTGGCCAGGCTGGGATTACAACCCAAAGTGCTGGGATTACAGGAATGAGCCACTGTGTCTGGCCTATTTTTAAATATTTAATTTTTTTTAAAATAGCAAAATTATCCTGCTATAAGTCTTAATATAAAAAGTCTAAAAGAGAAAAATATGAAAACAAATAAATTGCAAAATTAGTGAAAATTTACTATGAAAATTTTAGAAAATACAAAAACGTACAAAGAAGAGAGTTAAAAATTATCTACCTAAAATTCCACTCTGTAGAGCTAACACCTGTTTAGAATGGATCCTGCTAGTACTTTTCCTGTGAATGTAATTACTACCATTTATTGTGCACTTAGTATGTATATGCTAAGAACTAGGTGTCATTCAATCCACATATAAGCTATAAAATTAACATTATGCCCCTTTACAGAAAAGAAAAATTAAAGGGCTGGGCTCGGTGGCTCAAACCTGTAATCCCAGCACTTTGGGAGGCCAAGGCGGGTGGATCATGAGGTCACAAGAGATCGAGACCATCCTGGTCAACATGGTGAAACCCCGTCTCTACTAAAAATACATAAAAAAAAAAAAAAAATAGCTGGGCGTGGTGGCATGTGCCTGTAATCCCAGCTACTCAGGAGGCTGAGGCAGGAGAATTGCCTGAACCTGGGAGGCGGAGGTTGCGGTGAGCCGAGATCACGCCATTGCACTCCAGCCTGGGTAACAAGAGCGAAACTCCGTCTCAAAAAAAAATTAAAGATCTCAGGGGAATGTGGTGGCTCACGCCTGTAATCCCAAGCATTCTGAGATGCTGAGGCAGGAGGATCCCTTGGGCCCAGGAGTTCAAGACCAGCCTAGGCAACATAGGGAGACCCTGTCTTAAAACAAGAAAATTAAAGATCAGAGAGGAACTTTATCCAAGTTTCCACTGCCAGGAAGGACGTGGCACAACAGGGACTTGAACCAAGCTCTGATTGTAAAGCCTGCTCTTAAGTATTACAATATGTCTGTGGATGTTTTGGTTAAGAACTGTGATCCTAGCCGGGAGCGGTGGCTCACGCCTGTAATCCCAGCACTTTGGGAGGCCGAGGCGGGTGGATCACGAAGTCAAGAGATCGAGACCATCCTGGTCAACATGGTGAAACCGTGTCTCTACTAAAAATACAAAAAATCAGCTGGGCCTGGTGGCGCATGCCTGTAGTCCCAGCTACTCAGGAGGCTGAGGCAGGAGAATTGCTTGAACCCAGGAGGCGGAGGTTGCAGTGAGCCGAGATCGCACCATTGCACTCCAGCCTGGGTAACGAGCAAAAACTCCG
>NW_022437003.1:560504-562541 GCF_009761245.1 Sapajus apella
TCAGCTTCCTGAGTGGCTAGGACTACAGGTGCACACCATCACACCCAGATAATTTCTGTACTTTTAGTAGAGACAATGTTTCATCATGTTGGCCATGCTAGTCTCAAACTCCTGGACTCAAGTGATCCACCTTCCTCGGCCTCCCAAAGGACTACGGTTATAAGCCTGAGCCACCATGCTCTGCCTTGATTTTTTTTTTTTTAACCTAACAATATACCAAGAACATTTTCTTACGCTACCTGATAATCTTCTATATTATGATATTTACTGGCTGACGAGTGTTTTATCTATAGATAAACCACAGTTTATCCATTATTTAAGTAACTTATTTATCAATTGTGCCATTTCTGATACTCTTTTAAATAATATGGTGAATAGTCACAAACATTTTATACATCTGGTTATTTTTCTGACCTATATTTCTGTAAGTAGAATTTTTGAGGTCAAAAGGCGTAAAAATTTGTCAGGCTATTCAAGAAATGTAAAAATGAGGCTAGGAACAGTGGCTCACTCCTATAATCCCAGCACTTTGGGAGGCCAAGGTGGGTGGATCACCTGAGTTCAGGAGTTCGAGACCAGCCTGGCCAACATGGTGAAATCCCGTCTCTACTAAAAATATTTAAAAAATTAGCCAGCTTGGTGGTACGCACCTGTAATTCCATTTACTCAGGAGGCTGAGACAGAAGACTTGCTCGAACCTGGGAGGCAGAGGTTGCAGTAAGCTGAGATTGTGCCACTGCACTCCAGCCTGGGTGACAGAGCAAGACTCTGTCGCCAAAACAAAACAAATGAAATGTAGAAATGAGAGTATAAGGGTATAATTAAAATTTGTTTTAAAAAGCCACACAAACAGTAATAACATTGGCTCTCTTCTCATTTTTTTTCCTTCAGGCCCAATATGTATTGATTTCTCCCGAAGTAAGTATTCCTTGAAGGACTAAAGAAAAGTTACAAAAAAAAAAAAAAAAAGCCCTTTGGCTTTAAAGTATTACGCTGTGTTCTCCAAAGCCCATTAACTGAGTGTGTTTTACAGGCCAGCTCAAGATTTGGGAGCTCTCTGATCACCGTGAGGTCCAAGGCAAAGGTGAGCCCAACAACTGCACTTCATTGATGTTTATGTTAGTGCGAAAGGTGGGATTTGGTGGTCTCACCTTTAGGTTTAGTTCAGATTTTATTTTTATTTGAAAACGAAAAGAACACAAAAAGCAACATTCACATATAATCCCATCACTTTCTTGGTGTCAAGTTTCCCTTTTTATTCTTCCTATTTTGTTCTCTACATCAGGGACTGCGGTCAACCCGTCTGCCACCTAGTTTTGTAAAGCCATGAACTGAAAACATCAGCTCATGTTAAGATGGCTAGAAAGAAATCAGAACAGAGTATTTTGTAACATGTGAAGTTTCAATGCTGTTGACATGTCAGTGCCCATGCTGTTGTAGTGGAACCCAGCGGGCTCATTTGCTGTAGACTGCCCACGGCTGCTGTCGCACTGAAATGGCAGAACTGACTGGCTGCTTTGGAGACTGATGCCCCACAAAGCCTAATGTCTTTATTATCTGGCCTGTTCCCCAAAATTGTTTGCTGGCCCTTGCCCTAGAGGATAACCATTGTTAATAGTTTGCTGTTTTCTCCCAGACTTTCAGTTTTTCCTTTATTTTTTACATAGAACCTTGCCCTGTTGCCCAGGCTGGAGGGTAATGATGCAAATTCCGCTCACTGCAACCTCCACCTCCCCAGTTCAGGCGATTTTCCAGCCTCAGCCTCCTGAGTAGCTGGGATTACAGGTGTCCACCACCATGCCTAATTTTTTTTCTGAATATTTTGTAGAGAAGGGGTTTTGCCTTGTTGTCCAGTCGGGTCTTGAACTCCTTCCTGGCCTCAGGTGAGGTGCCCGCCTCTGCCTTCCAAAGTGCTGGGATTACAGGCATTTGCCACCACACTGAGCCCAGAGTTTTTCTATGATTAGAGAGAGAGAGAGAGAGAGAGAGAGAGAGAGAGAGAGAGACACAGACACACACACACACACACACACACAC
>NW_022437003.1:562641-573063 GCF_009761245.1 Sapajus apella
CCCACAGGTGAGAATCTTAAAAGCGGGATTGCTAGATCAAAAAGGATACACATTTTACATTTCGATATGGTGGGTTAAAAAGTTTAACCTTGGTCGGGCATGGTGGCTCACACCTAAAATCCCAGCACTCTGGGAGGCTGAGGCGGGTAGATCGCCTGAAGTTAGGAGTTCAAGGCCAGCCTGGCTAATGTGAGAAAACCTTATCTCTACTAAAAATACAAAAAATAACTGGGTGTGGTAGTGCACGCCTGTAGTCCCAGCTTACTCGGGAAGGTGAGGCAGGAGAATCGCTTGAACCCGGGAGGTGGAGGTTGCAGGGAGCCGCATCACGCCACTGCACTCCAGTAAAACGAAAAAATGTTGAACCTTAAAATATACCTCTAAAGCATCGATTGCATTCATCCATTTATTTTAGGTTATGACACTGTATACAACTGTGCTAGGCTCTGAAAGAGAAAGACAGAGACGGCAAAGTCCCTGTTATTGAAAATAAGATTTATATACATGGAAAATCAAATAGTTTTATTGCTATAGGATTAAATGCTAATGAATAGTATGAAGAAGGAGTCTTAACAGTGGGTTGAAGGGCTGGGGAAGCCTTCACAGATTAGACTTGGTAAGTGCTGTGAACCAGGCTCCTGCTGACCAGTGTGGAAGGTGGAAGGAGGAAATCAGGAAAAATTGTGGTGAAACTGCCCTCTAGAGGCCAACAATTTAAGTGACCCATTTATAGGGCGGTCTAAAAATGCAGGATTCACCACACAACAAAAAGATGGTTAATAGTTTTAGAAGAAGATTCTCGAAAGATCTGACCACAGGAAGCCTCACAAGCTTGGCTTATATTTAAAATTTTATTCATTTCAAAAATTAGACATGATCAAAAACCCCATGTATTATAAAACTATACGTATATTAACTATAACTTGAATCAATTAAGCGTAGTGGTATATATAGATTATCCAAAAGTAATTCATATCTGATTCTCCTTTTTTTCTTCAGAGATGAAGTTTTACTTTTTGCCCAGGCTGCAGTGGTGCAATGGAGTGATCTCGGCTCACTGCAACTTCCGCCTCCTGGGTTCAGGTGATTCTCCTGCCTCAGCCTCCCGAGTAGCTGGGACTACAGGTACCCACCACCACGCCAAGTTTTACATTTTTAGTAGAGACCGGGTTTCACCATGTTGGTGAGGCTGATCTGAAACTCCTGACCTCAGGTGATCCACCTGCCCCGACCTCCCAAAGTGCTGGCATTACAGGCGTGAGCCAACGCACCTGGTCATTTGATTCCTTTTTATAAAATACTGAAAATGCACCTTCCTAATTATTGTTCACCTGGGCTAGTGTTAAAATTACTTTACTTTTTCAGTACATACTTGAGCTTGGGGGCATTGACAATCAGAGGATGATCAGAGTGGCCTTTTGCTGAGATTTGGGTACAAGTTATGTTTCTATGGCATAAGCACATTCAGTAATGAAACTGGTCACAACAAACTAGAATCAGGATTCAGCCTCTCGTTAAGTAGTGCTGTCACTGTCTGTGTATTTCTGAAACTTCTCATGGGGCCACCTTCCATCAGCTCGGTAGCCTCAACAGAGCAGTAACTGAGTGTATAATGAGTAGTGTTACATCAAGCACCTGTGAGACAGACAAACCTGGGACATGGTCCAGCCCCAGGTGCTTGGAATCTAGGTGGGAAAATACAACGGACCCGTAAGACCATCCAGGTCAATATATGATGACCAACAGCCAGAGGAGGTCAGCCAGCCACTGGAGTGGAAGTCTCTGCTGGTGGAGTCAGGGAAGGGTCTGCAGAGGTCAGGGGCCTGGAGCTGCATCTGGAAAGATGACTAGACTCTGGCAGGAAAGAGAGAAGCCGAAATTTAGCAAATTTACTAATTCTATAAATCAGGGAAGAGGGAGAAGAAATTACCATTTGATCCATTTTTCTTTTTCTATTTTTTTTGAGACGGAGTCTCTCTCTGTTGCCTGGCTGAAGTACAGTGGTGCAATCTCACTGCAACTTCCGCCTCCCGGGTTCAAGCGATTCTCCTGCCTCAGCCTCCAGAGTAGCTGGGACTACAGGTGCGCACCAACATGCCCAGCTAATATTTGTATTTTTAGTTAGAGACAGGGTTTTACCATGTTGGCCAGGATAGTCTTGATGTCCTGACCTTGTGATCTACCAGCCTGGGCCTCCCAAAGTGCTGAGATTACAGGCGTGTAATCCCAGCTACTCGAGAGACTGAGACATGAGAGAATTGCTTGAACCTCGGGAGCAGAGGTTGCAATGAACTGAGATTGCGCCACTGCACTCCAGTCTGGATGACAGAGCGTGACTCTGTCTCAAAAAGGAAGAAAATATTTTAAAAACTTGTAGCAGGTTTTAAAGGCAATTCGGAATGATGGGTCCTAAAATGTTTTAACCAGCAGGTTGAGTGGGAGGTACACTAGGTACTTTGACAAAGCCGACTTCTGGGGGAAGTCCTTATTATTCAAGGAGTGTTTTCCACATTGTGCCAGAACTAAGCATGCACTGCCATAATTCTGCTTTATGATTTATGTGCCAGAATAGGGATTGAGGTGAGCGTCCTCTGCTGTGGTTTTCAGAACCTACAGATGTGAGAAAGCAGTATGTAAACCAAGGGAAAGTGGCATGAGTTCAAGCCAGGGGACCTGGCCGGTGCCTTACTCATCTTTCTATTTCTAGAGTATAGCGCGATGCCTGGACTACACAGTAGGAACTCAACAGATGTTATGAATGGCCCTGAATTCTGTCTGTATTGTGTCTCTTCCAGAACCAAGTTGTCATTGCTGCTGGAAGGAGTTCTTTGGGAGCCCGACTCTCTGGGGCACTTCATGTCTACAGCCTTGGCTCAGATTGAAGATTTCCCTGCACCTCTCCACTCTGCCCCCCTCTCTCATGCTGAATCACATCCATGGTGAGCATTTTGGTGGACAGAGTGGCATATCCAGTGGAGCTATGGTAGATCCTGATAGAAACACAAAGCAGCAGCCACACTCTCTGCAAAGAAATCTGACACAATTATATGGCTGCACCAGGAGTATGTGAAATAGCAGACACTCGGCTTAGTCATATCCATTTCCAGTTTACTTCCTCGCTCCCTTTGCATCTAATCTAAACCTTTCTTCTTTCCTAACTTACTGCCTGTAATGAGACCTGCTGTACAACCTCTTTCTTCTTCCTCTTGAATGTCTTTCCAGTGCCTGGAAAGGTCCCTCTGTGGCTATCTGTTGGAACGATCTTTGTACACAATTCCTCCTAAAAACATCCTTCTTTAAGAAAGAATTGTAAAAAAATGATCATGCCCTTTGCAGGGACATGGATGGAGCTGTAGGCCATTATCCTTCATAAACTGATGCAGGAACGGAAAACCAAATACTGCATGTTCTCACTTGTAAGTGGGAGCCATATGAGAACACATGGACACATAGAGGGAGTCAGCACACACTGGGACCTGTGAAAGGGTGGAAGGTGGGAGGAGAGGATCAGGAAAAATAACAAATGGGTACTTAGCACCATGAAATAATCTGTGTACCAGACCCCCATGACACACCTTTCTGTATGTAATAAACCTGCACTTCCTGCACATGTACCCCCCAAACTTAAAAGGTGGAAAAAAAATTGAATTTAAAAATAACAGATTTGTGGCACCTTCTCAGTCAGTGTACTGGAAAGCATAGTACACAGGAAAAAAACTGAGGGAGGAGAAATAGTAAAGAGAAGAGCATGGGGCTGAGGGATGACCTCTCCTTCCAAATCACGTGTGACCTGGTCTTTTTTAACTTTTATTTTAGGTTCAGGGGCACATGTGAAGGTTTATCTTTGTTGCTGCTCCCCATCCTGCCTCCCCCCTCAACTCGACCCCAGTGTCGTTTTCTTTGTGTTCGTTAAGTTCTTACAAGTTAGCTCCCACTAGTGAGAACATGCTCTATTTGGTTTTCTGTTCCCGTGTCCTGTGTTAATTTTTCAACAATGATAATCCCCTCTGCTTCTTTTTTTTTTTTTTTTTTTTTTTTGAGACAGAGTGTTGCTCTGTCGCCCAGGCTGCTGGAGTGCAGTGGCACAATCACTGCAACCCCCACCTCCCAGGTTCAAGTGATTCTTCTGCCTCAGCCTCCTGAGTAGCTGGGATTACAGGAGCCCGCCACCACGCCCAACTAATTTTTCTATTTTTAGTAGAGATGGGGTTTCACCATGTTGGCCAGGCTAGTCTGAAACTCTTGACCTCAGGTGATCCGCCTACCTCGACCTCCCACAGTGCTGTGATTCTAGGCATTAGCCACTGCACCCGGCCAATAATTCTTTCTTAATGAGGATTAATACCTTTTCAATGTTTATGTAGCGAAGGACAAATCTAAAAACTAAGACTTTATCACCCTTCTGTACCCTCCAATGTTTTTGTAGAGTTGGCTGTGCTAACACCAGCAGAGCCTAGTGACACTGCTAGTTTGAAGCCATCTCACGGGAAGGTTTTGTCACATTAGATTACAAGTTGTGCCAAAAGAACCAGAGGAACAAGATGTGGCCTGAGCCCCAGGCTAGTGTAAGGGATGGAGGAGAAACCAGGCCTTGGACTCGCTTGTTCCTGGGCTGTTCATAGGATGGATTTCTTTGCCAGTAGTACAGTGTGGCACACTTAAAGGGAAAGGAATGTTATCATAGGGTGAATTTCAGTTTCACTGGTAACATTAGCAGGCCTTATCTGTAAACAGTAACTAGTTTATTTTGTGTTAAAGTGGGAAGAACCTCTTTGTTCTGCCACTGGTGAGATTGATACTAAAAGCAAGAGAAAATAACAAATGGAAGAGGCCTTCTCTTCTCCGCGTGTCTCAAGGCAGAGTAGAGATTGGTGAAAAAGGGGACAGGAAGAGGAATCCAGCTGAAGACTGGAGGGTTAACAAAAGCCTCAGCAGGCATATCCCTAGAGAGCGTTTCTGGGTCACTCCTGGGATGACCTTATTTTTCTTAGGTTACTATGCAGCTAGCAAATATAACTATGGCACAGCAAAAGCACAAGGAAGCACCGTTTGCTTTCATTTCAGTGCAATTATTGGTAGCAAAACCTATCTGAAGAATTAATTAAAAGGAGGTTATTTTTAGGGGACCAGAAATTACTTAGCTGTATCCACTTACGAGTTGAGCAGTTTGGTAGAGCAGACTCTGATGACATCTGACACTTGAGTAAAGGTATGTTTTTCTCAGTACTGGATCCTTTCATTAGACGGAGGCATTTATATAAAGTGTCAGTGTTTTTATGCGTCACTAAATGATAAGGCCTATGTTTAAACATCATTATTTACTTCACTCATTATTTCTCTTTCTCAGTCCTGAACACACCCAATAGCAAGCACCAGGTAGAGACTAAGACCCACAAAAATGGAAGCATCCTTCAAGTTTATAGGACATTTAACCATACTAACCCCACTGTCAAAAACAATGTAAATTATACTGCTACTGTAAAAGGTCAACTTATATGGCAAATATGTAAAAAACCTGGCATACTGGAACAAATTAATACTTGATACTCTAATACATTATCCTGATATGTAGATTAACTTTTCATTCCACTAAGTATTAACTATAGTTCTCAGCACTGATTCTGCTTAATAACCAAAATGTAAAGACCTTACCTTGCAGGTTGTAATTTCTCATTAACAGAAATCTGAACTTCTATAACAGTTTAGCTAAAATTTATCTTTATTTCAAGTCATCAGATGACATTTACATATTTGCATTTTCTATCTATCTGTCTGTGTATATGTAACGACTTTCTTCAAGGCTTCAAGATCAAGATTGTCTTATGCCTTTGTTTCACGGACCTAAGAGACCCAAATTATTTGAAAATGGGATGGGGACCAAACTTGGGTCCCTGTAGCCCCTACTCTGCACAGCATCCATCAGACGACTTCTGTAGGTATCACTAAAGTAATGACAGTAAGTCCTAAATCCAAAGTGCAAATTTGATATTGCAATTCCAAAAAAATAAAGCTGTATACAACTCTTGGAATAACACACCAAAATAAATTGCTTTTTTAATACAAAATTGGTTAGTGCTGCTTATCCATCTATGTTCATGAAGAATAAAATGTTAATAGCAACTTCAAATGACACCTGTTGTGCCCACATTTGTTTCGGGGCCTTCCAAAGACAGCATCACACCTTACACTTCACATGTTTGACAGGGGATATGATTGCTTGCTCACAAAACCCAGAGTTTGGTACCTACTTTCAAACAGTACTTAATGTACTCAGTTCATTTTAGTTCAAAATTTAAAACCAAGGAACTTCATATATTTTTGGCATAAGCTGGTTTATTTGTGAGACCTTTAAGAAGCATCCTGCAATCACCAAAGTGGAACTAGTTAATATTTTGAACTCATACTTGATTTAGCCACCTTCAGGAATGCTGTAAACTACCAGCAACTTCCCTTTATCAGACTTAGGAGGTAGTTACATTATTTTTCCTTTTATTGACATGATTCATCAGAAAACTATTTTACCCACGCTCAAAAACAAACTCCATAAAACTGCAAGGAAAAATGACCACAATTCTATGTTATGCCTAATCTTAGTCAAATCAAAGGTTGCCCTCTGGGATTCCAATTCTTCATGTCAGTTAGGTAGTGCTTTTATTACTTTATAGTGGTAAGACCCAAAATAGCAGCAGTGTGTTCCGAGCTGTGCCAAAAGGGTACCCTGTGACATCTAAGTCTTATCAAATATAATCTTAAAAATCCTAACAGTCTTAACACTAGAGAGTGCTGTATGTTCACATGCCAACAGCCATACCATGACACGTGTTCCTGACCTATGGCGTGGTAAACAGGGGCTGCTCCATTCTGTTCTCCAGCTTCCCTCTAATGGCCGCCCATGACCACACGCAGCAGTGGGGAAACCACACTTGTACTTCACCTGTTTTCTTCCAAATCATCTATACGGGAGTAACATTCTTACTCCTATCACCAAACCACCTGAAAAATGGACTCCTAAACTTCCTCATATGATACCACATTACGGTAATCATGTACCCTCAATATCATCAGGGTTAGCATATTTATTATTACATTTGTAGTGCAAGGGCTGCTCTGGACACTCTAGAACCTTCCATGCATACTACTTGGGGAGTCTTAACTAATATTCTAGTGCATAACTGTACTTAACCTCCAGAAAATATTGCATATAAACAGGGCAATAAAGATTTTTCCTTTTGGGGCAGGGCAGGGGTGGTATCGAATAGTAAATGGACACAGTAGCTACAGAACAGTAACAGAATGGAAGTAATTGCTTTCACCTTTGCTTTCAAAGGCTCTAATTACTGAGAGCAAAGAAAACTAGTAGCAGGGGTTGAGAAAGTGAAGTCTTGATTAGGAATCCTTACAGTGCTGAAATTATTTTTCACCTTAAATAAAAAGGGGTGGCAAGTACAAGAAAATAAGGTTATGTTAAAGTTTGGTTTTTAAAGCTCAAACTTCCAGAGTTTAAGGTTAATACACAGAATGCTAGTTTTTTTAGTCACCTGAGAATCAGGAAATTCACATGAACGTAATTCCCTATGCTGACAAAGAACTACAGCTACCTATGGGCTTATCAAGTTCCTGCGCCTCTTTCAGCAAGAAATTGCACTTTTCTTGATATGTATAAATTATGTATAAATAAAATCTACACAACTGTCCTTGTGTTGCTGCATATCAAATCTATAAAAACAGCATTTAAAGTTTGTAGGAAACAATTCTGGCCTTTCACAAAGCAAATACTTAGAATTCTGGAAATACTATCAAGTTGTGGTATTGTGACTGCCAAAAGAATTTTGTCTTCAAACCATTTTTTTCAAGTGTCTGACTCTATACAAGAAAACAATAAAAGAGTATCAGAAGTTTCCTGTGACTACCATAAAAAACTTCAGTATCCACAGGATTGCTACTAACGGTTTGTTAGGATGCTCCTTCCTGATCCAAGTCCATCCAGCCTGAGGCTGTTTTTCAATTCCATGCTTCTATCTGCCAGAAGAGTCTTTTTAGAAAAAGAGGCCATCTAAATAAAGCAGAAATAGTAATTTTAGTTTGTCATTTTTAAAAAGAAAGCCACTAGTAAAATGATACGTAACTACTTAATGAAGAAAGGACTAAAGCAGTATCAGTGTCTTAAGTGGTGTCATCTTGAAGTACAAAGAAAATGCAGGTGAATTTTCTGTCTTCTGAGAACATTATAAATGTTTCCTACATTTTGATTTGGTTATGACAAAACCTTATACCAGAATTACTAACATCTGTTTAAATGTATGTTTGTTAGAGAATTCTAAATAAATTCTATTTCTAACTTATTTATTGTGTTAGGCAGTGTGCCAATAAGTGCTTTACACATATTACCTCATTTAATTCTCCCCATAACCCTATGAAGCACATAATACTGACTTAACTGACAGACACGGAAACTGAAGAGGTTTGAGAAAGTAAATAACTCACAAGGGCCACAGTGCCTGTGACAACTTAAGCCCAGGTGGTCTGATGTTAGGGCCCATGACCATAACCCTTCCACAATACTGCCGTGAACCATGTCCTTCATACCGTAGGAGGCAACGGAGCTTCTAGCTGTCGTCCAAGGAATGAAAGCAGGCGCCTCCAGATAAGGCCACTTCCCATGAACATAATTCCTGTAATCAGCCAAAAAATTCTATGGTCCTAAAAGAGAACACACAGCTCATTTCAATCACAAAATGCTAGCTCCTTAGAAATAAGATTCTCTGAACTGTTACTGCCCCAGAGTTGGAAAGCCTTATGTTATTTGTACAGCTATTTCCTGTAGAAAAAAAAAACTAAAGTGCCTTAGTAGCACCCAGAGAATAAATCAGGAGAAAATCATGATTTACAAGGTTTTAAATATTTTTAAATCATCTGTAAACCAAATGTACTGCTTTGGCTTTGTGTTTCTTTCCAACCTTTGTTTACATGCATACGAATCTTAATCGTCATCATGCTACACGACACGCAATTTAAGGTCTTTGCTTATAGCCACAGTTCTTAAACTGTGGGCACAAGTGCCCTGGGCACCATAGCACCTTAGAATATTTTAAAGTTTCAAGGGAAATAAACACAAAAGAATTGTAACATGAAAGTCACTATTTGTCTAGGGATACTGTGAAAAACTTACTAAGACACCAGGGGCATCATGATCCAAGAGAGTTTGGGAACCTCAGGCTTCGAAAACATTCTTCCTCACCATCATTTTCAGAATGGTAATACTTTTGCAGCACACAGTTTTTAGTTAATGTACAGAATCACATAATGTAATCTCTCAAAAGGAAGGAGTCCCATTCACAGCTATGCTATTGGCTATCATCCATGGCTTGGTTGGCTCCAATGACTGAGAGCTCACTTTCTCAAAGACAGCCTGTTACACAACTGATCAGCTATCACTGATGGAAATGTATGTCATTTATTGAACAGAAATCTGCCTCGTTTTTGTTGAGATGGAGTCTTGCTCTTCCCCCAGGCTGGAGTGCAGTGGCATGATCTTGGCTCACTGCAACCTCCATCTCCCATATTCAAGTGATTGTCGTGTCTCAGCATCCTGAGTAGCTGGGATTACAGATGTGCGCCACCATGCCCAGCTAATTTTTATATTTTTAGTAGAGACGGGGTTTCACCATGTTGGTCAGGCTAGTCTTGAACTCCTGGCCTAAAGTGATCCGCCCACCTCAGCCTCCCAAAGTGCTGGGATTATAGATGTGAACCATTGCCCCCAGCCCTATATGCAATATGTGCTTCAAGATTTTCTTTGTGATAAAAAGCACTACTGAGACAAATGGTAAAAACTGAGTAGGGTCTGCAGATTGGAAAATATTTCAGTATTCTTGATTTTGATAATTGCACTGTGGCTATAAAAAATGTCCATGTTTTAGTAAATACATATTAAGACATTTAGGAGTAAGGGAACATCACATTTGTTCTTATTCTCAAATAATTTAGAAAATAAAGTGTGTCAAATATTTAAGCAAATGTGATAAAATATTGATGTCTGGAATCTGGTTTAAGAATATATGGGAATTCTTTGACTATCCTTGGAACTTTTCCAGAAGTCTGAAATTATCTTAAAAATTTTTTGGCCGGGCACAGTGGCTCATGCCTGTAATCCCAGCACTTTGGGAGGCCGAGGAGGGTGGATCACGAGGTCAAGAGATGAAGACCATCCTGGTCAACATGGTGAAACCCCATCTCTACTAAAAATACAAAACATTAGCTGGGTATGGTGGCGCGTGCCTGTAATCCCAGCTACTCAGGAGGCTGAGGCAGGAGAATTGCCTGAACCCAGGAGGCGGAGGTTGCGGTGAGCCGAGATCGCGCCACTGCACTCCAGCCTGGGTGACATGAGTGAAACTCTGTCTCAAAAAAAAAAAAAAAAAA
>NW_022437003.1:573163-582449 GCF_009761245.1 Sapajus apella
AAAAAAAAAAAAAAAAAAATTTCTATCTCAGATTCACCATTTTAAATAATTTTAACTATATGGAAATAAAGACATTTGACATCCACGGATTTAATGAATGTTTCAACTACTCTTCAGGACACCTACAAAGATATGTAATTTTTAATTCTGATACGGCATTAATCTGAATCTTGTTCAGCTCACTACTGAGAAAGCTTAGCTCACTACCACCTACCCCTTGTATCTCATTACAAATGGGCTGTGCTGTACCTAGGATCGCACATACTAAAACTACAAGACAGGAATTGGAAAAATCTTCCCTTTAAAAATCTTTTTGAAAAGTAGGCAATTGAGAGAAAAATATAAAAGTATAAAATGGAGTTAGCTTTTAGTCTGAGTATATGTACATAAACATGATTCTTTAAAATTATTTGGGGAAAAGACAGGGACTTGTACAGAAAGTCCCACAGCCACATTTAGGGAATCTGTAAAGCTCTCTGGATGGAAGATCTTTTGAGAATGTCAGTGGTTGGACTATGTTGCACAAGGTATTCTGCTTGCTTCTGAACTTTCCAATGATCTAGATTTGGGTTCAAACCTCCAGTGGCTTCCCATCCCACTTAAAAATCCAAACCGCTACCATGCCTGACATTAACTGAGATGACCATACTTTCTGTATTTGGGACCTCATTTTCTACCACTCCACCTGACTCATGCTCTTCTAATTATTCCAACCTTCCTGCTGTTTAATGAACAAGCTCAGATCATTCCTGCCTCAGTCTTTACATCTGCGGTTCCCTCTACTTAGAACACATTCCCGCAGATTCTTCCTGCCTCCACCAGGATGTTACCCCCTTAGAACCATCTTCCTTGACCACCCTATCTCTAAAACATCACCCATCCCACTGCCTAACTTTCTCTATCTGCTTTTCTGGCTTTATTTTTCTCTGAGGCACTTAGTACTTAACATACTTTATGTTTCTTTCTTTTTTTTTTTTGAGACGGAGTTTTGCTCTTGTTACCCAGGCTGGAGTGCAATGGCACGATCTCGGCTCACCGCAACCTCCGCCTCCTGGGTTCAGGCAATTCTCCTGCCTCAGCCTCCTGAGTAGCTGGGATTACAGGCCCGCGCCACCATGCCCAGCTAATGCTTTGTATTTTCAGTAGAGACGGGGTTTCACTGTGTTGACCAGGATGGTCTCGATCTCTTGACCTCATGATCCACCCGCCTCGGCCTCCCAAAGTGCGGGGATTACAGGCTTGAGCCACCGCGCCCGGCCATGTTTCTTAACTCTCTCCTCCACTATAATGTAAACTACACGAGGGCAGAGTCACTGCTAACTGGCTCTATAGCAGTGCTTGGTATATAGCAGGCAATAAAAAATGAGCTTCAAGGAGCTCAAGATCTTTTGTAGACTTTGAACAAGGAATTGCAGATGTAAGGAATGTAGCAGATGGAAATGCAGGATTATTTGGGCACATATGACAAAGGGAGTAACTTTACTGGGCCAGGTTGTCGGTACACTCAGTGAAGGGACACCTACTAACTAAGCGGGGATCTGAGGCGAGAGGAGTGGAGGCAGCACGTCTGAGGAGGACACAGAGAGCTAGTGGCAGGAGTAGACACACGACATGGACAGTCATTGCAGCAGGCCGGGAAAGGCCCCATTGGCCAGGATTCTTATCCTAGGGCTAATCAAGTCACTGAATAGTTGTATGCAGAAGAGCATCATAATAATTAGGCTTACACCTTATCAACACCACTTTTAAAAAGGGTATAGCGGTCCTAATGAGAGGTGGTGTGAGCAATGGAGAGTGGACCTGTTAGACTAATGACGCCACAGAATCCAGCACCAGACTGTGTCAGATGTACATCAAGGTTCACTTCCACAAAACTCACTATCAGATATTCTCTGAAAATACAGTCAGCCCTCTGCATCAGTGGGTTCTACATCTGCAGGTTTGAAAGGTTGACTCTACTGGGTCATTTTGTATCAGAGACTTGAACGCCCACAGACTTTGGTATCTGTGGGGATCCTGGAACCAATTCTTCTTGGATACCGAGGGATGACTGCACAAAACCACAGTGAAATGAAAAACTCTGGGAGTTGTTATCTTAACATGGAAAAGCAGCTGAGCAGTAAAAAGTACAAGTCTTTGGGTTCAAGTCCTAATTCTGTTATTTTCTAGCCCTGTGCATGTGGGCAAGTTACTTAAATGTTCCGAGACTCAGTCTCCTCATCTACAAAGTAGGGATAATACATCTATTTTCAGAGTTGCAATGATTGAGCCAAATAAAGTCTGCAAGCTGCCTGGTATGTTGCCAGACATGTAAGAATTAAAAAACAAAAACTCTAACACTGCTTCACAGAGACAGTTTTATCTGACCTTTCCCATTTGTAATTATATGTTTTGGGAAACAAGGTAATCTAGGTAGTATTTATCTAGGTTATAACAGGGTCCAACAATACTGCCTGAATTCTAAGTTACAGCATCTATTTTATTTCACCATGGTAGTATACAGGTTAGCCTTTTTATTTATTTTTTAAATCCATTAAAAAATCTCCAAAACCCCCAAGATTTTTGTTTTTTTTTTGGAGACAGAGTCTCGCCCTGTCTTCCAGGCAGGAGTGCAGTGGTGAGATCTTGGCTCACTACCACTTCCGCCTCCCAGGTTCAAGTGATTCTCCTGCCTCAGCCTCCTGAGTAGCTGGGATTACAGGTGCCCACCACTGCGCCCGGCTAAGTTTTGTATTTTTAGTAGAGGTGGGGTTTCACCATGTTGGCCAGGCTAGTCTCAAACTCCTGACCTCAGGAGATCCGCCCACCTCAGCCTCCCCAAGTGCTGGGATTACACCTATGAGCCACTGTGCCCGGCCAAAACCCCCAAGTTTTAGAAATAATAATACATTCTCACCTCTTCAAGTGAAGACTCCAAATTCATTCCAAAAGCAACTCCCATTAGTCCAAAGAGCGAAAGCGAGAACGTTCCCATGGTCAGCTGTAGATTCAACCTCATCATCACGTTACGGTGGCTGGAGAGGAGAACACCTATTGAGATTAGAAGGGCCCACTAACTATATACAGCACATTCACCAAATCTATTAGACCCCACATGGATGAAACCTACACATCCAAAAAAAAAAAAAAAGGACTTTAATGTAGTAGTTATAAATTATAATAATGGCATAATTCCTCACAAAATGATATTTCCTTAAAAACTTTATAATTATTTTATAAAAAAATATTTACTATTGGCCAGGCGTGGTGGCTAATGCCTGTAATCCCAGCACTTTAAGAGGCCAAGGTGGGCAGATGACCTGAGGTCGGGAGTTTAAGACAAGCCTGACCAAAATGGAGAAACCCTGTCTCTACTAAAAATACAACGTTAGCCAGGCATGGTGGTGCATGCCTATAATCCCCGCCACTCGGGAGGATGAGGCAGCAGAACAGCTTGAACCCAGGAGGCAGAGGTTGCGGTGAGCCGAGATCATGCCGTTGCACTCCAGCCTGGGTAACAAGAGCAGAACTCCGTCTCAAAAAACAAACAAACAAAAACTAACAACAAAAGACTTACTGTTTTATATAACACTTTCTTACCTGTCCAGATTGATGAAAATAATACTTTGTGAATCATCAATCAGTACCCTAAGCTCCCGAGCTGCATTGGAGAGATCGTCAGCCAATCGGTAGTAGTTTTCCAATAGCAACTCCATCTCTTCTGCGTGGTCAATCCCGGTACTGCTCTTTTCGCTTCAATCAAGAGAAAATAATTAACATGCCCCCAACATGTGTATCATATACTTAGTAACAACTTCCTAAATTAGTATATAGCATTCAGCCACCAGTGGAAAAGCTCGCCTGTGTCTTTTCTATTATTGTGGCCAATCTGTGAGTAGCTATGTCAACTGATCCTAAACACTTTACAGATAAGTTGAGGAATGAAGCTCCATCCTTATGTAGACTAGGTGGCGTCACCGTATTACATGGTCACAATACAAGAGACTCATGCGGATACATGCTGCCAGTTACAGAAAACTCCAGATATGTGAATGCAGATGAATTAGTGCAAATCCAATACCACTATCGGTAAAACAAAATCCGCAACTAAAAATGTGAAGACCATTTCCTTTGCTCCCCTACCCTACCAAAAAGGATAAGGGGGAATGAAGGACTCTGAAAAGGTGCTTGTATCATAAAGCACGTTAGAGACAGATTGGCCTAGGCAAAGCAAACAAGAGCTTCTGCTACCATACCTACCTGCTATCAATCAAATGTTATATAGCCCCCTTTATCTTAGTATTTCCTTATCAGAACATAAATAACCAATTTTTCAAAGTGCTTTAAGAAAATCTGTAGACTGTGGAAACTAAACTGATTACAAAAATGTGTTAATTTCTGATATTGCTCTAGAAAGACAAAAAATAAAATATTGGGGTATTCAAAAGTAAACATTTAGCCAGAGTGTGCACAAGTAAGAAGCATAAACAATTTCTAACTTCATAAAAGGTTTTTAAGATGAGCATTTTTATTAGAATGAACTTACATAATTCATGTTAATGCTTTACTTGTGTATTTACCCCATCTTTTCCCTCCTCCATGTAAATTTCTCTCCCACTCTACTTCCTATGTAAGTTATTTTGGTAGATGTGTGTGCCAATTTGGTGGTCAGTCCCTTGAATATAAAGGTAACTATGTGTTTATATTCACCACATGTCAGTAATGTTGGGTATGCCATATGCACTCAATATATCCTCATTAAATTGAATTAGATAAGATAATGCACAGGGAGAAAGTGAAACTGGGGATGAAAAACGTCTATATTCTCTAGTCCAGAAAAATGTTACATTCTGTATGAAAAATCACCTTGAAGTAGAAAAGGCAAAAGACTTATTTTTTTTTCCTTTCTAGACAAAGTTATGAAAAATTTCAAAAGATTTATTATAAGGAAATAAATAATAAAGTATGATCATATACTTACAAGACTTGTGGGTCGCTCCACTTTGATATACAGAGCTCTTCTAGCAACTCTTCCTCATCCAAGATCTCCAAAATTGACTCTTTGAAAATTTTAATATCTGTTTCTAACTCTGATAGACTGTAAGATACACAAAAATGATCAACAGAATAAACTTCTAAGAACATTTCATGATAACAGCATTTTTAGAGTATCTTGCCAAGTATATTCTCTTATACATTCATGCTAAACAAACACTTATTTAAAAAAAAAAAAAAAAAAGGGGAGAATTTACCAGGCAAATTAAGAATCAATTTGACCGGGCATGGTGGCTCATGCCTATAATCCTAACACTTTAGGAGGCCAAAGCAGGAGGACTGCTTGAGCTCAGGAGTTTGAGGCCAGCCTGGACAACGTAGTGAGATCTTGTCTCTACTAAAAAATTTTAAAGATTAGCTGGGCATGGTGGTGTGCACCTGTAGTCCCAGCTACTTGGGTGGCAGAGGCAGGAGGATAGCTGCAGCCCTGCAGGTCAAGGCTGCAGTGAGCTGAACTGCACTACTGCACTCCAGCCTGGGCAACAGAGTGAAACCCTGTCTCAAAAAACTCAACAAAAAACCCAAACCAAATCTAAATTAATTGATAAAATTAATCAGTGATATAAATTTCAGCATACATTATCTCAGAAACATACAATCACTTGTGAATTTAAGATTTTCAGTCTGGGAATTAATTTTATTCTTAATTAACATGGCAGTGATAAAACAGACAAATTACTCTTAACTGATAAAAACACTCCAACATTTTTGGGCAAGAAACTACTGATTCAGGAATTTTAAAAGTTAATTCTTGAAGGGATTTTGGGAGTACAACTCCCAAGAGCATGTTTATTCAATTTATGACACATATAAAATGTTATTAAATTCTGGAATCCATTATGATTTTAAAGAAAAAGAACAACATGGACTTTGATTTTCGATATAGATATGCCATTTGCTAGCCATGTAAGTTTAGGAAAGTTACTCAAACCTCAGTTTTCTCTTCTTCAAAATGAGGACAATATCAACCATTGAATGGGTGATGAGATGAGATCACACACGTAAAAGAGCCTTATATAACATTTTATGCAAAGTAGCTTTCCAACAAACATTAGATTGTGTGCCCCTTTAAGCTCAACTTCCCACCTAGGCTACTTTCTTACTTTAAAAATAATTATGAAACAAAATGTTAATAATTAAAGATATTTGTCTCCAACTCCCAATATGATACATCACCCATATTTACCTTTTGCCATTCTGTAATAAAATGTGCAGTTTGCTTCTGTCTACAGAAGAATGTTTGGGGTCCACCAAAGCGTCCAAGGTCTCAAGGATCAGTGGCTGCAAAATGCTAAGTTTCCCCTGAAGGGTGTTGATCTAGATAACAACATGACCTTTCATAAGAATTAAAACAATCTTTTTAGAATATTCAGGATCAGTGAATCCTCTGATTTAATACAGAAATCTGTAGAAGCTTGAAATGTTGATAACATTTCAGAACAAAGTCAGTTCTTCAAGATGATTCAAAAACTAGATCTTCTGGGTTCCAAGAACCATGTGTCATGTCATCATTAGGCACAGATTTGATTGACAAGGAGCTAACTCTTACAAGAGTCTTCCTCCTATAGACAATCATTATGAAATCATGAGGGATTAAAATAAAATCTGCCATTCTATTATTAAAACACAAGCTTTTAGTAATATTTGTGTTCTTTGTAAACAGAATATGGTTCAAAATTCCTACAAAGCTGTTTGAAAAAAAAAAAAAAACTTAAACTTTAAAACATAATCAGAGTAAAGTAAAAAATATACTATTTAGGTTAATGCAAGTATGGTTTGATATTCAGCAGGTATGCACTAATCTTGCTATACAGTTGTTAAAATACTGAAACACTTCCATACCTGTTGGTAAATAGCATATATAACTGAATCAAGCGATAAAACTAATGACATAAAGTACAGTATACAGTTTTTATCTCAGAAGCACAATTACTGTGAAACTAAGATTTTTAAATTTGAAAATGAGTCCAGAATCACTGTGCCTTTGCAGACATGTTTATTTTGTGATTCTCCAGAGGAACTGCTTCTGGTTAAAGAAGTCCTTGGGAGGGAGGGAAGACTGGACAGCCAAACACGAAGACCACATTTTTTACCATCTAAGAGATACCACACGCTCTGCTCAGCAAGGTGTGGACTCAGGAAATTGTTGGGGAGGCTGCTAAGGGTCACAGATAGGTTATTTGTGAGGCACATCTACTCATGGCATGTCTTGGTCCCTCAGGTGGGTTTGGGGAGCTTTCCTTTGTTCAAAAACTTATCCCTTTTGAGAGGTGGCTGGTCTTGCTTATATGTAGTGTTGTTTCATAAAGAAATCTTCCTGGGACCCCATTTAAAGAAAGTATATCCCAGCAGACAACCTGCACTCCCTCTCTATTCTCCTCACAGCCAATCTCTAGGCAGGAAACCCATGCCAGCCCAGCCCCGCCCCTTTACCTCCTGCTCCTTTTAAGATCCCTGCCTTTCTCCTAACTGCATGAACTCCTGGGAGTTTACCCAGCCTGTGCAGCCCCTCACTAACCACTGGCTGGTGCTAGCTGGTGCTCATTCGCCAGAGCAGGAAGTGTAACCATCTATTCTTTTACAGCAAGGCAGACAAAAGAGAAGTTTACCAGGTTCACCCAACCCAATCTACCTCATGTCCTCTCAACCAGCCTCTCCTCCTCGCACTCTGGTTAGTATGCTCCCAGCACCAACTCTTGCATGTAGCCAGTTACGCAACAGTACCGTACTAACAGGGGCAAGAAAAGACAATGAAAGATTTGTGGGGTCAGGAAAGCAAAGAACCACGCTTGTTCAGAGCCTGACAGGAGTGTCAGACATCCAAGGACCCTTAAAGGAGGAGTCACTGGAAGAACTGTGTGTGATTCCACGTCAATCTAGGACTCAAAGAGATGCATCATTTACCTGGCTCACACAAAGGACTGTACAAACAAATCAAAGAATGACTTAATATTTATCACAGGTAAAGCACTTCTTTAATATACATAGTCTTAGAGAACAAAATGGAATCCACTTAAATTTTTTAAATATATGTTAATTTATATCATATTCAGGATATTAAGTATTTTGAATTATCATCCCTCAAGGGATAAACGGGTAGTAAACTTGAAATGTGCTTCACTGACTGCCATAACATGACTCTGAAGACTGTGGATACCTAGAATCTTCAGTGATATTTGACAGGGTCATACGCTTTAAGAATAAAGTGTTATCTCCATGCAGCGTCCTTAGAGACAGGGCAGGGTGTGGTCAGGGGCGTGCCGTTGAAACAATACCACCAACTTGTCTTCCCACTCAATGACATTTCAAAATCAGAATAAACCCAGGAAACTAAATAAAAACAGACTTACCCAATATTGCAGGAGTGCTTCTATAGCTCTGAACTCAAAAGGTAAAGGGTATGTAACGAGCTGACCCTCTCCAGACAACTGTGAAGGGAGTTCCCGGAACAGCCATTGCTCTAAGTTTAAATTACGATAATCTAGTATCAGAAGACACTCTGGAGTTATCACAGCTTTCAAATGCTGTTAAAAAAAAACGCCCCAAAACATATAAATATATAAGTGTATACACACACACACGTATATACGTTGTATATGTAGGTATATTATGTATATGTACATAACATATATAATGTATATATTACACATATATGTATACATATATGTATACATAATGCATATATTGTGTATGTATTATATACATTGCATATATATTGCATATATATTATATAATTCATATATACACATATATGCAATATATATACATTTATGTGCATATATATGCAAGTTGTAGAGCTGTAGGAAAAAAGAACATTCATAAAATACGGTTTAATACTTTACTAATTTTGGATTAAGACTAAACCAAATCAGTGTTCACTCTGTTTTTCAAAAATAAAGCAATGTATTTTTTTTAAGAGAAAGGAAACCTAAAACATATATATGTCTTGATACCAATAACTCACTCTCAATAAAATTGGAATTACTCACATAAATTATATATTTATTAAGACTTTCAAGGTAATCATGAGGAAAAAAACAGAAAATAAAGGGAACAAGATAAGATCTTTCTAAAAGTCAGGTATTAAGTAGACTTTTAGAATAGAGTTAGTTTAGAGCTGGGCGTGGCAGTACATGCCTGTAATCTCAGCTACTAGGGAGGCTGAGGCAGGAGAACTGCTTGAACCCAGGAGGCAGAGGTTGCAGTGAGCCAAGATTGCGCCATTGCAATCCAGCCTGGACAACAAGAGCAA
>NW_022437003.1:582549-599488 GCF_009761245.1 Sapajus apella
AAAAAAAAAAAAAAAAAAAAAAAAAAGGAAGAAAGAAAAGATAAAAGATTTAATCATAATAAGTTTGGCTAGAATGGAAGTTTCCTTTTTAAAACAACACTGAAGCATATAAACCAAATCTGAAATTAAGAAGATGAAATACGGCCTTACTACTTTAATTCAGAACAGTATGAAATTAGAATTTTTCCTAAAAAGACTGGTATCTTTTATATTAAAAGTAGATAAAGATAGCAACTCTATCATGATATAGAAATTAATTTTCTATTTTTACATTTTTCCAGCAGTCTATCATGAAAACTTTTTTGTTTTTTTTTTTTAAGATGAAGTCTTGCTCTGTCGCCCAGGCTGGAATGCAATGGCATGATCTCAGCTCACTGCAACCTCTGTCACCTGGGTTCAAGCAATTCTCCTGCCTCAGCCTCCCCAGTAGCTGGGACTACAGGCACCTGCCACCATGCCTGGCTAATTGTTTATTTTTTAGTAGAGACAGGGTTTCACCATGTTGGTCAGGCTGGTCTTGAACTCCTGACCTCAGGTGATCCACCCGCCTCGGACTCCCAAAGTGCTGGGAGCCAATGCACTGGCCTCATGCAAATTATTATACAGAAAAGTTGAAAGATTTAAGTGAACACCACATACCCACCAGTTACATTATATAATTATCATTCTGCTAAATTTGCTTTTTCACATACCTGTGTATCTCTTCACAAAAGAGACAATGAAGAATCCTAGCTACTGATCCCAAGAGTAAAGAATATTTCTAGAGAAAATCACTTGGGAGAAGACTGCTTCCATTTTTGATAAAGTATTATTTATTTACTGAGATGGAATCTTGCTATGTTGCCCAGGCTGGTCACAAACTCCTGGTCTCAAGCAACCCTCCCACTTCAGCCTGCTGAGTCGATGGGACTACGGGCACATGTCACCACTACTGGCCCATTTTTTGTTATTTTGATTAATTCTAGAAAACTGAAAAAAAATCTGCCATCAAAGACTTTTTGAAGAAAAGAAAGTCCCATGCCCACTACAGGGCCAATCCCATTGAGTCTTGTGTCTCGTCACCTATTTTTGAACCTAAACATTAGGCCACAAACTTAACTGATATCCATGTTAACTCACTGAAGAAAGTAAAATAATATTTGGCATGCTCTGAATAGGTAGAGAGTTCACAAGTTTTCCATTAAAAAAATTTAAATTAAGGCTATAAAATTTAAAGTCTATTCCTGTGCCATTTGGAAAGCCAGAATACATTTTTGGTAGCTGAGGTTATACTATAATTACATGTAACTGCGCACAATTGGAAATATATCTATTGTAAATCAGGATTGTCTTATAGTTTCCAGAATTAGAGACTAAATTCCAACGGTGAGAATGAACACCACAGTCAGAACTTTTCCAACTTAAAACACAGCAGTGTTATATATAATCCATGTAAAATGAGCTCTACTCATAATACCACATTAAGCTATAAAATATCCTGTTTCATGTAGTTATTTTTATTTCAAAATTACTTTTAACCCAAATACTGATCAAGGAAATTAGAAGGTAACTTTTATAAGACTGTATTGGAGAAACACAGATGAAAGTAAGATATTTTACCTCCATTCTCATGATAATCCTATTGTTTCTAGTTGTGATACTCATTACATGCTGAAATCTCAAATCTCTGGCTTGAAGACCTAACTCTTGGTGTAATTCAGTTTTCTTCCTTTCTATAAAAGAAATAAAAAGAGAGGGCTAAACCAATATATTAAGTGGCTTATATTTTTCCCTCAGAGCAGTCCTCCCACCACCATCAACCTAATTATTGGTTACTACCAGAAATAAAAAGTAAAATTAAATCTTTATAATATCCATTTTTACCTAGGAAACATACTTGGGCTAAATATAGTTGATCTAATGATTTTATCTATACCTCATAAACTTCTCACTCCTTTGAGACCAATATAGAAACCACAACTATGCATCATTAGAACCTATACATTTCCAGTTCTAGAGACAGGTTATCGTTCTATAAACTGTACACAACTACATTTTGTATTTTTTCTCACTAGAACATCACCTTCAGTATTTTTATATATGTGAACAGATAAGCCTGATTTTCTTTGTTCTTGGACTAACATAAAAATGGGAAAAACTGAATTTATTACCTGAGACTGATTCATTCTCAGGGGAGATCTGAAACTCGGATTTCAAGTCACACAGTAAAGTAATACCTACTTTCACTTTTTCAAGTAGCTGTCCACAGAGAGCCCTCAGCGGCAGAGTTCCATGTGACTGCCATGCAGTGACCTATCCCTGTTCGTCTTTTGTCACCCAATGCAACGTCACTGATATTATGTGACTCCGCCTTAAACATGCTTCAGGAGCATGAATGCCGGCAGTGAAAGGGACACTAACAACAGAGACAAAAGAGAAAAAGAGTGTGTCTCTGGGCTCCAGCCCTACCCCAGAGGGGAGAGCCTCTGCTCTCCCAAATATTCCTTCAACGGCCTGTTGGAGTGAAACGTGGCTCCTGCTAGAAGAAAACAATTCTGGGAGAATATGCACAGTATGAGTATTGCTGGCTCCAATTAAGACTGATGGACAAATGCTGAAGAAAGACCTCTTTCAACGCACCTGCATATGCAAAGAATATTCTACTCAAAAACTACAGTTTCTTGATTTCCATCAGATTCACTCACTAAATGTTTAAGAAAATGATTGAGAATACTAATCAGATACTCACCAAAAGACGTAACATTTCCCTGTTTGTCAAATTTTGTCTGAAGATAGAGAATAAAAGAAATTATTATTTTCTTTCAAATTAGTATGCTACTAATGGTATTGTGAGTAATAGCCCCAAAATGTTAAAATGCAAATAGAAACCATTACTGACTTTTTAAAAATTAAATCCAGTTATAAGTTAAGGGTTTAAAAAAAATCCTTTTTTCCTTTGTTAGGAAAAATCAGACCTGGGCTTAACTTTCTAGAAATTTGGTTCCTCTAGAAATTTGATAAAGGTCCTCATTACTATAGTGGTAGAAAAAGAAAAAGTAAAAGAAAAATAAAAATAATTTCTAAAAATTAATAAAAAAGAAATTTGGTAAAGGAGTATCATCAGTTGTGTTACTAGGAAACATTCCTTATGGTAAAAATGACCACTGACTGGTAGACTGCGCTAGGCTGGGAAGACGATGAACAAATTACAGACATCAGGCGGAAGCAGTATCTCTCTCTGCCCTTTCCTGATCGTGGTGGCTCTAGTTGACATGACCAGAATAAGCTGTGCCTCTGAGATGGTTACAAGAGATACTGGCACTGTGGCGCATGGGAATTCGAGCCAAGGTGAATCTCACACCCACCTTTGAGAATCTTACCTCCTTGTAACTGGGTGACCTCTCAGAGGACGAAGAAGCCCTTGGATGGCTGCAAAGACTTCTTTGGAAGAGGAAACACCTAACACTACCCTGCTGTTTCTCTTGTCCCTTATCCTTCTGAGGAGACTGGGACCAAGTATGGCCTGTCTTGTGAATCTAAATGTCTGCATGAGGCTAAAATAAAATCTCTTTGGTGGGTATTGCAAAATCAACAAAGATTTACAGAAACTTGGCTGGCCGTGATGGCTCACGCCTGTAATCCCAGCACTTTGAGAGGCAGAGGTCGGCAGATCACCTGAGGTCAGGAGTTTGAGACCAGCCTGGCCAACATGGTGAAACCCCATCTCTTTTAAAAATACAAAAATCATCCGGGTGTGGTGGCACACGCCTCTAATCCCAGTTACTCAGGAGGCTGAGGCAGGAGAATTGGCTTGAACCCAGGAGGTAGAGGTTGTGGTGAGCTGAGATTGTGCCACCGTACTCCAGACTGGGCGACAGAGCGAGACTCTCTCTCCAAAAAAAAGGAAAGATTTACAGAACCTTTTCTGATAGTTTGAAGGAGGATTTGATACAGATAATGCACCTATTTCCTGTAAAGTAGGGGAATCTCTTTCTGTGATGTTTATCCACAGTCAAGCATGAAGTTGTGAAATATTTAACAAACCACTATGTGCTGAGCTGTACTACTTACTATCATACACATATTTCAGAAAGATACTCTAACATACAGTTGCAAGTACAATATAGGTCTTGGGTTATTACCACGGAAACATGCATGCTAAGTTAATCACACAAAAAAAACTCACTATATATATTTTATCTTGCTTCTCACAAGCAAAGATAAAATTCATATGAATATATAAGTTCCATAGAACACTAAAGGAAAATTTGTATCAGAGGAAGCTGTATGTGTGTAACAGTCTAGCTTTCATCCTTATATTTCACAAATACATAAATCTGCAGAAAATTTGGATATGTAAAATAAAACTATATTAATTATCGGAAATGACAAATTTTAGAGAAAATCATGTTAGTATTTCACTGAATATCCTTCCAAACGTTTTCCTAATAAAACATATTAATGACATACGGACTGCTTTGTACTCTCCCTCCTTCCAAATGAGCAACATGTGGTGAAAATTTCTGCATCTCAACATTTATGTATACCATATTTTTCTTTAATGGAACTTAAAACTTTTTTTAAATCATACAAATTATAATTGAAAAAATATTGACTTTGTAATCAGCTCACTTTCTAAACTATTTCAAACAGCATAAATTTCTTTTTCTCAGATTCCATAGCTTCATGAAATTCTTAAGGGTTCTTAGCAATTATTTCACCTGCAAAAAACTTTCAATATTTGACGATTTTTTTTTTTTTTTTTTTTTTTTGGAGACAGAGTCTCGCTCTGTTGCCCAGGCTGGAGTGCAGTGGTGAAATCTTGGCTCACTGCAACCTCTGCCTCCCAGGGTCAAGCGATTCTCCTAACTCAGCCTCCTGTATAGCTGGGACTACAGGCGTGTACCACCACAACTGGCTATTTTTTGTATATACACACACACACACGTGTGTGTGTGTGTGTGTATTTTTTTTGAGATAGAGTCTTGCTATCACCAGGTGCCAGGCTGGAGTGCAGTGGCGCGGTCTCGGCTCACTGCAACCTCCACCTCCCGGGTTCAAGCAATTCTCCTACCTCAGCCTCCCAAGTAACTGGGACTACAGGCGCATGCCACCATGCCCAGCTAATTTTCGTATTTTTAGTAGAGTCGGGGTTTCACCATGTTGGCCAGGGTGGTCTCTATCTCTTGACCTTGTGATCCACCTGCCTCAGCCTCCCAAAGTGCTGGGATTACAGGCATGAGCCACCGCGCCTGGCTAATTTTTTTATATTTTTAGTAGAGATGGGGTTTTACCATGTTCACCAGGCTGGTCTCAATCTCCTGATCTCAAATGATCTGCCCGCCTCAGCCTTCCAAAGTGCTTAGATTACAGGCATGGGCCACCATGCCTGGCCCTGATTTTGTATTCTTAACCACACTGGCCAACTCTTCCAGAACAATGAATAACAGTGGTAACTTTTAAATGCAGTTCTAGGGGTTATTTAGTTCTGTACAGTTTATAAAGAAAAGCTCTTAACGCTAAAAAATCCTAATAAGGACATATATTTGGGGCTTAGTATATGTGAGGTACTACTTTAAGGGCTTTATACATATGAGTTAATTTAATCCTCATAACAGTTCTATAAGGTAGGTTATGCTCAGTCTTCAGATGAGAAAACTAAAGTGTAAAGATGTTATCCTAACCTCTCCAAGACCACCTAGTCAATACAAGGCAGAGTGAGATTGGAATTTAGGAAGTCTGGCTCAGAATAGGTACACGTTTTTATAAGCATTTTTTTTTTTTTTTTAAATAAAAGCCTACAAAGAAGTTGCAAGCATAAAGGAAATTACAGCCAATTCCTATATAGCCTTCACCTACAGTCAACTTTGTTAATATTTTGCCCCCACAGCCTCCTCTTTCTCTAAAAATACCTGTGTGTGATATGTATTACCTTCCCGCCACCCAAACCATTTCACAGAAAAGTTACAGATTTCATGACCTCCCAAAGCATTCATTTTTAAATACTATACTCTGCTGCCTTCAAGATGCTTCTGCCTGCGTATTATCTTGCAAACCACAGATTCAAGCCTCTTTGCAGCTCTAAACTGTGATTGATCTGTTCTAGTATTAAAAGGGGAGCTGCAGTCATTAGCCAAGGTTCAAGATTGTTATTAAGCCAATCTAGCAGGCGCTCAGGTCACTGGCCCGGGACAACAGCCAGGACAAGCAACTATAATGATTCATTATAAAACTCAAAATAAGTAAACTGGCCAACAGTCCAAGGAGTTAATAAGTATGGGAAGTACTTTCTGTCTGATTTCCAAGGTACTGTACATACTCACCACAGTAAATACTGGGGCTACACTCGCTAAAGTGGCTTGAGAGGCATCAGAAGTTCTAAACCGGTGCACTTCACCTGAAGAATAAATTAAGAAAATTCCTTGTGGTCATACGACTGGTTTTCACACAGAGCTAAAACACAACTCTCATACTATGTGGAGGCCTTCAGACTGTTAAATTATTTTTAAGTCTTTTTCCTATTAAGAAAAGAAGAAATACTGTTGTAATTTTAATATTTGTTGGTGATTACCTTAGGTTTAGCAGGGAATAACTTTTAAAAGTAAAGGCTTAGGAGAGGCTTTAAAATAACTGATGGATTCCAATCACCCTTTTAACTAATTATTGTTGATATCTCCGAGTTGGATAAAGGAATGTGCAACATCGTATTCTGAGATTTAAGAAAATGTCTGGTCCTCCTTTTTGCATAATTTAAAAGCCTCTTCATGCACATTTGTTAGTAGATACATTTTAGAAAACACATGTCCTAAGTACCACCTCTTTCAAGCATTCCAGTATCAGAATTATTTGACCGGCTTATAAATTATGAAACCTATGGATCTTACTTCTTCTCCACAGATATTCTTTATAGTGAATACTTATAAAATACCCCACTGAACTGGAATGAGGACAAATCTTTATTTGCAAATTAGTCTACTGAAAACACGTGATTACACTAAGTCAAAGTGACCTCTGAAGTGTAATCAAGTACATTTAATGACAGAGGACGTTGTTTCATGCTTCCAACGTAATCACGATGACTCCAGAGACTGTAGAAAAAAATCCTTATTTCTAATTTTTTTCCACTATATACATGCAATAATTCTTGTAATTTATTAATATCTTAAGTTTCATTTCCCTTTTACAAAATACAAACTATCACTATAAGGATAAGAAGAATAAACGCCAAGGCATTTGCTGATGACAAACGCCTTTAAATGTTTTAGCATTTTAGATAGGGTTTTACCAGGATAGAGACTCTGCTTGTCGTAAAAGATTTCTCCAACTTAATAAAACTGGATTCTCAAGCACTATCAATGGAGGGTGCAGGGCATGTAACCCAATTTAGAAAGACTCTCTAGTAAGTGGGTAAGGACGTGGTGAGGAGGAGTTACTGTGGGAGGCTTTTGAGAGCACAACTGAGAAAACATAATTTGAGAACACTGCTATATTCTCGATAAAGTCACTGATTTCCACACCTTTTATTCCTCAAATATTTGCACTCACATTTGTGAAAATCTTAACTTTTCACCATGCTTCAACATTTGGTGAAAAAATAAACAGCAACTAAAATTTCTTTTTTTCCCTCAATCTGATCTCCCTGGCTGTTTACTCATACAGTACTGTATTGGAAAATAAAGTCAAGTCGTTCTCAGAAGCAACTCAGTCTTCAGCCTCACTTCTAGGTGCGTCCTCAATCTCAGCAACTGAATAACTGTATAAATGTGTCCATAAGGACGAAACAGAAGACAGGGAAGAGAAATGAATGCTTATAACTTCGGAACAGTAAGATGAAATCCTTGTTTAAAAACACCTCTCAGGCCGGGCGCGGTGGCTCAAGCCTGTAATCCCAGCACTTTGGGAGGCCGAGGCGGGTGGATCACGAGGTCAAGAGATCGAGACCATCCTGGTCAACATGGTGAAACCCTGTCTCTACTAAAAATACAAAAAATTAGCTGGGCATGGTGGCGTGTGCCTGTAATCCCGGCGACTCAGGAGGCTGGGGCAGGAGAATTGCCTGAACCCGGGAGGCGGAAGTTGCGGTGAGCCGAGATCGCGCCATTGCACTCCAGCCTGGGTAACAAGAGCGAAACTCCGTCTCAAAACAAACAAACAAACAAACAAACAAAAAAAAAAAAAAAAAAAAAACACCTCTCAGCCAGGTGTCAGGGGTCACGCCGGTAATCCCCGCGCTTTAGGAGGCTAATGCAGAAAAATGGCTTGGGGTTAGGAGTTCGAGTCCAGCCTGGACAACACAGTGAGCCCCTGTCTCAAAAACACAACAAAAAGCCTCTCACAAGAGCACTTAAGCGGGGTGTTAACTAACGTGAGCACCGCCTGTAAACGATTCCTGGGTTGTTCCCACGGTTACAAAATCTGCAGCAAGGGCTGTGGGGGAGAAGGCGGAGAGCTGGCCGCTCAGATCCCGGCAGGGCACTGCGCACACAGCAAGGTCGCATTCTGGGCAGGTGGGGGGCAGGTGGGACGCAGCTGGGCCTGCGCAAGCTCACAGGACACGGGGAGCAACAGCCGCGCCGCGCAAGGTAGTTGGGGCAAAACCAGCGTCCCACGACTGTGGGCGCCGAGGGGCAAGTACCTGCCATACGGAGCCTGCCGGGCCCGCAAAGCTGCGCCGCCCGGCTCTTTCCAACCAGGTCGGCGGCGCGGCAGCACGCAGCAACGGGACGAGGCACAGAGGTCAAGTCCAAGGCCAGGGTACACAGCTTCCGCCGGGGAAGTCCCACCGCGCGAGGCAGGAGGCAGGGCAAACTCCGCAGGCATTCCATGGTGCCGGAGCGAGGTGCAGGCAGCGGCCAGACCCCAGACCTGCATGCCGGACGGCGGCCGCCGGGACTGCAGCACTCGCCCGGATCTACCGCCCGACCTGAAGACGCTTTGCACCAGGCATGCGCGGGGCGGGGCGTGCCGCGCCTGCGTGCTACGTCCCCACGCATGCTCGGAAGGTGCCTGTGGGCGTGCCTCTTGAGTCCGTGGCCAATAGACGTTGGCCTTCCTCCCCGTACCTGCACCTGGTCCTGTACCTAAGTGAGGGGGCAGGCGCGCTGGGAGATGGGTGGAACACCTGTGGAACACGTTTACCTGCGCTAAGTGAGCTGTCCAACCTAGGTTCTTGGGCCCTTGGAATGCAGTGGCTTTGCGGTTTGTGGAGAATTTTCATACCTATGAAAATTGCAGTTTGGAAATGAGCAGCTTACTCATTCCCAAATAATTTAATTTATATTTAAATTTAACGCGGCGCAGGGAGCAAGAGGGAAGGCCCCCACTTTCTCCCTCTGAAGGTTTCTAGAATGAACTGAGTAGACAGATTGGTAGAAGAAAAAAGCATACGAAGTTTACTTAATGTGCATAGGGAAAAATCACAGAAGAGTGATTACCCAATAACTGAATAAGGTCCAGATGATTACTCAACAACTCAGTAAGGTCCAGATGCTTGTATACCCTTCTTGGTTGAGTAGAGGGAGATGGGTATGAATGGGCTCGAAAACCAGAGGTTTTGCAACCTCGGCCTTCCGGGTTTAAGCGATTCTCCTGCCTCAGCCTCCCGAGTAGCTGGGACCACAGGTGTGCACCACCATGCCCAGCTACTTTTTGTATTTTTAGTAGAGAGGAGGTTTCACCATGTTGTCCAGGATGGTCTTGATCTCTTGAACTCGTGATCTGCCTGCCTCAGTCTCCCAAAATCAGCACTTTGGGATTACAGGCGTAAGCCACTGTGTCCAGCGAGATTCTACTTTCATTTTTAAATGATTGCTCTGGCCTCCCTTTGGAGGCTGGATTATAGAGAGGTGAGAGTGAACGCAGAGAGACCTTTGGAAGGCTACATGTAGCAGGCATCCGTAAAATACTTGACAGGGGCTTGGGCTAGGGCAGGTGCAATGGATATGGTGAGGTTAGCCTAAAGAGATAGGAAGCAGAGTAAGTAGGACTTGATGATTAATTAGAGGAAGAAGGTATATTAGGTTGCTAGCGCTGTTGTAACACAATATCACACACTGGGTAGCATAAACAACAGAAATTATTTTTCTCACAGCTCTGGGAGTTAGTAGTGCAAGATCAAGGTTACAAAATCAAGGGTTGGCTTCATTTGAGACCTCTCTTCCTGGTTTGTGGATGTCAATATTCTGTGCGCTCACATGGGCTTTCGTCTGTGCACACATCCCTGGTATCTCTTGGTGTCCTCATCTCGCCTTCTTTTAAAGGCACCCATTAGATTGCGTTAGGGCCCACCCTAATACAGTTAACCCCACCTGGAGATAAGGCTTTTACCTCTTTAAAGGCCCTTCTCCAAATTCAGTGACATTCTGAGATACTGGGGGTTAGGGTTTCACCATATGGATTTTATAAGGGAACACAATTCAGTTCATAACGGAAGATAAAGACGAAACCTATTGTATCGTTCTAGCAGGAGCAAGATGCTGCATTATGATGCCATGTGCTGAATCAGGGAACCCTGGAGGAAGTGATGGCTTAGATTGGGACTTCCATTTGAGCTTGTTTAATTTGAGATTGCCACATAAATATCCAACAGAATAAACAGGTGGCCTAGGTACAGTGGCTCATGTATGTAATCCTAGCACTTTGGGAGGCTGAGGTGGGTGGGTGGATCAGTTAAGGTCAGGAGTCTGAGACCAGCCTGGGCAACATGGGGAAAACCCCGTCTCTACAAAAAAACGCAAAAATTAGCTAGATGTGCTGGCATGCACTGTAATCCCAGCTACTTATGAGGCTAAGGCAGAAGAATTGCTTGAACCTGGGAGGTGAAGGTTGCAGTGAGCCAAAATCATGCCACTAAACTCCAGCCTGAGCAACAGAGCAAGACTCCATTTCAAACAAACAACCAAATAATAATAATAAGCTGGGTGTGGTGGCTCACACCTGTAATCCCAGCACTTTGGGAGGCCGAGGCAGGTGGATCATGAGGTCAGGAATTCGAGACCAGCCTGAAAAACAAGATGAAACCCCATCTCTACTAAAAATACAAAAAGTTAGCCAGGCGTGGTGGACTGCGCCTGTAATCCCAGTTAGGAGGCTAAGGCAGGAGAATCGCTTGAACCCAGGAGGTGGAGGTTGCAGTGGACCAAGATGGGGCCACTGCACTCCAGCCTAGGCAACAGAGTAAGACTCCATCTCAATAATAGTAATAAAAACAGTTGGGTACATTGGTCTGGACCTGGGAAGAAAGTAAGTCTACACTAGGTATAGAAATGTAGGGGTTTTGGCATATAGTTTCTAAGGGGGGCCTTGGAATGCAGGAGATTGCCTAGGGAGAGAGGGGAGAAGAAGGCCCAGGACCATCTCCAAGGCTCATCAGACAACACCACCGAGGTGGAGGAGGAGCCCGCAAACAAGACTAAGGAGGGCAGGCCCTTTCTCTCCTCTTAGTACATCCAGGTGGTCCTCAATTTGTGACGGAGTTACATCCAGATAAACCCATTGTAAATTGAAAATACCTGGCCAGGCATAGTGGCTTATGCCTGTAATCCCAGCACTTTGGGAGGCTGAGGTGGGAGGATTACTTGAGCCTAGGAGTTTGAGAGCAGCCTGGGCAACATAGTGAGATCCTGTTTCAAAAATAAAATAAAATAAAATTTACTGGGCTTGGTGGCATGCCTGTATTCCCAGCTACTCAAGAGGTTGGGGAAGGAGGATCCCTTGAGGCCAGGAAGTCAAGGATGCAGTGAGCCGAGATTACACCACAGCACTCTAGCCTGGGTGACAAAATGAGGTCCTGTCTCAAAAAAAAAGTGCATATATACATAGATATACACACACATTTAGATCTATCTATCTACATATATCTATAGATATACCCATATCTATATGTCTATATATATCAACATATGTATATCTATCTATAGATGTATCTTTTGTTTTTTTGAGACAGAGTCTCCCTATGTCACCCAGGTCTGAGTGCAGTGGTGTGATCTTGGCTCACAGCAACCTCCACCTCCCAGGTTCAAGCAATTCTTGTGCCTCAGCCTCCCAAGTAGCTTGGATCACAAGCGTGCGCCAGCATGCCCACCTAATTTTTTCTATTTTTAGTAAAGACAAGGTTTCATCCTGTTGCCCAGACTGGTCTCAAACTCCTGAGCTCAGGTGATCCACCAGCCCAGCTTCCCAAAGTGCTGGGATGACAGGTGTAGCCACTGCGCCCAACCCTATAGATATGTCTGTATCTATATATCTCTATATGTATACCTAAGTCAAAAATGCATTTAATTAATCTACTGAACATCATAGCCTAGCCTAGCCTACCTTAAACATCCTGAGAACGCGTGTGTTGGCCGAGGGTTGGGCACAATCATCAGACACCACAGTACACTGTAGAGTATTGGGCGCTTATCCTGGTGATACCTGGCTGACTTGGGGCTCTGCTCACTTCTGCTGCCCAGCACCACAAGAGTATTGTACAGCATACCACAAGCCCAGGAAAAGACCCAAATTCAAAACCCAAAGGATGGTTTCTACTGATTGTGTATCACCTTGGCACCATCATAAAGCTGAAACATCATCAGTCAAACCACCATAAGTCAGAGACCATCTATATTAGCCTAACTGGTGATAAGCCCAAATAAAATAGTAAAGTTACCCCGAGACCACACTGCTTTTGGGTCTGTTGGTGGAGTGGGGATGGTTAGGATGGCTGCAGTGTGACATGGTAAAAGCCCCATAAAACTACATACCTCAACCATACCTCACTTTCTGTGGAAACTGCTCTCTGTAACCCTGATGTGACAAGCAAGCAGTCCAAACCCATGCCATCTTGGCCCCTGCGACTTATAATAAGTAACTAGGGTCTGTAACTTCCACCCTACCCAGGCAATGTGTAAACTAATGCTTATCTTGACTTCTGTGAACCACTTAAGTAACAATCGGAATGTCCAAAGTTCCCTGGCCCTCGGAATGTCCGAAGCCTTTCACCCCCATCCCTGCCCAGGAGGTGGTTTATAGGCATAAAAGGTCTAGACACCCTCATTTCATGGCCGCGGGTTAGAGAGACGCGAGTCCTCCATGGCCGCCGGGAGTAACGACCTTCTCGTTTGGCCTAGTCTTTGTCTCAGTGGCGATTTCGCTCTGGCTCGGTTACAACAGGTTGAATTCCGCCTCCTGAGAGATCAACAGTGGCATTAGATTCTCATAGAAGCGGGAACCCTTTTGTTAACTGTGCATGAGAGGGATCTGGGCTGCATGCTCCTTATGAGAATCTAATATCTGATGATCTGTCACCGCCTCCCATCACCCCTAGATGGGACCATCCAATTGTAGCAAGACAATCTGAAATCATTATTTCATTACACATTACACTGTAATAATAAAACATGTACAATAAATGTAACGTGCCTGAATCATCCCAAATCCATGCACCCCACCCGGGGCCATAGAAACACTGTCTTTCACAAAACCAGTCCCTGGTGTCAAAAAGCTTGAGGACCACTGTGTTAGCATGTTCCCAACAGTGCCGTTAGGTATTCAGCTCAACCATCAGCACCTCTAACTTTCACAGAGATGGGAGTGAGGCTGAAATTTCAAATCTTCTTATGGCAAGGTTGGTTTTTTTGACAACCAGCCCCACTGAGGCTGTCCAGTTGCCCCCAGCCATCAGTCATCTCATTAGCATACAAAGACACGTCACTTCATACATTACAAAGCCTTAGCGCTCTGCCTCAGGACACTGGGGCAGAGACCACACACAAACTCTTATTATGTTCCAGTAACCCACAGAATGGAAGAAAAAATCTGCACAGTAGATACTTCATAAGTGCCTCTTATCCAGAATGTATCAATAACTTTTACAATTCAACAACAAACACAACCCAATCTAAAAACTAATGAAGCACTTTAATACACACTTCACCAGCAAGCACTTGAGAGATGCTTAGCATCATTAGTCATAATTCAAACCAGAAAGAGATACCCCTTAACTCATACTAGAATAGTCATACTAAAAATAAACAAGTGTTGACAAAGATGTGCGGAAACTTGAACTATTAAACACTGCTGTGACAATATGAAATGGTGCAGCCTATGTCAGATAATCTGGAGTTCCTTCAAATGGTTACAAATAGATTTACCGTATGACTCAGTGATTCCATTCCTAGGTATATACCCCAAAGACCTGAAAATAGGTGTTGAAACAAAAACTTTTATGCTCTTTAAATGTGTCAAGATCATAAATATGCAGGAAAGTCTTGGGAACACTGTCAGGAAAACTGGATCCAAATGAAAAAACACATTATACTCCCAAGCGGGGCAGGAGGTAAAAGTGAAATGAGTTTGTGAACTGAATTATCATGTAGGAACCATGCTGATTTCCTGATCTAGGGGTTATGTGGCGGTAACCTAGGAGAGTTTCCATGCTTTGGGTAAAATATACTGGAGTATTTTGTGTGACGCTGCAAATCTGGTACAGCAATAACTGCTGGGGACTCTAAGAAACAGGTTATATTTTGCACTGCTACTGGAAGTTTCCTAGAAGTATGACATTATTAAAAAGTAAATTACTTTTTAAAACAACCATATCAATACTATCCCAGAAAAGCAGAGACATCACCAAAATCCACTATGGAGGCTACGCTTCATCCAAAGCTGTGAACCCTTATAAAAGCCTCAAGGTCAACAGACTCCACTTAGTAGATATTATTATAGTTATTAGTATTAGAGGCTGCTGTGTGGATACATTAGTGTTACGGCATGGTGTGGATACTAGTGTTAGGGCATGGTGTACATATTATACTGGTGTTGGAGAACAGTGCAGATATTACATTAACATCAGGAAACCATGTGGATAGTACTACATTGGTATTAGAAGCAGTGGTGTGGATATCAGATCAGCATTAAAGTGTGGTGTGGATATTATATTGGCGTTAGGGCACGGGGTGATTATTATATTAGAGGCCACTGTGAGAACGTATCTTAGCAGCCACTGTGTCTGCAATGTTGACAATGATATCAGGGTGTAGTTGTAATGATGGGATTTGGGGATTTCATTTTTCTAGATGAATTTCTTCCTTTGCTGAGTACTCTAAAGACTCTCTTCTCTGCACTCAGGGCCGTGGCAAGGAAGCTTTTTACTCACCAATGAACAAGACTTATTCTTGTTGACACGACCCTCATGCTGCCCTGGTACCTCAGAGGGAAGTTGGTCGGGGTGGGTTCGTGCGCCCTCTGGTGGCGCCAGAGCTCAGCACAGACACTTGCTCAGTTTCTCCGCAGATGTGCACCCCCCGCCTGGCTGTCCTGAAATACAAATAAAATTCAATATTCAGTTTATTCAATGTAATAATTTTGGAAACTCAAGCCAAAATGAAGCCCACTGTAGCCATATCCTTCCCAAAAATGGTGATGGAAGACTTTGGAAGCCATGTAGAATGAAATGAATATATACACAAAATAAGAAAAACAAAAACCTACTCAAAATAGTCCAGAGACTGTAATTTTAAATGCAAAACTATAAAAAATCTAAAAGAAAATCTAGATGACATTGGGTTTGGTGTTGAGTTTTAACACACAACATCAAATGCCAATTCATGAAAATATTGATAACAGACTTTATAAAACTAAATATTCTACTGTGAAAAACTGTATTCAGAGAACAAAAAGACAAGGCAGACGTGAGATGATATTTACACAATACATACGAGATTTTAAGACTGGGTAGGTATCTGAACAGATACTCAACCGCAGCAAATATACCGATAGTAGGCTGGGCATGTTGGATGCCCATCTCTACTAAAAATACAAAAATTACCCAGGCATGGTGGTACATGCCTGTAATCCCAGCTGCTCGGGAGGCTGAGGCAAGATAATCACTTGAACCTGGGAGGCGGAGGTTGTGGTGGGCCAAGGTCACACCATTCCTCTGCCCTACTGTATATGTAAAAATGCAGATTCACTGAGCCAGGCTAAATTGTATTCAGTGGAAGGCTGATCAAGGATTCAAAAGAATGCAACCTTTTGTTTTATCTACTTCTGACCTAGAAGCACCCCCGCTTCCTACTTCTAGTTGTTCCACCTTTCTGAACCAAACGACTGTACATCTTACACATATTGATTGGTGTCTCCTGCCTCTCTAAAATGTATAAAAGCAAGCTCTACCCTGACCACCTCGGGCCCATGTTGTCAGGACCTCCTGAGGCTGTGTCACGGGCATGTCCTTAATCTTGGCAAAATAAGCGTTCTCAATTGACTGAGACCTGACGCAGATATTTTGGGATCACAATCCACAGTCACCATGGTGTGACAACTGACTACAGGATTCAGTACAGAGACGTGCTGTACAGGTTTGTAGCCTGGGAGCAGTAGGCTATACCATATAACTTTTGTGTGGAGTGGGCTACACCGTCTAGGATTTAAAAGGACACTCTATGGTGTTCAGACAAGGATGAAATCACCAAGGACAAATTTCTTAAAGAATCCACATCATTAGAAGATGCTTGAGTGTAAATAAAGCTTAATAGAGTTAACATATTTCATCTAATCTAAGATGCTAATGATTAACATACGTTATTTTATGCACCATCACAAATAGGTTGCCAATTAAACTGACTTTCTGAATAACAACAAAAATGTGAATTTACTTCTATTAATACCAGTAAAGTAAAATGAAAATGAATTATGGTTTTGACATGTTAAAGCAAAACAGGAGGAAGCCGTTAGCCTGAGGTCTTGCAAAGCAAATGGAAACTGAATGGAGGCATTAAAACTGACTTAAAAACATCAGCAAACCGGCTGGGCGCGGCGGCTCAAGCCTGTAATCCCAGCACTTTGGGAGGCCGAGGCGGGTGGATCACGAGGTCAAGAGATCGAGACCATCCTGGTCAACATGGTGAAACCCCGTCTCTACTAAAAATACAAAACATTAGCTGGGCATGGTGGTGCGGGCCTGTAGTCCCAGCTACTC
>NW_022437003.1:599588-625186 GCF_009761245.1 Sapajus apella
ACAACAGGCGGCCGCCCAGCTGGTGACAAGGAGGAGCCTCACTTAGCTGCCACCGCTAAGAGCTCGAAGCAGAGCCCTGTTTTCCGTTCTGGTGCTTCAGGTGTGATTCATGAATCATTCCTTTGCTCAAATAAACTGTTCATTTTGTCTAAAATTCTTCTCACCCCTAAATCCTAACTCCTAACCGGCACCCCCCAACTCTAGCCCTAACCCTCACCCTAAGCCCTAGCCGCTGGTTCGTTCGGCGTCTGCACTGGTGGGCCGGCGCGGCTGATTCACACTGCGGTGTCTGCCGCCTGCGCGTGCGCATCGGACGCCCACGCTGTGGACCGGGCCGCGTTAGCAGCGCAGCTGTGTTCCACACGAGCACGGCGGGGTTGGGTTCGCATTTGCGACGTCTCTCTGCCTTGGCAGCGCTGTGGTCTGAGGCCGGCGTGCGCCTGGCACTGCAGCCGCGTGGCCTGGGGTCGGAGGACCTCGGCGCAGGATTCACAGGGGCTTTTGGTGCCAGGTTTCCGCACCGGGACCTCCTTACTAGTCTCTGACCCTCAGCCGTCGGGCTGCAAGCAGGAAGGATTGTACTCACCGTGGACGCGCCCAGAGTTGTCCCAAAGGGAGGCTGTGCCCGCCAGGTCTATGCTGCGGGGAACACAGCTCCGCCCTCGCAGTGCCCCCAGATCTGCACTGAGGACGACGGAACTCGGCAGGCCGCCATGATGCAACGCACGCGGGCACCGTGACGCCACCTGAAAAGGCGGGCTCGGGCGCCCCCTGCTGGCCGGGCAGCGCAGGGCCCTCCTGCTCCCGGTGATGTGCCCCCGCCCTCTTCTGGCGGCTAGGGCCACTGCAAGGCCCTCTCACAGGGAGACCCCCGCCCCAGGGTCTGTGCTGAAGGCGACGCAGCTCCACCCTGGCAGTGCCCCCAGGTCTATAAGGAGGAGAACCAACTCTGCAGACCGCTGTGACGCGACAAAGGGCGGCCCTGTGACGCGATGCACATCGGAGGCGGAGCCTCAGGAATCTGAAGAGGCGGGCTCGGGCGCCCCCTGCTGGTGGTGGACGACTGCAGGGCCCTCTTGGTCACACTGCGGTGGCAACAGGCCCCCTGCTGGCAACTAGGGCAATACAGCGTCCTCTTGCTCATGGCGGGCACCGGTGCAACTGGGCTAGGGGGCTATGCATATGTACATAATGTGAACCTGTATGTACGTGCGTACGTGTTGTACATATGTACATAGACTGCACCTATATGTACATGTGTGCATACTGTACATCTGTACATAATACAAACATGTAAACGTGTACATATTGTACATAATGTACATGATGTGTCCATTAGGTACACGTGTACATATGTGCACGTGTACATATATGTACACGTTTACATATTGTGCATTTCTACATAAAGTGCACATTATGTACACGTATATTGTACGTATGCACATAATGTACATAACGTGCACACATATGTACATATGTACATGATGTGTACATTATGTACACGTTTACATATTGTAATATCGTAATAAACGTATATGAACAATGTGTACAATCTGTACATTTACTGTGATATGTATTATATATATTATTGTGATTATATATGATATTGTGATATTACAATAAATGTACATATTGTGCACGTTATGTACATATGTATTGTGTACACATTATGTACATATAAATGTACATATTGTACAGATTATGTACATTTATTGTGACGTATTGTGTACACATATGTACATCACAGTAAATGTACATATGGTACATATTATATACATTTATTGTAATATCCTAATAAATGTACACATGAGTATATTCTGCGATATTATTTTTAGTATATTAGATAAAAATTACTTCTAATATCAAAGTGGGTATACACCCATGTGTGTAAATTTTGTGATATTATCCATCATATCCTAAGTGTTACTCTCATTGTGAAAGCAAGTGTACACTCCGTGATTGTTCCAATATCACAGGCGGTGTACAATGCTTCTGTGACGTAGTTCCTAATATCCTGGGAAGAGAGGATGATTATACCCTGAATATCGCAGGAAGTGTACACCACCACTGTAATATTGTTTCTAACATCCAAAAACGGAGAGAGTATTACTCCAGATATCTCAGAAAGCACACAATCCCCCAGTGATACTGTTCCTCATAACTAGGGGATTACAGATGATATTACTCTCGATGTGACTGGGGCTGTACACCTGTACTGTGATATTGTTCCTAATATCCGGGGAAGGAGAGGATGATGTTACTGCCCATATGGAAATACTCTGAATATGGCAGGAGGTGTACACCACGCTCTGATATGGTCACTAATGTCCACAAAAAAAACAATTATCTTAAACATTGCAAGGGGTGAAACCCCCCTGTGCTTTCCATTCTAATGTCGAGGCGGGTGAGGATGACATTTTTGTCAATATCACAGAGGTATAACTAGAACTAGTGTTATTGTGCTTAATATAAAAAAAGAAACCAGATTGACATTATCATCCCCCTATGATATGGTTCCCAGCATCATATTACACCACATTTTCAAAATAGCAGGTCCCTAGCAGCCAGCATGGGCCGGGGGGCAGGCATGAGACTGGCCTCCGTCGGGGGACGCCCACCCTGTGTCTGTCTATCTCTCATGTGGTCTTTTTTTTTTTTTTTTTTTTTTTCCTGAGTTGGAGTTTCGCTCCTCTTGTTACCCAGGCTGCAGTGCAATGGCGCAATCTCGGCTCACGGCAACCTCTGCCTCCTGGGTTCAGGCAATTCTCCTGCCTCAGCCTCCTTAATAGCTGGGATTACAGGCACGCGCCACCATGCCCAGCTAATTTTTTGTATTTTTAGTAGAGACGGGGTTTCACCATGTTGGCCAGGATAGTCTCGATCTCTTGACCTCGTGATCCACCCGCCTCGGCCTCCCAAAGTGCTGGGATTACAGGCGTGAGCCACCACGCCCGGCCATGTGGTCTGTCTTCATTGTAAGTCCTCTAGTTTCCTATGGCAGTTACTAGCTGATTACAGTGGTTTAAACCTGTTACTCTTAAGGTGGATAATATTCTCCATTAGCTAAGTAACCATCGACTTCAAGGAACTCTGATGGGGTTTACACCCTGGAAATAACTCTGTTCTTTCCTTTTCTTCTTCTTATTCTATCGTTGAGGCCTCATTCTTCCTCTTTTTCATGTACGAGAGAAAATTCTACCCACGACAACTTGGGAGTAGCTTTTTCTCTGTCTTAGGGAATCAAATTTTAAATAAGACACTACCAGCGCTCTTCGCCCATTTAGGGTGGAAAGGAGTCATTGTCTCTTCTGTCAAAAGAAAATTCGGTGTTCTTATGGGTGTTGTCCAAGCACTCACCACAGGTCACATATTGGAGCCGGCTGCCACCGGCAAAACCATTGCACTCTCTTAAAGGCGCAGTGGATTCAAATTTCACACCCAGTAGGCTTCTTGGTTCACCTGTTCTGCCATTTCACAACGTTCCCTATGCCTCTAAATGCCAAAATATATCTAAAAGAGGACCATGCCCGAGCGGCATGAAACCTTCACAAGACTTACTACCGGCCCTTTTGGGGCTTCTTAGGAGAATCTTCTCCTTACCCTTGGCCCCTTCCACCTGCTCCCTAGGCCTGTACCAGAGACAGACCCGTTAATCGGATTTTACTTTCCCTACCAGGTCTAGTTGTAGAGGCACGCTTAAAACCGGTGCTGGGGAGAGCACAACGCGAGCGTAACCCCTGCCAAACTGGAAACACCACAAAAGCCACAAACCCGAGTAACTATTAATAAAAAAGGAGAGAGGAGAGAGAGAGAAAAGAGAGAGAGACAGAGAGAGGGGAGGGAGAGAGGAAAAACAGACAGAGAAAGTAGGAAGAAAAAGAGAGAGAGAGAAGGGAGGGAGAGAGGAGAGAGAGAGACAGAGAGGGGGAGGGAGAGAGGAGAGAGAGAGAGAAAGCGGGAAGAACAAGGGACAGAGAGGAGAAACAGATAAAAGAGACAGAGACAAGGGACGGAGAGAGGAGAGAGAGACAGACAAAGTTGGGGAAAAAAAGAGACAGAGAGGAGAGAAAAAGAGAGAGAGAAAAGAGAGAGAGATAGGGAGAGAGGCATTTAATGCTTTTCAGGGTCCTTGTGTCAAGGCAATCGAAGGCGGCAGGGGCCGGGAACTCACAGCCCGCCCAGCGGCTTCTAGCTCAGTTTTAAACTGATGCAAAAAGGGTTTCTTTTCTTTCTCTGCTGACTGCCACGCCACACAGCCTGGGGGTGCAGTAGGTGCATCCAAAATACGGGTTAAGAAAGCTTCCTGCGTACCTCTGCAGCAAGCGGCCTGCTAGCATGCTATTTAAGGTATGGGACCTGTAATTACAAAGTTGCTGGTTCAAGTTCTCAGTGGAGCCAGTGTTAAATTGTAAAAGCTTTTCAGGGAAATCAGAAGCTGATGTCTATATGTCTTTATAATTGGTATAATTTGTCTTGCTTAGGATTAGCTCTCTCTACAGCAGAACTTTTCCATCTGAATTGGTTAAAAAAAAAAAAAAAAAAGATGGGATCATCTGTTTCCTGGCCCTGCACCCCCCTCCAGTGCATGACGGCCAATTTCAAGGCTAGATTTTCAGGCCAATATGGGGTAAAACTAACACTGAAAAAACTCCGCACCCTGTGTAAATTGGAGTGGCTATCGTTTGAGGTGGGGTGGCCAGACTTTGGGACATGTAATCCCAAGGTGACTCAGGCTGTATGGAATGTGGCGACAGGCTCTCCTGGGCACCCAGATCAGTTTCCATACATTGACCAGTGGCTAGGCTTAGTTCAACCGCCCCCCTCTTGGCTTAAACACTGCATAAAGCATGCTGGATTACAAGTTATGTTGGCAGCCCCAAGAAAGCCCCTTCTGCGCCAGCCATACTTCCCTGCCCAGCGGAGGATCAGGAATTACCTCCGCCCCACTCAAGGCCCTCTGAACCAGGGCCTCATCACCTTCCCCCCCCACAGTACCAGTAACCAACACTTGTACCCCCTGCACACCTGCAGCGGGGCTCCACACCCACCAGCGGTCCTTTCTCTCCAAGAGGCACCCCCAAAGGGAGAAGACCATCGGGGTTACCCATTCTTTGTTCACATCCCCTTCTTCTCATCAAGTCACTTATACTGGAAGGTGATAGAAATTAAAGAGAGGGACAAACACCCAGTGCCAGAACAAGCGTTATTAAGAGCAAGGAAAATGCTGCCGGGCTGCACCCAAAATTGGCGCGCAGCTCCCGTGGCGTGGCAAAGGGGATTTTTACAGCCTGCAAGCTGGCAGATGCATCTGGTGTGAGGGGCTGTGCAGGAGGGGAAGGGCTGGGGAACTGCTGAGTTTAATGGTTCCCGGGAGGGGTCGTGCTAGGGAACTGCTGAGTTTAATAGTTCCCAGGAGGGCGCAGTGCTAGGGAACTGCTGAGATGTTGACGGGGGAGGGTTAGGGACCTGCTGAGATGGTGAGGGGGAGGGTTAGGGGCCTGCTGAGATGGTGAGGGGGAGGGTTAGGGGCCTGCTGAGATGGAAAGTTCCCGGGGCGGGGTCGTGCTGGGAGGCTGGGGAACTTGAGGAGGCAGCGGTGCGGTTTTACAATGGAGGAAGTTCTGTCAGAAGGCTCAACATCCCCCGTTGTCTGAGAAGCCCCAGGCTTTGACAGGTCTCTTGGAATCTGTGCTCCAGACTCATCACCCCACTTGGGACGACTGCCAACAATTATTACTGATTCTGTTCACCACAGAGAAAAGAGGCAGAATTAGACAGGAAGCCCTGAAGGCCATCATAGGTCCAGGGGAGGAACAGTAAAAAAAAAAAACCCTGGACCAAATTGAAAAGGTTTTTCCCTCTACCCAACCGAAATGGGACCCCAACACCTCAGGGGGTCACCAGGCTCTGAACACTTTTCACCGGCATCTTTTAGCAGAGGTTAAGGGGGTAGCTAGGAAGCCCATCAACCTCTCCAAGGTAGGAACAGTGACTCAGGGTCCGCAGGGGTCGCCGGCTGCTTTCCTGGAACCTACAAGAGGCATACCGTACCCATACTCCTATAGACCCTGAGGCCCTGGAAAATCGACAGGCCATTAACTTGGCCTTTGTCTCCCAGTCAGCCCAGGTATCAGGAAAAAGTTACAAAAACTAGATGGATTCTTAGCCCAATTGCTGGAAATTGCCCAGAAGGTTTTTAGCAACAGGGATGCTCCTGAAGCCATAGAAGACAAAAAGTTACTAAGGCAGTGATAGCAGCCCTTCAGGAAACATGAGTCATTATGTGGGCAGGGGGCCTTGCAAAAGGGCCCCCGGGGTCCCCGGCTCCCCACTTAGGAAAAAATCAATGTACGTACTGTAAACAAGAGGGACTTTAAAAAATAAGTGCCCCAAGAGAAAAAGACGAGTAACCACTCAGGAAAAGCCACCAAGGGCTAACCTCAATTTAGGAGGTCAGGACTGACAGGCCAGGGCCCTTATTTGTTAAGCCCCCCAGGAGCCCCGGGTTACTTTAAAGATTGGGGCAAACTGATCCGTTTTTTAGTAAACAGCGGGGTGGCCCACTCTGTCCTTACTCAGCCCCTGGGACCACTATCCAGCAGGAAAACAGTCATCCAGGGGGCTACAGGAAAGACCGCAACCAGTTCATGAACCACAATCAAGTCGTTATCTGAAGAAATGGCACCGTTACCCATTCCTTCTTAGTTCTTCCAGAATGCCCGTACCCGCTATTAGGGCGGGACCTACTTCACAAACTCTGAGCAACCACTTTGCCCTCCGTGTGGAAAGCACCTCAGCAAATCCTCATCACCTGTGCTCTGTCAGACGAGCATCTCCTGCAGGAAGCCTCATCACCCGAAACAAATCAGGCTTCAACGTCAGACCTCCTCGGCCAATTCCAGGAGAGTGTACCTGGAGTGCGGGCTGATGCCAATTCCCCAGGTCTGGCAGAACACTGTACCCCGGTTGTGGTCCAACTGTTGGCGACAGCAGCTCAGGTCCAGGTACGGCAATACGGAGTGAGTCAGGGAGCCAGGCGGGGAATCGCTCCGCACATAACAAGACTCCTGGAAGGAGGAGCTCTCACCGCCTGCAAGTCACCCTGGAACACCCCCCTGCTCCCTGTTCTAAAACCTGGCACAAAGGATTACCAGCTAGTACAGGACTTAAGGGGAGTAAATAAAAGAGTAGAAACTGTCCACTCCAAGGTCCCAAATCCATGTACCCTCCTAAGACCCCTGAACACAAACCACCATTACTATTCTGTCCTGGACCTCAAGGGTGCAATTCTTTTGCATCCCACTGGCCCCAGTCAGCAGACCTATATTTGCCTTTAAATAGACGGACCAGACACTGGGGTCTAGGGCCAACTCACATAAACCTGGCTGCCTCAGGGGTCAAAAACTCCCCCACCCTATTTAGTAAGGCACTTAGCCAGGATCTTGCCACCTTCCATACCGAGTTCCCTGAGTGTACTGTACTCCAATATGCAAATAACTTACTTCTGGCCTCAAGAACCCCAGAGGCCTGCAGGGGAGCCACCCAGTCGTTACTGTTCACCTTACAAACTCTGGGATATCAAGTCTCAGCCAAAAAGGCCCAACTCTGTCAACAAAAGGTTACTTACCTGGGCTACATCATAGAAAAAGGCAACCGGGTGCTGGCGCCCAGCCGAGTCCCAGCAGTGCCACAGATACCCAGCCCTGCCACAAAACGCCAGGTTCCGGAGTTCCTTGGGGCGGTAGGGTGCTGTACGCTATGGATTTTAGGTTTTGCCTAAATAGCCAGGCCTCTGTATGCCTGCACAGGTGGGAATCAGCCCCTAATTTGGACAGTAGTAGAACAGGCTTTTGACAAAGCCGCTCTGACCTCGGCCCCAGCCCTGGCCTTGCCAGATAGTTCTAAACCCTTCCGGTTGTTTGTACATAAAAAAACAAGGAATCGCGAAGGGGGTGCTCACCCAGATGTTAGGAGCGTGGTCCAGGCCGGTCACCTACCTATCAAAAAGACTTGATCCTGCAGCCTCTGGGTGGCCAGCCTGCCTTCGGTCCTTGGCAGCAACAGCCCTGTTGGTAAAAGAGGTGGACAGGCACCCCATGCGGTAGAATCACTACCCCGAGGGGCTCCAGGAAGGTGGGTGTCTAATGCCCGCGTAGTACCGTATCAGGTTTACTCTTGGACCAGCCCTGCATCAAGTTCCTGAAGACTACAGTCCTGAATCCGGCCACACTGCTGCCTCATTGTGAGTCAGAAGAACCCATACATGACTGTCAACCAATAATAGATGTCATCCAAACCGCGCGACCGGACCTCACCGACGTCGCCTTACGGAACCCGGAAGAGGTACTGTGTACGGATGGCAGCAGTTTTATGGTCAACGGAGTCAGGTATGCGGGGACAGCCGCAGTCATCCTAGAGCGGGTCATCTGGGCCCAAGCCCTTCCTCATGGGACTTCAGCCCAAAAGGCTGAACTTGTAGCCATAATAAAAGCCTTAAACTAGGCAGAGGGACAGCCTGTCACTATGTATACCGACAGGTGTTTTGCCTTCACTATAGCCCATGTACATGGATCGATATGTAAAGAAGGAGGACTACTTACCTCAGAAGGAAAAGCTATGAAAGAGGAAATTCCAGCCCTGCTGGAGGCTGTATGGAAGCCCAAGACTGTGGCACTCATCCATTGCAGGGACACCAAAAGGGGGATTCACCGGAGGCAAGGGAAACAGGGCTGCTGACTTGCAGGCCAGGGAGGCAGCCATGGGCCAGTGAAACCACTGACCCTCCTGTAACCCTGCCCGCCCCAGTTCTGCCCCTACTCCCACGTACTCCTCATGTGAGAAGGACTTTGCAAAGGAACAGGGTGCCGCACAGGGCTCCACAGGATGGTGGATACTGCCAGAACAAAGGATTGTGGTCCCCGAGGCTCTAGGACAGGCCCTAGTTAAGGACACACACCAGGCCACTCACTTAGGACAGACCAAACTAACTGAACTGCTAAAAGCCAAGTACTACATGCCTCATTTACAGGAGCTTATCAAGGAAATCACTACTCGGCGTAATGTATGTGACTGAGCAAATCGGGGAGGGAACAGGTCTAGCCAGGTAGGAGTGACACTCAGAGCAACTAGCCCTGGGGAGCACTGGGAAGTAAATTTCACTCAAATAAAACCCCCAGTAAATAGCTATAAATACCTCGTTGTGTTTATAAATACTTTCTCTGGATGGGTCAAGGCTTTCCCCACTAAGTCCGAGACTGCTTTAGCAGTTACTGAAAAATATATTACAGGACCTTGTTCCTCGGTTCGGCCTCCCTCCAACACCGGGGTCAGACAGTGGGCCCGCCTTTACTGCACAAATTTCTCGGGGCCTAGCCAAGGCCTTGGGTATATCCTGGAAATGGCACTGTGCCTGTCATCCCCAGAGTTTAGGATATGTCGAGCGTATGAACCGGGCCCTAAAAGAAACCCTGACAAAGCTTATCTTAGAAACCAGTGAAAACTGGGTCAGCCTGATTAGACTGGACAGGGAGAATGTGGCACATATACACCATGGAATATTATGCAGCCATCAAAAACGATGAGTTCGTGTCCTTTGTAGGGACATGGATGAACCTGGAAACCATCATTCTCAGCAAACTGACATAAGAACAGAAAATCAAACACCGCATGTTCTCATTCATAGGCGGGTGTTGAACAATGAGAACACATGGACACAGGGAGGGGAGCACTACACACTGGGGTCTGTCGTGGGGGAAATAGGGAAGGGACAGTGAGGGGTGGGGAGTTGGGGAGAGAGAGCATGGGCAGAAATGCCAGATATAGGTGAAGGGGAGGAAGGCAGCAAACCACACTGCCACGTGTGTACCTATGCAACAATTTTGCATGTTCTTCACATGTACCCCAAAACCTAAAATGCAATTTAAAAAAAACCATTAAATCACTATCCACCTTAAAAAAAAACAAACAAAAAACTGTATACCTCAACCATACCTCGGCTTTCTGTAGAAACTGCTCTCTGTAACCCTGATGTGACAGGCAAGCAGTCCAAACCCATGCCATCTTGGCCCCTGCAACTTATAATAAGTAACTAGGGTCTGTAACTTCCACCCTACCCAGGCAATGTGTAAACTAATGCTTATCTTGACTTCTGTGAACCACTTAAGTAACAATCGGAATGTCCAAAGTTCCCTGGCCCTCGGAATGTCCGAAGCCTTTCACCCCCATCCCTGCCCAGGAGGTGATTTACTGCCATAAAAGGTCTTGACACCCTTCTGTCTGGGCTGCAGGTTAGAGAGACCCGTGGCCTCCGGCAGTAAAGACCCTGTCATTTGGCCTAGTCTTTGTCTCAGTGGTGATTTCATGCTGACTTGGTTACAACAGTAGTAAAGGGATTAGAAGTTACCATCACTCCAATTTTCATTAAATTCCATGATGAAACAACCCATGGGTCTTCTTCATGAAAACCAATGCAGATGCTCAGCTCTGATGTGGGAGAAGGTTCTCTGTCAAGGTTTTAGAAGTCTGGTCTCCCCGTCTCTCGACTGTTTCCCTTGGGGCTTTCTGACTGCCTGCCACCATTCTGAACTTGGGGAGGTTCTAGTCCTTTTGAAAGTTCTGCCTTAGGCCAGAATACCTGCGTTTTGTAAGGCCTGACTGTGCCTTGGACAGCATGGCGATCCATGAACCCTACATACAGCTCTGGAGGGCCTTCTGGAATTAGAAAACCTGAATCAGCTGGAAGGAAGAACGATCAACCCTGCTGCGCCTAACTAACCTGAGACATTGTTTCTTATCCCACCTCAGTTGACCAGGGCATTGGACTTTGTAACCGACCTTGGCCCAACCTCCTGACTCCACACCCTGCGACCCCCTCCCAGCTTGCAAAAGACTGCCAACTGTAACTTCTGTAAACTTCCACTGCCCACCCCAAAGCTGTAGTCAACTCCTATCCCATCGCCCTTCGCTCACGCCCTTTTCGGCCTCAGCCCGCCTGCACCCGGGTGAATCATCAGCCATGTTGCTCACACAAAGCCTGTCTGGGGGCCTCTTCATTCAGAGAGTGCGTTTTAACACATTTGTAATCACATACCAAGCACTGTATGAAGATTACAAGTAGCAAACTGGAGAGCAAAGTCGACACAGTATTGTACCATGGCTTTACTTTTCCACACTTACTCACCTTAACGACTTGGTTTCTTCAGGCTGGTAGTTTTCAACTTTTTGTTTAAACATAAAGAACTGTTTGTATTTTATTTTAGTAAAGGATCTAGAAATTCCAGCCACGTCACATTCAATGAAATGAACTTCCATGTAGTAAGTGTCTACACACTGAGTTTTTCATTTTAGTGAACCCGATCTATTTTATGGTAGACAAATGTTCCATTGTCATTAGATGATTTTTGACGCGGTGAAAATAGCTTTCAGACTCTTCTTATTTTCGCAGAGCCTAAGGATACAAAGATCCCAGGCTGGGGACCTCAGCCCTAAAATAATGGCTTTTCTTTGGTTGCCGGCGGCGTGACAATGTGTCTGTGACTCTGTTCTCTCTTTGCTTCTGCTCTCAAAGCACCTTTCGCTAGCAGGCATGTTTTCTACTGAAAACATTTAGATCTACCTGGAGTTAATTTAAACAATTTTACTCTCTTAGCATTTCTCCAAGGGACAATAATACATATATTAATTTATATTTCATGCTTTCTATCTACCAAAACAAAACGTATTTTTTATTTATTTATTTTTTTTGAGATAGAGTTTCACTCTTGTTGCCCAGGCGGTAGTGTAATGCGTGAGCTCTACTCACTGGAAGCTACAGCTCATGGGTTCAAGCGGTCCTCCTGCCTCAGCCTCCTGAGTAGCTGGGATTACAGGTGTGTGTCACCACGCCTGGCTAATTTTTGGGTTTTTAGTAGAGACAGGGTTTCACCAAGTTGGCCAGGCTGGTCTCAAACTCCTGACCTCAGGTAATCCACCTGCTTCGGCCTCCCAAAGTGCTGGGATTACATGTGTGATGCACGGTGTCCAGTCTGTATTTTCCATTTTGAAAGACAATGGCTAAACATTGTAAGTATACCGTATTATAAGACAAAAAGGGTGTAATCAGACATGAGACTGAGTTCATGAGAATCATGTTTCCTGAATTTCTGATTTAGTTGCTGGAATTTTATTGAAAATGTATTTGGCTTTGAATTTAGTAAATACTATTTATAAAGCTTACGGTTTATAGATTGCACATGGAAACGATTGTAGAATATTCTTATATCAGGATTTCTCAACCTCAGTTCTGTTGACGTTTTGTTTGTGGGGGTGAGGTGATCTGTGCATTGTAGGATGTTTAACAATATTTCCGACCTTTATGCACCAGGTCCCAATAGCACTGCTCTTAGGGTTGGGACAACCAGAAATGTCTCCAGACACTGCCATTGTCTTAGGAGTGATTCTGGCTGAGAACTACTGTGTTTTATAATAAGGAATAGGATCCACAAAGCTCAAGACCATTCTATTTCTTTTTGTTTTTGTTTTTCTTATTCTTTTTTTAATTCTTAGACAGAGTCTCACTCTGCCATCCAGGCTAGAGTGAAGCGGTGCAATCTTGGCTCACCACAACCTCCACCTCAAGCGATCCTCATGCCTCAGCCTCCTGAGTAGCTGAGATTACAGGTGTGTGCCACCATCCCTGGCTAATTTTTTGTATTTTTGGTAGAGACAGGATTTCACCTCGTTGGTCAGGCTGGTTTCAAACCCCTGAGCTCAAATGTTCCGCCCTCCTCTGCCACTCAAAGTGCCAGGATTACACGTGTGAACCACTGCACCTGGACTCGCCAAGATTTTTTTTTTTTTGAGACGGAGTTTCGCTCTTGTTACCCAGGCTGGAGTGCAATGGCGCGATCTCGGCTCACCACAACCTCCGTTTTCCGGTTTAAAGCAATTCTCCTGCCTCAGCCTCCCAAGTAGCTGGGATTACAGGCACGCGCCACCATGCCCAGCTAATTTTTGTATTTTTAGTAGAGACGGGGTTTCAGCATGTTGACCAGGATGGTCTCGATCTCTTGACCTCGTGATCCACCCGCCTCAGCCTCCCAAAGTGCTGGGATTATAGGAGTGAGCCACCGCACCTGGCTAAGACTATTTCTTTTCTTTTAGAAGACACATCCCTTTAAATGTTCATAGACATCTTCTTCACATATGTTAGACAGTGAAATTTGTAAAACTGTTGCTAGTCTCCAGCACTAAGTTTAATTTATTTTTCTTTATGCTTTTATGACTTAAAATGTGCTCTGTTTTATTGTGTCCATTATCACAAACAAATCCCGGCTTTGTGAGCCATTTTCCTTTTTAAACACAGCACCTGCAGTGGGAGGTGTGCTTCTCTGGGGCCTGTGTCCATTACCCATCCTAGGGTTTCAGGAGATGCTTTTTCCCATGATTGTCAAGGAGGTTGGCCACAGGAGGGAGCACTGTTCCTATGCTTGCTTATTTATTCTTACCTTTTAATACATGCTTGTCAGAGTTAATTCCTATCTAGAAATCAGAAACATAACAAGGTTATACAATATTCTCAGCACATCTCCTTTCTTATCATCTAAGTTCATGCTTCTTGACACTGCAATTCCTTTTTTAGTTATAATTTTTGAAATCAGTAGTATAAGATAGGACCTCGAGATGAAATATTGCTACATCACATAGATATTTTAAAAGAATTTCTCAGAATAAACATATTAAAACTAATATTCTCTCTTTTAAAGAAAACGCATGGCATATGGTGACAGTTGGTAATTGGTGCAGCCTCTACCTTTATATGTAATCGATGGGTATATTGAGGAAGTGTTGAATGTAAGGCAGCATTTTTTTCTTTTTTTTTTAAGATGGAGCTTTGCTCTTATCGCCCAGGCTGGAGTGCGGTGGTGCGATCTCAGCTCACTGCAACATCTGACTCCCAGGTCCAGGCGATTCTCCTGCCTCAGCCTCCCAAGTAGCTGAGATTACTGGCACCCTCCACCAGGCCCGGCTAATTTTTTGTATTTTTAGTAGAGACGGGGTTTCACCATGTTGGCCAGGCTGGTTTCAAACTCTTAACCTCAGATGATCCACCACCTCGGACTCGCAAAGTGCTGGGATTACAGGTGTGAGCCACCTCGCCTGGCCCAGTTTTTTCTTTTTATAAGTATTTAACTTCTGTCAAAATGTTTGAGATTTTGGCTTGTAAAGATAGTAGATCTTAACAAGTGTACATCTGTATGTGTTAAAAAATAAATGTACACACACTTCATATTGTAATATGCTTGAATTGGCTCTAGATAACAGCCAGGAATGATAACAGCAAATTTCATGAGAAATTAACATAATTTAGTTTGGGGAGATAGAATTAAGTAGAGTAAAACTTTGTATGACATGGTGTATCATTTATTCAATTTCACTCTTTTACCTATTTAGAAGCCATGTAACTACAGGACATGCCTCTGTACTTTCTGCTCCCTTCTGCCTGCATGAACAATGTGAAGCCAGGCTCACACATGCCTCATCTAGATGATTTGAGAAGAATTTGATTTCACTCTTCTGGGAAGGTTGGAAAAGATGCTAGACTTTATTTAGTTTACCAGACATGGCAGTGAAATTTGTGTGTGTGTGTATTTTGTTTTTGTTTTTGTTTTTTTTTTTTTGAGAAGAGTCTTCCTCTGTCACCCAGGCTGGAGTATAATGGTGCGATCCTGGCTCACTGCAACCTCCACCTCCCAGGTTCATTGGTACTCCTGCCTCAGCCTCCCGAGTAGCTGGGATTGCAGGTGCATGCCACCACACCCAGCTAATTTTGTATTTTTAGTAGGGATAGGGTTTCACCATGTTAGCCAGGCTGGTCTCGAACTCTTGATGTCAGGTGATCTGCATGCCTTGGCTTCCTAAAGTGCTGGGATTATAGGCAGGAGCCATGGTGCCGGGCTGGCAGTGAAGTTTTAAAACTGGTAAGAGAGATATCTGCACCTTTTAATTTTTTAAAATTTCATTTAAAAGATGTTGCTAAGTGTACATTTAATATAACCGTATGTCTAAGGAAAGGTCTCAAAGTATCCAAATTTCAATATGAGATGGCAGAACTTCAGGTAACCAGCAAGTACGGGCATGGGTTTCTGGTTTAGTTGATGAATAGTCTAGCTAACCGTTCATCGCCTAACCTGAAATCCATGTTTCTTTCAACGTTCTTATTGGGAATGTTTCTAAACTGGATTATTCTTTTCTGCAAGAGTAGTTAGTGATTCTTTGGTGATCTAGGCTGTGTTTATAAATGTAATTTCTTATTGGTGAATTCCCTAAAATTAGTTTTCATGCCAGATAAACTCACTTTTAGTTTCCATATTATCTTACAATCGAAGTTGGTTAATGAGAGTGCAGACAGTCCCCAGCTTACAGTGATTCAAGTTATGGTGCTGTGAAAGCAACACGCATACAGTAGAGACCATACTTCGAGTACCAGTACGACGGCTGGGCATGGTGGCTCATGCCTGTAATCCCAGAACTTTGGAAGGCCAAGGCGGGTGGGTCACCTGAGGTCAGGAGTTCAAGACCAGCTTGGCCAACATGGTGAAACCCTGTCTCTAAGAAATAGAAAAATTAGCCAGGCATGATGGTGGGCACCTGTAATTTCATCTACTTGGGAGGCTGAGGCAGGAGAATTGCTTGAACCAGGGAGGCGGAAGTTGCAGTGAGCCAAGATCGTGCCATTTCACTCCCGCCGGGACGACAGAGTTAGACTCTGTGTCAAAAAAAAAAAAAAAAAGTGCCCACACAACCATTCTGTTTTTCACTTTCAGCACAGTATTCAATAAATTACATGAGGTATTCAACACTTTATTATAAAGATGTGAGATGATTTTGCCTAACTGTAAGCTAATATAAATCTTCTGAATGTGTTCAAGCTACGCTAAGCTGTGATGTTTGCTAGGTTAGGTGTATTGAGTGCATTTTCACTTACAACATTTTGCATTTGCAGTGGGTTTATCAGGACATAGCCCCATTATAAATTGAAGAACATCTGTGAAGGAAGATGGCTAGATCCTAAGAAGACAGCTACTAGCTTTTCTTCTTCCTCTACTGGGAAACTTTGTGATTTTTGAAGATGAAGAAATGTTGATGGCAACTGGACTTCTTTTTTTTTTTTTTTTGAGACAGAGTCTGGCTCTGCTCCCCAGGCTGGAGTGCAGTGGCATGATGATCTTGGCTCACTGCAACCTCTGCCTCTCAAGTTCAAGCAGTTCTGCTGCCTCAGCCTCCTAGGTAGCTGGGATTATAGGTATGCACCACCATGCCCAGCAAATTTTTAATTTTAGTAGAGATGGGGTATCACCATTTTAGCCAGGCTGGTCTCAAACTCCTGACCTCAAGCGATCCACCCGCCTCAACCTCTCAAAGTGTTATGATTACAGGCATGAGCCACTGCACCAGGTGGAGCATAGACTTAAGGAAAGGCCAAGTGGTGGCAGAATCCAGTTGTGTATGTGAAGCTGCAGGAGAGATTTATGATCTATAGGTTGGGATGACTACTACTTACGATCTAAGGTAATTGTGATTACAAGATGTGCTACTATTTTATGTACCCTTCACAAAGAAAATATTTTCTGTTTAAATAATGACACAATGCCTTCTTATGACATAGATTTTCAAAAATGTTGTACTTATTGAAAGTATTCTTTTTTTTTTTTTTTTTTTAAGAGACAGTGTGGCGATTCCTCAAGGACCTAGAAATAGAAATCCCATTTGACCCAGCAATCCCATTACTGGGTATATATCCAAAGGATTACAAATCGTTCTACTATAAGGACACGTGCACACGAATGTTCATTGCAGCACTGTTTACAATAACAAAGACCTGGAACCAACCCAAATGACCATCGACGATAGACTGGACAGGGAAAATGTGGCACGTATACATCATGGAATATTATGCAGCCATCAAAAACGATGAGTTTGGGTCCTTTGTAGGGACATGGATGAACCTGGAGACCATCATTCTCAGCAAACTGACAGAAGAGCAGAAGATCAAACACCGCATGTTCTCACTCATAGGTGGGTGTTGAACAATGAGAACACGTGGACACAGGGAGGGGAGCACTACACACTGGGTTCAGTTGGGGGGAAATAGGGGAGGGACAGTGGGGGGTGGGGAGCTGGGGAGAGATAGCAAGGGGAGAGATGCCAGATGTAGGTGATGGGGAGGAAGGCAGCAAATCACACTGCCACGTGTGTACCTATGCAACAATCTTGCATGTTCTTCACATGTACGCCAAAGCCTAAAATGCAATAAAATAAATAAACAGGGAAAACAACAACAACAACAAAAGAGACATGGTTTTACTCTGACCCTGGCTAGAGGGCAGTTGTGCAATCCTAGCTCTCCGTCACTTTGAACTCCTGGGTTCAAATGACCCTCACACGTCAGCCTTTTGAGAAGCTAGGACTACAGGTGCACAGCAGCACACTTGGCTAATTTTTAAATTTTTTGTAGAGACAGGGGTCTCACTGTGTTACTCAGGCTGGCCACAAACTCTTGGCGTCAAGCGAGTCTCCCACATCAGCCTCCCAAAAGCGCTGGATTTATAGGCATGAATCACTGCACCTGGCCAAGTATTCTTTTAGACGTATTAGATATTGATTTTTTTTTCTTATTTCTCTTTTTTGGGCATATATTTTTATAATATAACGTTATCTTACATTAATGGAGAAATGCAAGAAAATTTTAATTAAGGCATTCATAAAACTTCTTTTTTTTCCCCATGTATTTTATTGCATTTTAGGTTTTGGGGTACATGTGAAGAATATGCAAGATTGTTGCATAGGTACACATGTGGCAGTGTGATTTGCTGCCTGCCTCCCCATCACCTACATCTGGCATCTCTCCCCTTGCTATCTCTCCCCAGCTCCCCACCCCCCACCTTTTTTTTTTTTTTTTGAGGTGGAGTTTCGCTCTTGTTGCCAAGGCTGGAGGGCAATAGCTCGATCTTGGCTCACCGCAACCTCCCACTCCCAGGTTCAAGAGATCCTCCTGCCTCAGCCTCCCAAATAGCTGAGATTACAGGTATGTGCCACCATGCCCGGCTAATTTTGTATTTTTAGTAGAGACGGGGTTTCTCCATGTTGGTCAGGCTGGCCTCAAACTTACAACCTCAGGTGATCTACCCACCTAGGCCTCCCAAAGTGCTGGGATTACAGGGGTGAGCCACCACACCTGGCCATCCTAAAACTTCATTTCCATGCTAAATCATGTTGTAATCTTAAAAAAAAAAATTGTAAAAGTCAATTAAAGTTAACATTTGAGAGAATAACCATGCGCACCTCTCAGCTGAAGTGGTGACAATGTGGACAGTATGACCGTGTTCTGATTCTGCTCATGCCATGAACCTATGCTGTGCCCACCACCTGGCTAGGACAATTAATTGCAAGACTTCATTGACTGTCGGGCACATCCTGATTTCAGAGATTTAAAGATGTGGAAAAAAACGTGCGTCTTGGAATAAATGAAGTGTGGTGATTTGCCTCTCCCTTCCTCTTCTCCTCCTCCGGTTTGAATAAATTTCTGATACTAATTTTGCCAGTTGTCTTCCTCAGATTAAAATTGAGCGGATCATGGTTCAAAAGTTACATTAGTCAGGGTTCAGGGTGTGCTGAGTAACATTTTACTGCATTTTTAAGTTAAATGTTCCTAAAACCTTTTTATTCATTCACAAAGATCCTTCAAACTGTGCTTTCAAAATCTAAACCCAGCATGGCTTCATTGTATTATATGAAAATATCACTGGGAAATGATAAAAAAAGATTCCAAAACTGAGAGGTTGAGAAATGCTACGTTGGGCAATTACTGAATCTTCCATAGTTTTTATGGTTAAGGTGGAACCCAATATGTGTGCGTAGAAAACATTAAGGCATCCAGCCTTAGTAAGACTACCCCCTCTCCTGCTCACAGTCTTATCAACTGGTACAACTTTTTTTAATTAAAATTTTCAAACTTTGACATGAGAGTTCATGAAAGTAGTCCTTTATATTAATTCCAGAAACTGGACTCCAGTTAACCAGTAACTTCTGTATCAGTGACATAATTTCCTGCAAAATTGTTACTTGGTAATGGTTAACTTCTCTCTTAGTAGTTCGCAGCAGGGGGCAGTTTTGTTTCATGAGTCTGCTATTTATTGTACTTCACAGTGACTTAAGACATTTTATCCTGTAATGAAACAAAAACCTCTGAGTACTAAGAGATAGTGCTGTTTGACCTCAGTACCTGTCCATAAACCAAATATACATATATATATATATCTGTGAAAGTTGCTGACTAAAAAACTTATAGTCCAAACTGGACAGTGCCAGCAGCAGCCTTTTGATGAGATGGAGTCAGACACTTGGCCATCTAAGCACAATTGTTGGTATTAAAGCAGAGCGAGAGTATTTTGAAGTTAAAAAAAAAAGAGAACATTTTGTTCTGCAGTTGTCTAGAATTAAGGTCAGTGGAGAAATTTAGCCTGTCAGGAGTGTGAAAATATGAAAGGAGCCCCTAGAAAATTAGAAACGGTGAATCCAGTTTCATTTCATTGTTCTATGGCTCAAATCTTAAATTACAGAAGGATTAACTCAGTTTAACCGGAGCAACAACAAAACCCAGCAACCTCAGATGTATACTATTTTAATTTTCACTTTAATGAAATCTGATAATTTGGAGGGGCAGCAAGCCAAATCATAGACATGAATTCTTTAGGGGAAGAAAGCCATTGACTGCCTAATATATTTTGGCATTGTTGATTTTTTTAAACATTGCTTCTGACGAATGTACATGAGATATTAACACCTGTTTACTTAATGATTATGCATCTACATAATTGAGAGCTGAGAAACAGAAAAACAAAACTTAGTTTGATGCAGTAAGTAGCACTTGATATCATTCCAGAGGTATTTGCCAGAGTTTGTAGAGTCAAGCAGAAGACAATGAGTGATAATTTTATTGACTTCTAATCTAAGAGGGTCTTGCTCCTGTTGAGAGTGACAAAAATAATTTAATTGTAAGTGAAGGACATGAAGAATTGTCTGGAGTGTTGAAAAGATTTTGAGCTTAGGTTGGCCAGTTTTATGAAAGTTTTTTTCCCCCATGGCTAGACTGTGAAATCACCATGGAGGAGAAATTGCTTTATTTAAATAGCCTGCCTACCTGCCTTCCTTCCTTCGTTCCTTCCTTCCTTCCTTCCTTCCTTCCCTCCTTCCCTCCTTCCCTCCTTCCCTCCTTCCCTCCCTCCTTCCCTCCTTCCCTCCTTCCCTCCTTCCCTCCTTCCCTCCTTCCCTCCTTCCCTCCTTCCTTCCTTCCTTCCTTCCTTCCTTCCTTCCTTCCTTCCTTCCTTCCTTCCTTCCTTTGTTCCTTTCCTTCTTTCCTTCTTTTCCAATAGTGATGAGATCTTATTGTGTTGCCCAGGCTGGTCTCTAACTCCTGGGCTGAAGCATTCTTCCTGCCTCAGCCTCCCAAAGTGCTGGGATTACAGGCATGAACCATGGGACTCAGCTTTTAAATATCTTTTCTGTGTAAAGACTCAAAGAATCTTGTAAAAATCACAACCAACTCCTGGTGAGAGAGAGTAAATTGTGCCGCAAGCAGAATTACTCAAAGAGAAATTTCAATATTGCATCTACTGCTCTTCTGCGGTCAGGCCAGTTTAGCAGTATCTTAAACCTCCCATTGGGGCAGAAATCATTTAAAAAGCCAATCTCAGGCCAGGCGTGGTGGCTCACGCCTGTAATCCAAGCACTTTGGAGGTCAAGGCAGGCGGATCACCTGAGGTCAGGAGTTCAAGACCAGTCTGACCAACATCGTGAAACCTCGTCTTAAAAATAAATACATAAATAAATAAAAAGCCAATCTCTCTGTCTCTCTCTCTTGCCTCCCCCTTTTTTTTTTTTTTTTTTTTTTTTAAAGATTCTACATATAAGGGAGATCTTACAGTATTGATCTCACTGTGTCTGGGTTTTTCAATTATCAGATGAGTGAGTTCTGGGATGTAACATATATTGTGGTGACTATGATCAATAACACTATCTGGTATACTACTTGAAATGTGCAAAGACAATAGATCTTAAGTGTTCTTCCACACATAAAAATGTTAATTATGTGAGATGAGGGATATGCTAACTTGATTGTGCTTATTTCATAATGTATATGTATATCATATCATCAGGTTGTATACCTAAAATGTATACAACTTTTTAATGTGTTTTTCTTTAATACTTTTTTTTTTTTTGAGACAAAGCCTCACTCTGTCACCCAGGCTGCAGTGCAGTGGTGTGATCACGGCTCACTGCTGCCTCAACCTTGGACTCAGCTGATCCTCCCACCTCAGCCACCCAAGTAGCTTGGGACTACAGGCACGTGCCACTATACCTGATTAATTTCTTTTATTTTTGTAGAGATGGTGTCTCACTGTGTTGTCCGTGCTGGTCCTGAACTCTTGGGCTCAAGCCCTGGCCTCCCAAAATGCTGTGTTTACAGGTGTGAGCTACTGCACCCAGACTGCAATTTTCATTTTTCGAATATGCTTCAACAAAGCTAAGGGGAAAATAAGTCAAAGCCCCCTCCTTTGGTTTGGCCCTTGCTCCTCATAACTGATGAGTTCTCCTGGGGTTCTGATTTTCCGTAACTATAGTGTATTACTTTATTCTTCAGCTTCCGGAAACTAGCGTGTATTAGAACAAATCTAGGATAACAATCACGTATATTGCCAACGGATACACTGAAACATGTCAAAGGGTGGATGAGTGGATATCACTAGAGTGCGGGGTCCGGCCACATCCTTCTCAGGCAGGCAGCTCACGCGATGGAACGCCTGAGTAAAGGCTCCTTCCTTGAGACTTTGCTGGCTAGACATTTCTTCATTCACCACCAGCTTTCAACTCATCTTCAGTCCACTTTAAGACCTGTGGGTCTATCTACTTTCAAAGAAAGGAAGTAAATGGGCATAACTAACGTATGGAAGCCAGGCACTTTTTAGGACGAACGGTACGCCACACAAAGGGGGAGGTGACTGGTTAGAAGCGCTCCTTTTGGCCTTACAAACAATGGATGTTATAGGCTAATTTATGTCTGCCCGCAATTCATATGTTGACATCCTAACTTTGATTGGCTTTTTATTTATTTTTGAAATGAGACAGAGTCTCCTTTGTCACCCGGGCTGGAATGCAGTGACACATTCACAGCTCACTGCAGCCTTGCCCTCCTGGGCTCAAGCAGTCCTCCCACCTCAACCTCAAGTAGCTGGCACTTCAGGAATGCCCCACTGTGCCCTGCAGCGAGATTGGTTTTTAAAATGATTTCTGCCTCAGTGGGAGGAATTAGAAGCTGCTAGGCTGACGTTACGTGCCTGCATGACGGCTGGAAGGAGATGTAATATTGAAACATTTCTTTGATAATTCCACTTGTGGGTCTTGTGTTGAGTTCCCCAAAAGCAGATCCTAAGGCAAGGATTTGTACACAGTGATTTATTCTGCAAGTGTTTCCTGAGTAATCGGTAAGATGTCAGGTCAGGCAGCATCCCACCAAGTGCAGCTTCAATTTTATTCCCCACGGGAGCTCTGAAGTATAGATTATGCCTCCAAATTAACCTGACCTAAAACAAGGGTGCTGGGCTTTCCCAGTCTCACAATGGTCAGTCCCAGCAGAAGGGATGGAGGTAGGCGTTGGGGGTGGCAGGGAGAGCGGTCGGGAGGGAAAGAAATTATCAGGCACTCTCTGCTCTTTGCCAGTTTGGATGATGCTGCTCCAGTAGTCTGAGGACAGTATGCAAAGAAGAATCACAGGCGTGGTACCCAGAAGCTGGAGGGGAGACACACAAGTGCCAGAGGGAAGCCAGTGGATCTGGACAGAGCAACCACAGTGCCCGCCTCAGGAGTGAGGCCCTGACTAATCTCCAGGCAGGGCCCTTTTCCTTCCTGCTCTGTTGTATTTTTTTTCTGTTTTTTTTCAGAGATGGGGTTTCACCATGTTTGTCAGGCTGGTTTCGAACCCCTGACCTCAGGCAATCCACCCATCTCAGCCTCCCAAAATGCTGGGATTACAGGCATGAGACACCATGCCCAGCCACTCTGTTGTATTTTACTGGGTCTGGCCAATTTCTGTATACATAATATTTAGAATTTACCAGACTATTTTAACAAGAAAGAAGAAAGATTTATCTAAAAAACAAAAAGAGAGAGAGAGAAACAACATTTTTTGGTGCATACAATGTGCTGGGCACTTCTCTAAGCACTATGGGTTTTTTTTTTTTTTGAGATGGAGTGTTACTCTTTTTATCTGGGCTGGAGTGCAGTGGTGTGACCTTGGCTCACTGCAACCTTTGCCTCCCAGGTTCAAGCGATTCTCCTGCCTCAGCCTCCCCAGTAGCTGGAATTATAGGCACCAGCCACCACACCTGCCAATTTTTTAAAATTTTTAGTAGAGATGGGGTTTCACCACGTTAGCCAGTCTGGTCTTGAACTCCTGACCTCAGGTGATCACCCACCTGGGTCTCCCAAAGTGCTGGGATTACAGGTGTGAGTTATTGTGCCTGGCCTATACTCTATACATTCTTTGAATCTTATATGCCAGTTTTATAAATAAGGACACTAAGGCTTAGAAAAATTAAGTAACTTTTCCATTGGTGATACAGCTTAAGTGATGAAGCCAAGATTCAAAATCAGGTTTTGAGTATCATGTATAACTAAACTACACAACCAGTCTTTTTTGAAGTATAATGACATTTTCAGAGAAGCAATTTAAAATCAATTTTGAGACCATCCTTATGAAATAGATACAAATATTTACTTAGTTAAAAGGCTTAAATCGTTTGATGAATGAGTTGGAATGTGTATTTGTTTTAAAATATGGTGTATCTCTAGTCAGCATTTTTCTTGATATCTCTCTTACACTAAAAGTCTACTATTACCAATAAATATTGAGCAAGTCAGTTTCAGAGGTGAAAGTGAAAAAAGGCCTGAAAAAAAGAACTCTGGCATCTGGAATATATATTTTTGGTCACATCTGCATGTTATCTGGCATAGGAAAAGAGCAGTCCCTTCAAGAGTAAAGTGTTGTTCCTAACCAACTGTGGCAGCCCCGCATAGTCCATCTGACACATTTATTGAGTCCAGTGAATTTGGCTGTGGCTGGAAACCTCAGGCAATTTTTTCTTCCTTGCTGTGAAATAATTGTCTGGAGACAGGAGAATCCTCCAGATGGCTAGTTAAATGCCTCCAGAAGGCCTGGGGCATTGATGAATCTCTCCGAGGAGTTCTGTAGTTTACAAGAGGCTTTAGGTTGAAGAATCTCATTATTCGGCTCCCTCAGAATGGGATCTCCAAGGTGGCGTGTTTGTGGAGGAAATTAGAGTAGATGTGTGGTTATCTCTCAGTATTTCTGGGTAAAACTCTCTAATGCAGAGCTTCTTATTTTTTTAAAAAACAACATTGATACTTGAAATAGTTTCTTGGTTTTTGTTTTTTCCTAGCATTATTAGCATTTTTTTTTTTTTTGCATCTACCTGTCTCCCTCACTTTCATGTCTAAAGCCCCTGTATTTTCAGACTGGAGGTAAAATGGGTAAAAATTAACAAACACATATTGCCGGGTTCTTGCTTCCATATGAAAACTGCATGTGGACCCCACAGACTTCTCCTTCCAAATTTCCCCGGTTATTTCTAGGATTTCCCAGGGAAGGACCTCTTAACTCTGTACTGCCTCTACATGCTCCTCATTCTCCATTCTAGCACCCTTTGGTGCTATTTCTCGCTTCTGCCTTATTGCTCCTGCAGCTGGGAGCCGGCCCCCCGGCACTGTTACCGCTATGGGATGACGCTGTCTCCTGCCAACACCACTGCCTTGGTTATGCTGGAGTCCTCAGGGGTTCAGGGAGCCCTGCCAAGGCGACGTTACTCCCTGCACCAGAATGCCTCTCCCCTCCCACTCCCTCTCCCATGTGATATTTTACATACAGCACAAAAGAAAGGCTGTTTGTATTCAATGCTTCAGAGAATTTATATTGAATATTCATTTCAGGTTTTACTTCTAGCAACATGCATGTTGCATGAGTTCAAGGAGACTGAAAGTGACAAATGCGATTCTGGGCTTACATCACGTTTGAGCCCATCTTCATGACCTGGGTTTGTAAATGGGACCAATATTACTTTTCCACTTCCTTTTGCTTCAGAATTTGCTTATTGTTTTTTTTTGTTGTTGTTGTGGTCGTTTGCTTTTTTTGGGAGATGCCTTAGTTTCTCATAAAAATACATTTCTAATGGGTCCACCTAACAGCCTGTCAGATATGCTCACGTACCTCTGAATCCCGGTGGAAGACACCGCTGAGACTCAAGCTAGGACGCCTCCCTCCCTTCCCTCTTCCTGTCTCTTACTCTCCCTTTTCACCTCTCTCCTTCTACATTCACACAGTATTTATTCATTCATTGAGTCCCACCTATATGCCAGGCACTGTTCCAATCACTTCAGCTAGAACAGCGACAAAATAGACGTCTTACTTTCTTGAATGCTGTAGAGTGATGAGTGCTATGACCAGCACCTATGACAGGGAGCTGTGACAGACAGTGGCCAGCACCTAT
>NW_022437003.1:625196-696063 GCF_009761245.1 Sapajus apella
CCAGCACCTATGACAGGGAGCTGTGACAGACAGTGGCCAGCACCTATGACAGGGAGCTGTGACAGACAGTGACCAGCACCTATGACAGGGAGCTGTGACAGACAGTGGCCACGGACTGACTTCCATGGAGCTTCAGGAAGGCCTTTCTCACGAGGAAAATATTCAGCTGAAATTTGCATGACAAGAAGGGTCCAATTATATGAAAACCTGGTACTGGAGCCTTCTATGCAGAGAGAATAACAATATTTATATCTGTATACACACACACACACACACACACACACACACACACACACACACACACACACCCCCGCATAATCTACCACTGAAAGCCTTCCTTGCCCCTAAATATGTAAGAAGGGGGGTTGGTTTGCACAGAACCCACTCATGATCAGCTTGTTCCGCTTACCCAGATGTGACATTGGGGCCCCTCCTGAGCAGTGCCCCATATGAACGACCTGGCCTCTCAGGCTCTCAGCTGCAGACCCCTCTCGGGACACATGTGCATTCCCAAGCCACTGCACACGCTAATGGGGCCTCTGGGCATATGGTTTTCAGGGTTTTTCACCTCATTCCACAGGGAGGAGAGCTCCAGGGAAATCTCAGGGCAGGTGCAGAATCACAGCCGCGGAGAGGGCTGTGGGAAGCCTACATTTCCCCATTCACAGGGAAGTCCAGATTCCACAGAATTCAGCTCCAGCAGGTGAAGACTAGGGACTTCTCTTTTCACCACAGGGCCTTTCTGATAGTGCAGGAGAGTGACACTTGGACTACTAGGAAAGCTAAGGAACTCAGGTGGCTCCAGCACCCCTGTGGAGTCAGGGTTTCCCTCTCACTCCTCAGAGGCGACACAGGCCACCACAAGCTGGGGCTCCTCCCAGACAGCCTCGCTGAGTATTCTGGTTTTCAGCCTCCTCCGGATGGGGATCTGTGTGTTGCTGTCCTTCACCATGGGTTCCCTGCTGCGGCCACAGGCCTCCTCACTGATCCTGAGCTGCGTCTGGGTCAGAGACCCCATTATTCGCCTGCTTGATGTTCCCATGCTTCTCCCTCCGTATTGTCTTTGCTCATCCTCTTTCTCTCACTTGGAGTCTCTTTACTTCCTCTTCATCTCTTCACTGTGTCACATGCAATAACTCTTAAGGCCCAGCTTCGGACCCCACCTCCTCTCTGAGTGGCCCTTCCATTTTTTTTTGAGATGGAGTCTTGCTCTGTTGCCCAAGCTGGAGTGCAGTGGCCCAATCTTGGTTCACTGCAACCTCCGCCTCCCAGTTTCAACCAATTTTCATGCCTCAGCTTCCCAAGTAGCTGGGATTACAGGTGTGAGCCACCATGCGTGTCTAATGCTTTTGTACTTTTTTTTTGTTTGTTTGTTTTTAGTAGAGATGGGTTTTTCTGTATTGGCCAGACTGGTCTCAAACTCTTGACCTGAAGTGATCCGCCTGCCTCAGCCTCCCGAGGTGCTGGGATTACAGGCATGAGCCACCGCTCTGGGCTGCCCTTCCAATCGTTATTGCTCCCATTAATCTCTTCTTTGCTGGATACCAGCAAGCATCTAGATTCCAATTTAGGCCCTCTTCTCCCCTTCTTCCTCTCCTTCCTTTCTCCTCCCTCCCCCTTTCTTCTTCTAAATGAGAATTAGCTTATTCATCTTGTTTTTGAAGAAAAAAAGTCACTAAACAATGAATACATAACAGGAATATGTGTATATGTATGTGAACAGCATAAAGCATTAGCAATAACACAAAGACTACCCCCAGCTCAAGAATGAGAGATTGCTATTTTCCTACAATACCCCAGTGTGCACCTGCTAGGTCTCATTCCCTTCATTCTCCATTCTGCATCCCGATGGGTCACCACTATCCTGAATGTGTATCTATCACTGTCCCTTTCTCACCACATTGGACCCTTAAACAGGGATTTATTTAGCTCTGCGTGCATTTGAATTTTATACTGGTGGGATTCTAGTATGTGAACTCTTCTGGGTCTTGCTTAATAGGCTCAACATAGCATTTGTAAGAGTCTTCCATGTTGATGAGTGCTCCTGAGTTCATTTTCACTGCTCCACGGTATACCATTGCGTTAGTGTGTCATTATGTATTTATCCGTTCTACGGTGAAGCCACATCAGGATTGTTTTTCCATTATGTGACTGCTTCTACAGACGTTGTAGATGTCTCCTGATGCACATGTGCACGGGTTTCCCTAGGATATGTACAAAGTGGAAGAATTGTTGGGATTGGGGTACACACATATTCAGCTTTATAAAACATGCGGAGTAATTTCCAATGTGGTCGTCCCCGTTTATAGTCTGAGCAGCGGCGCTAAGGGTTCCTGTTTCTCTGAATTATTGATGAACTGGGTTTCTTATTTCTTAATTTTTGTCAATCCTGTGGCAAATATTGGAGGTTTTAGTTTGAATTTCTCTGATTTCTAACGAAGCAAACATCTTTTATACGTTTATTGGTTATTTAGATTACTTCTTTTGTCAACATCCTACTCAAATATTTTTTCTTTTTTTTTGGTTTGAGATGAGGTCTCACTCTGTCACCCAGGCTGGAGTGCAGTGGTCCTCTCCGCTCACTGAAACCTCTGCCTCCCAGCCTCAAGCAGTCCTCCCACATCAGCCTCCCAAGTAGCCTGGACTACAGGCATGCACCACCACAGCCAGCTAATTTTTGTTGTTGTTGTTGTTGTTGTTGAGATGGGGTTTCACCTTGTTACCCAGGCTGCCCTCGAACTCCTAAGCTCAGGCGATCCACCTGCCTTGGCTTCCCAAGGTGCTGGGATTACAGGCACCCAGCCTGGTTCTTTTTTTTTTTTTGAGACGGAGTCTGCACTGTGGCCCCAGCTGGAGTGCAACGGGACAATCTCGGCTCACTGCAACCACCTAGTTGTAGTCATTTAATGTCCAGAAATTTTGTAAACTTTCTTATTAATTCTAATAATTAATCCATAGATTCTTTTGGATTTTGGATGTATATATTCAGACTATTTGGGAACAGGGTGGTAGGGTGATTTTGTTTCTTCATTCCAACCTGTATGTATTTCATTTCTTGTCCTTTGTCTTACTGCAATGGCTAGGAACCACAGCAGAATTCTTTTTTTTTTTTTTAGGCTGAGTTTCACTTTTGTTGCCCAGGCTGGAGTGCAATGGCGCAATCTTGGCTCACCACAACCTCCACCTCCTGGGTTCAAGTGATTCTTTTGCCTCTGCCTCCTGAATACCTAGGATTACAGGTATGCACCACCACACCCGCTAATTTTGTATTTTTAGTACAGATGGTGTTTCTCCATGTTGGTCAGGCTGGTCTTGAACTCTTGACCTCAGGTGATTGGCCCGCCTCAGCCTCCCAAAGTGCGGGGATTACAGGTGTGAGCCACCGCGCCTGGCCAGAGACAGGATCTTTTGAAAGTCTAAAGCATCTGTCATATGTTTCATCTTTTCCATTTCTGCCATTGTTCACTTATGCTGTCATTCATTTGATTAATCTCACAGAATTTTGTTAATTTTATGTCTTTTTGAAGAACCAAGTTTTGGCTTGTAAATCCTCTATGGTATAATTTTTTTCCTATGTCATTAATTGTTGCTTTTTGTAATTTATTTTTTTTTATAGACGGGGTCTCGCTATGTTGCCCAGGCTGGAGTGCAGTGGCTTTTCACAGGCCAATCCCACTACTGATCAGCAAGGGAGTTTTGACCTGCTTCGTTTCCAGCTTGGGCTGGTTCACCCCTCCTTGGGCAACCTGGTGGCACCCCGCTCCCAGGACGTCACCATATTGATGCTGAACTTAGTGCAGACACCCAATCAGCATAGCGCACTACAGCCCAGACCTCCTGGGCTCAAGCGATCCTCCAGCCTCAGCCTCCCAAGTAGGTGGGACTACAGATACGTGCCACCGCCCACCAATTGTTGCTTCTTTAAAAAAAATTTCCTTCAATTTCCTTAAGTTTATTTTGCTATTGTTTTTCTAACCTCTTAAGGTGACAGTTTTTGTTTGCTTGTTTTTTAGCTTTTCTATATCTCTATTGTGGGTCAAAACGGCTGGGGGGAGACATATGTTAATTCTAGCTAAATAATTATCAGCTTGCTTGGCTCAGAGTACACTGCAGTTTATATATCGAACTAAACTATATTATTGGTGCAGTTAATTGGAAATCAAGCGGCAGCAGGAACCTAAGGTAAAGACCAACCAAGAGCACAGTAACACTGGGGAACACCGCGGGGTGGCTGCAGAGCAGGGAACACTGCTCCGGTCCCACGAATGGCTTCTCAACTTGGATACCGCATGAGGATCTCGTAAAGAGGGCTTGTGCAGGGAGGCAACCTCTGCTTACAAGATCTGAGGGGGTCTTTGCAGATGGGAGCTGGCAAGGGGGAGAAAAGCCTTGCGGGGCAAAGATCACGGAACACCTCAGGCTCTGGCTAGGTTCTAGGAATATGGAGTGATTTTAATTGCTCTATGTCCTCAATGCTAGGGAGATAAAAGCCCCTATATGTATTGGGTGTGGTCAGACCTGGTGGCTCCTCATCCTACACTTCTGATGCAGCCACACCCTGATAACAACCAGTGATTAGCATGTCTTAGAAGGATCTGAAGTTCTCAAGTGATATCTTACCTACCTCTTCACTCTCCCCTTCCATGCCCATAAGATCAATGAGATTATGCACATAATAACAGTGTTTGGAGCCCAGAGCTGGGGCCAACACGGTTCCCACACTTGCGTTGCTCCCCTGGACCCATGCTGTAAATTCTACTCTTTTGTCTCTGTCTTTATTTCCTTTTTTCAATCCCTCATCATCACTGGTACTAAAGACACCCCCATACAGGGTTGAGGCTGGTCCCCAACATCTATATTATCAGAAGTTGGCCAGCCATGCTGGCAAGCCAAATGTGGCCTACTGCCTGTGTTTCTCAGTAAAGTTTTATTGACACACAACCATGGCGATTTATGTATGTGTTATTTATGGTGTCTTTTATGCTACAGTGGCAGCAATGTGGCCCACAAAATCTAAAATATTTACAGTCCAGCCTCTTATTGGAAGAGTTTCCTGACCCCGGCATTAGATCAACGTTGTTAACTCTGCTGTTCAAATATTCATTTTCCTTACTTTTCTCTTGCTCTTTCTGTCAATTTTTGAAAGATGTGTGTTATAAATTATAATTCTGAAGGTAGATCCCTCAATTTGTCTGGTTATGTCAAATTTGCTTTATTTTGGATCTGTGGGTATTCAATGACTATACATGTAAGATTCTTGTGTCTTCCTGTTGAATTGAACTTGTAAGTAGTTGAGATTCCAGGTATGAGCTGCCATGCCCAGCTAAGTTCTTTTTTTTTTAATTTTTTTTTTTTTTTTTTTTAATATACAAAGATGGGGTTTCACCACGATGGCCAGGCTGCTCTTGAACTCCTGACCTCAGGTGATCCACCCACCTCAGCCTCCCAAAGTGCTAGGATTACAGGCGGGAGCCACCATGCCCGGCCCAGCTAAGTTCTTTTATATTGCCAATGATCACTTTTGCCTTAAAGTCTCTGCGTACTATTAATACAGCAATCTCAGTTTTTCTCTTACTTAATATTTGTGCGGCATATATGATATACATTTGTCCATACCTTTGTTTTAATGTACTTTTATTTTTTGGTTCACCACTTTAATTGTAAATGTACAATTCAGTAGTTTTCAATATATTCACAATATCATGATCATCATCATTATCTAATTCCAGAAAATTTCCGTTGTACCAAAAAGAAATTCTACACATTCTAATTTCTCCTTCCCCTACCCTCTGATAGCCAAGAATCTACTTGCTATCTCTATAGATTTACTGAATCTGGACATTTCATAGAAATGAAATCATTCAGTATGCGACCTTTCATTTCTGGTTTCTTTCATTTAGCTTAATGTTTTCAAGGTTCATCCATGATATAAGATGTATCAGTGTTTCATTCTTTATGGCTGACTAATACTGCATGGCATGGATATACCACATTTGGTTTTCTAACCATCAGTTGATGGACATGTGAATTGTCTACTTTTTGGCCATTATGAATAATGCTTCTATGAACATTCATATATAACGTATATCAACATGGTTTCTAACCTGTTATACACAAATTTTTTGTATGTGAACATATGTTTTTATTTTTATTTTTTTTTTGACATAGGGTCTTTCTTTGTCACCAGGGCTACAGTGTAGTGGCATGAAAACAGCTTGCTACAGCCTTGACCTCCCAGGCACGAGCAATCCTCTCGCTTCAGCTGCTCAAGTAACTGGAACTACAGGTACATGCCACCACACCTGGCTAATTTTTTTGTATTTTTTGTAAAGATGGAGTTTCATGATGTTGGCCAGGCGGGTCTCGAACTCCTGACCTTAAGTGATCCTCCTACCTCGGTCTCCCAAAGTGCTGCAATTACAGGCATGAGCCACCATGCCTGGCCTGTATGTAAACACATACATATATGTATTTTATTGTACTTTGGGCTCTGGGGTACAGGTGCACATCCTGCATCCTGCATGATTGTTGCATAAGTACATACATGCCACATCCCTCCCCACCAACCCCATCTCCTACATCAGGCATTTCTCCCAGTGTTATCCCTCCCCATCTGCCCCGTCCCCTGCTGTCCCTCCCCTCCCCTCCCCTCCATCTCCCAACCTAGCCCAGTGAGTGCTGTTCCAATCCCTGTGTCTAAGTGTTCTCATTACTCATTACCCACCTATGAGTGAAAACATGTGGTTTTTGGTTTTCTGTTCTTGTGTCAGTTTGCTGAGAATGATGGTTTCTAGATTCATTCATGGCTCTACAAAGGACAGGAACTCATCATTTTTTATGGCTGCATAGTATTCCATGGTGTGTATGTGCCACATTTTCCTTGTCCAGCCTATCATTGATGGGCATTTGGGTTGATTCCAAGTCTTTGCTATTGTAAACAGTGCCACAATGAACATACGTGCATGTGTCTCTATAATAGAATGATTTAAAATCCCTTGGGTATATACCCAGTAATGGGATTGCTGGGTCAAATGGAATTTCTATTTCTAGATCCTTGAGGAATCGCCACACTGTCTTCCATAATGGTTAAACTAATTTACACTCCCACCAACAGTGTAAAAGTGTTCCTTTTTCTTCACATCCTCTCCAGCATCTGTTGTCTCCAGATTTTTTAATGATCGCCATTCTAACTGGAGTAAGATGGTATCTCAGTGTGGTTTTCATGTGCATTTCTCTAATGATCAGTGATGATGAGCATTTTTTCATGTTTGTTGGCCTCATATATGTCTTCTTTTGAAAAGTGTCTGTTCATGTCCTTTGCTCACTTTTGAATGGGTTTGTTTGTTTTTTTCTTGTAAATCTGCTTTAGTTCTTTGTAGATTCTGGATATTAGCCCTTTGTCAGAGGGATAGATGGCAAATTTTTTTTCCCATTCTGTTGGTTGCTGGTTCACTCTAATGATAGTTTCTTTTGCTGTGCAGAAGCTCTTAAGTTTAGTTAGATCCCATTTGTCTATTTTGGCTTTTGTTGCCATTGCTTTTGGTGTTTTAATTATGAAGTCCTTGTCTGTGCCTATGTCCTGAATGATGTTGCCTAGGTTTTCTTCTAGGGTTTTTGTGGTGTTAGTTCTTATGTTTAAATCTTTAATCCATCTGGAGTTAATTTTTGTATAAGGTGTAAGGAAAGGACCCAGTTTCAGCTTTTTGCACATGGCTATCCAATTTTCCCAGCACCATTTATTAAACAGGGAATCCTTTCCCCATTGCTTGTTTCTGTCAGGTCTGTCAAGGATCAGATGGTTGTAGGTGTGTGGCGTTATTTCTGAGGCCTCTGTTCTGTTTCATTGATCTGTGTCTCTGTTTTGGTACCAGTACTGTGCTATTTTGGTTACTGTAGCCTTTGGTTACCGTAGTTTGAGGTCAGGTAACGTGATGCCTCCAGCTTTGTTTCTTTTTTATTTTTTGAGACAGTGCCTCGCTCTGTCACCCAGGCTGGAGTGTAGTAGCATGATCATGGCTCACTGCAGCCTTAACTTCCCAGGCTCAGGTGATTTTTTTCACCTCAGTCTCCTGAGTAGCTGGGACTACAGGTACATGCCACTACACCCAGACAATTTTTTCTGTTTTTTTTTTTTTTTAGAGAAGGGGTTTTTCTATGTTGGCTAGACTGGGCTCGAACTGCTGGGTTCAAGAGATCCACCTGCCTTAGCCTCCCAAAGTGCTGGGATTACAGGCTTGAGCCACCGTGCCCTGCTGGTGGTATTATATTTAATGCATAGCAAAAGTTATTTGAGTATCTTATTTGGCCATCTCTTTCATTCTCAATGCCTTTTGCAAACTTAGGAAGGAGCTAAAATACAAAACTCTTTCCTTTCTTCCCTCCCAGGAATTCCTATGTGTGTTCTCAAACACTCCCTTTCATCCATCTGAAGCTCCTCATTCCCCAGCATTCTGCTCCTCATTCCACCTCAGCTCTTCATGATCAGGGCTTATCTAACCTTTCTGGCTTCTTGAAGCCATCTCTCTCTGCTCAGTGTTCAGACTTTGCATAAGAGAGAAGAGCTCCAAAACCAAATCAGCCAGCAACAGGAGCAGGGAGAGAGATTGCAAATATATGACTATTTGTTGTTGTTTCTCTGCCACAGTTCAGTGTGTTCTATGAGGAAGAGGAATGTATATGTTCTAGCTTTGAGCAAATGGGTAGATGACGGTCCATTTGTGGAGACAGGAAACATAGGAAAAGTGATTCTGAGGAACACTTGAGATCAATGTGAGTGTTTTGAGTCTAGGCTGCCTTTTAGATGGTCTAGAGAAGCTGTCCAGAATAGTGTGCTTGGAGCTGCCTTGTACTGGCATGTGAAGCAATTGTCAAATTCTCAGGAATTGTGAACATCGCATTGTTAAAAAGTAATTGTATAAATACACAATGAAATAAAAAATAATTGTATAAATATACAATTAAATAAAAATAATTGCATAAACAATTAAATAAAAAATATATAAAATTAAATAAAAATAATTGTATATAAAATTAAATAAAAATAATTGTATATACAATTAAATAAAAATAATTGTATATACAATTAAATAAAAATAATTGTATATACAATTAAATAAAGAACAATTATATAAATATACAGTTAAATGAATTACATTGAAAACAAGGATAACAGATACTCAAAACTCATCTCTGTCTACATTTGAGTACTGTCTGTGCTCCTAAAGCTGCTTAAGTCTGCTGTGCCTGCATGGTGGAAACCATACAATGGCTTGCTACTGCACTTTTCTTGCCTTCGTGATGTTAGGTTGCTATCTAGAAATTGGCCATATTGGGAGTAAACGACAGAGACTGGCAAACGCTATGAATCAAGGCCTTCTCTTCCTTCCTAAGACCCAGCAATGAAACAGTTATCACACATAATATCCAAGAGATATTTGGATAAATGAATCTAAGCTCAGGAGACAAATCTGGGCTGGAGATACCACCGCGGGAGGCATAGACTTGATGCGGGCAGCTTCATGGGCTGGCGACGGGGGCCCACATCGAGAAGGACCTCATGTTTGGTTTAATGCTCTGCTATTGCTATCATAACATTCTTAATTTTTGAAAAAGAGGCGACACATCTTTATTTTACACTGGGCTAATATAGGTGATAGGGAATTTCAGGATGTTTGGGAAGGGGGTTGCTTAATTGATTTCCTTCCATTCCACATAACAAGTGTTCTGTCTTACTCACCTATGTGGTAACATTTTCACAGATATTTTCCCCATCCATCCCTCAACCTGTGTATTCTCCACAATCAGCTCAGAAAATTTCCTTTGTCTATTTCTTCCCTGTATTGTTCTTTGGCCTTCTTTTGAAACCTGTTAATTTTTTTTTTTTTTACTTTTATTTTAGGTTCAGGGGTACATGTGCAGGTTTGTTATACAGGTAACCCGTGTCATGGGGGTTTGTTGTACAGATTATTTCCTCGCCCAGGCACTAAGCCTAGTACCCAATAGTTATTTTTTCTGCTTCTCTCCCTCCTTCCTCCCTCCATCAAGTAGGCTCCAGTGTCTGTTGTTCCCTTCTTTGTGTCCGTGAGTTCTCCTCATTTTAGCTCCTACTTATACACGAGAACATGTGAGTATTTGATTTTTTGTTCCTGTGCTTGAACTGTTAACTTTCAAGGCATCAATGTATTGCATGGCTTTAATAAAAATGTTTCTTCAGAACAGAGATCTTGAAGGAAAAAAAATGTTTCTCTCCAGACTGCAACGTGCCACACATTCATTTTTCATCGTCGTGTGACGGTGATTACGGAGCCTGTGGGATAAGACAGAACTGGGTTTAAACTCTCTCTCTCTTCTGTTTTCTAATCCTTAGAACCTGTGAATGAGTTTGAACTCCTGTGTCTGTGACCTGAGGTAAATTTCTTTGACTTCTCTACCCTTCGGTTTCCTAATCTGAAGAAAAAGTAATCTTTACCTCTGAAGGTTATTGTGAATATTAATTAGATAATCTACATAAAGTGCCTTACATAATGCCTGGTCCGTGGTTACAGTGTTCAATTAATGGCAGTTATTCTTTTTATTCATACGTGATGAATTAGGAACTCCAGTAACGAAATTTGGGCATGACACATGGTAGAAAAGTCTTAGGAGGAATGAAGGGAACACGGCAGAGATGAGCTGCAAGACTTCAACTGTTTAAACATTTTCCTGGTCCCCCAATATGTATGTCCTAGACTGGATTGGACAAAGGACTTTTTACTGGGGCTCTCAGTATTCTCACAAGTCCTATCCCGTTATTCCTGAGACAGGTGATGTACACAAACAGCGCGGATGTGGGCTGTTGGACAGCCAATCATTCAGCCTTCTTGTGTCAGCAAAAAGCCTTTCCTTTCCAGCCTTCTTGCCGCAGTGAAAAATCCGGCCCTGGCGTAAAGCTTGGCACAGGGTCGGCACTCAATGTTCTGCAGGTTTTCCTCCTCCGTGCCGTGGCCCCAGCTTCTAGCACAGCGCCTGGCACACAGGAGGCGTCCATTTATTGAATGAGCGCACGATAATGTCACCCGTTTCTCCCTCTTCCCCCAAACCCCTGTTCTTGCGCCTCTGCCCCACGCAGCCAGCATATCCCGGGGCGCCGGGCGCAAGCCAGGCCTGGTTCACCGACTCACTCCCGGCGCGAGGCTGCGGTTTCTATGGAAACGGCGGGAAATAACAACTCCTTTCCCCCGGGTGAGCTAGGCCCGCAGAGGTAACAGCAGCTGGAGGAGCGGCGTGAGCCACGCGCAGCGCGGCCTCCGCTGAGGTCCCCGCGGTGCCACCGAGCCGCTGCGCCCAGCCCTCCCCCACCCCGCGCGGCCGCCTCCCGAGCCCCCTCCCCTGGCCAGCGCGCCAGAGTCGGTAGGTACCACCACAGAGGGCACCTCCCGGCCGCCCACCAGCCAGGGCCCTGCTGGCGTGCTGCCTGCTGTGCTCACGCGACCCGCACGGGAGCTTAGCCGCCGGGCGGCGCTCCTCAGCGGGGAGGCGGGTAGGGGTCCTAGACACGCGAGTCTTCGCTCTGTTTCTTATTCATTCATTCATTCATTCACTCAAATTCCTTCTTTCCTCCCTCCCTTCCTCCGTCCCTCCCTCCCTCCTTCCTTCCTTCCTTCTTTCCTTCCTTCTTCCCTCCCTCCTTCCCTTCCCCTTCCTTCCTTCCTTCCTCCTTCCCTCCCTCCCTCCTTCCTTTCTCCTTCCTTCCTACCTTCCTTCCTTCCTTCCTTCCTTATGGGGTCTTACTGTGTTGCTCAGGTTGCTCTCAAACTCCTGGGCCCAAGTCAGCCTCCTGCCTCAGTTTCCCAAAGTGCTGGGATTATAGACATGAGTTACTACACCTCCACTCTATATATATACATACACACATACATACATGTGTATACATATATAATTTTTTTTGCTGAGACACGGTCTTGCTGTTTCTCCCAGGCTGGAGTGCACTGACAAAATCATAGCTTACTGCAGCCTCGACCTCCTGAGCTCCAGTGATCCTCTTGCCTCAGCCTCTGCTATAGCAGGGTCCACAGGGGCACACCATGCCCACCTACTTTATTTTTATTTTATTTTTTAATTATAGAGACGGGGTCAGGTTGGTCTCAAACTCCTGCCTCAAGCGATCACAGGCGCGTTGTAGAGACGGAGGTTCCCCATTGTTTCCCAGGCTGGTGCAGAGCTCCTGGTCTCAGGCAGTGCTCCCGCATCGGCCTCTCAAAGTACTGGAATTTGCAGGTGTAAGCCACGGAGCCTGGCTTTGCCCCACGTCTCTCTCAATGCGCTTTAGACATTATTTTCCGACAAAAAACAAAACAAACAAACAAAAAAAAAAACTGGGCAATTACAGCCAGGAACTTAATTGCTTTCATTTGGGAGCAAGCAGGAGATTGAGGGGTAAGGATACAAGATGAGGGAAAAGGAAAATTAAGCTGTTTGGAAAGAGTAGCACAGATATGACGTAAGAAATTGGTGTGTGTGTGTGTGTGTGTCCTCCTCTCTCCTTCTGCCCTCACTCGGCGAGCCTGTGGGAAGCCCCCGCGCGGCTCCCGTTCCTGCACCTGCTCCGAGGCGGTCCACCTGGATTCTGCCGGTGGCAGAAGAAGCAGCAGGTGCGGTGCGCACTGCGGACGCTGATTGGTCGTGCGCGCCACGGTGAAAAACTTGAACGTCTACCCCGAGTCCTGCAGCTCCGAGAGTCTCCGCGGGGTGGACGCCCGGCGCACGGCCGTTACTTCTCTTCCACCTGTGGATTCGTCAGTTTCTCGTTCGTTTCAGCAGGCAATCCCGCGCCCTGGGTGCGCTGAGGCCTCCGGGGCAGCGGAGGCGCCACCCCTCAGCGGGCGGGCGGGCGAGCGAGCGGCGAGCGGGGAAGATGAGCGGCAGCGGCGCCAGGTCCAGCCACCTGTCTCAGCCCGTGGTCAAGAGCGTGCTGGTGTACCGCAACGGGGACCCCTTCTTCGCGGGGCGCCGCGTCGTCATCCATGAGAAGAAGGTGTCCAGCTTCGACGTCTTCCTCCAGGAGGTGACTGGCGGCGTGCAGGCGCCCTTCGGGGCGGTCAGGAACATCTACACCCCGCGGACCGGCCACCGCATCCGGAAGCTAGACCAGATCCAGAGCGGGGGCAACTACGTGGCTGGAGGCCAGGAAGCCTTCAAGAAACTCAAGTGAGTCGGTCTCCCCCACCGCCCTCCGTTTCGGGTGCCCGACCGTGTGGGGTCGCTGTGAGGGGACGCAGACCTCTGCCCCACCACGCCTCAGTGGTCGAGGGGCTGTGACTGCTTAGTGTGATTGATGCCTCTGAAAACTCTGGTTGCAGTTGGGGGGCAGGTGTTAGCACTGCGGCTGGAGAAGGAATTTCAGTTGGGTAGCAGTAGGAGCCAACTTAAAATTTGTGTATAAGCAAGAGGAATCTTTTAAAAAACAGTATCCTTGAAAAGGTTAGTGACCAAACTGATACTTTTGCAATTTCTGTTCAGCTTCTTCTTTCCTCTTCCCCCCCGCCCCGCCCCACGCCCGCTTTTTCCCCCTGGAACTCCATCCTTTTAATTGAAATAAACATTTCTTTTAAAAAATCACTTCCAAGTGTTGGACACTATATTGCCAGCAGAGGAGATAATTGCTCTGCATTTCCCATACTGTTTAAATTCTTTCAACTTTTCATTCTACGCAGAATTGACAACACTCACTTTTGTGACCCTGCTCCCACCCACTGCATGTTTGTGCTGTTAGCATAATGCAGGAAGAGTTTATTGGTTGACTGTATGTGTCGACTGTGTCCAGCAATGTGATTAGACCTTCAAGGGCAGGGGTCCTTCTCTCCAGCTCTTGGAAGGGAGCTCACTCACAGTAAGTGTTCAGTGAATCAAGAAACCGTCAACTCTGGGGAACAAAGATGAACAGGACATGACGCCTTGTGTTTAGGAGCTAACATTTTTCATGCAAGGCATAAAGGGATATATGTAATTAGAAACATAAAGTTAGACAGGAATTGCGAGTTGAGAGTTGGTTGGGGTGGGCATTGTCGGACAGGTAGAATTTTATATTCCATTTTTTTACAGCTTTATTGAGATCTATTTCTCACAGCATAAAATCCAACCATTTCAGTTGTTTTCAGTGTATTTAGAGTTGTACAGCCATCGCCACCAACTAATTGTAGTTCATTTCCACCACTCCCACCAAAAAATTTATACCTCCCAATTTCCTCTTTCCCCTGTCATCTGGTAACCACTAATCTATTTTCTGAATCTATGGATTTGTCTATTCTGGACATATCATATAAATGAAATCATACAATATGTGGCCTTTATGCCTGGCTTATTTCACTGACTATAATATTTTCAATGTCAATCCATGTTGTTGCATGCATCAGTACTTCATACTTTTTATTGTTGAATAACATTCCATTATTTGGGTATACCATATTTTATATTAATGCTTACCTATTCATCAGTTGATGTATATTTGGGTTGTTTCACATTTTGGCTATTATGAATAATACATCTGTTAATATTTGTGCACAAGTTTTCATTTCTCTTTTGTGTATACCTAAGAGTGAAATTGCTGGATCATATGGTAACTATATTCCATAATTTAATAGAACATTTTAATTGAAATTCATCTTGGGCCCCAGGATAGCAAAAAGCCTTGACCATAAGTCTAAGCTTATGAATTCATAAGCATTATTGAATTATTAATAATTAAAATTCAGGCCAGGCATGGTGGCTCATGCCTGTAATCCTAGCACTTTGGGAGGCCGAGGTGGGTGGATCACCTGAGGTCAGGAGTTCAAGACCAGTCTGGCCATCATGGTGAAACCCCATCTTAAAAATAAGTAAATAAATAAATAATTAAAATTCAAATAAAGTTTTTTTAACTTCATAGAAATGGTTTTCAAAATATCACTAAAATTCTTGAATATAATCCTTGCTCTCCTGTATTTGTTTAAATTGAGTTCTAGGTATTCTATTATACTTTTTGTTATGTCAGGCATTCTTTTAATGGAAAGGGAGGGATATATTTGGATTTATTTTTCCCTTCCCTGAAGCTTCTTAAGCATGCTTTGTTAAGCTTCATAAAAAAGAGCTAAATGAAACTATGTGCTTAAAAGAAAACCAGGAGACTGAAGACTCAGTTGTTGATTAGCCCTGTGTCTTTGGGCAAGTCACTTGACTCAGCTAGCCAGTTTCCTAATACAGAAAAGGTACATAACGATTTGTACCTCACAGAGCTGTGATAAAAGGTAAATGCTCTGGATGTGAATGTGTTTTGTAAACATCAAAGTGTTATATAAATGTAAGACATCTCCATGACCAGTTTCTTTTGCTACATACTTTATTTTTTATTAAATATTTCCATATAAAGCAATTTCATGGAAATGAAAGTCTGGTTCAGAATCTATGAACAGCTGAAAATTGTAGACTCACTTTTATAATTCATGTTCTTTTGTTTATTTGGTCCTACCAACTCACAAGATTTAAAAAAAAAAAAAGATACAGTTCCACACCAAATAGAAGGTACACTTGAATCTCTAGAAGACATTTGCATGTTATTTTTGCTTTTAGTTCATACACAAAAAAACTGAATTTGCTGTGACAGTGTCCATGGTTAGGTTTCCATGCTGACAGATGACAGTTTTATTTGTGTTAAAGAAGTAGTATCTATGGTTATAATGACAGAAGCCAAGAATACTTGAATGCTGAATATATTTGAAACTTAGCACTTCTAAGTTTATGTATCGAATGGAGCAATTGTCAAAACAAAATAAAGCCCAAATGATATTGAGGATAATTCATGGGCTTCCATTTAGATCCTAAATGATGTTGGGAAAGACAGCAACATCTTTTTCAAACGGAACTGATCAAATTGCAGCTTGAGTTGCTTTCACTTAGATTTTTCTAATATTTTTGAAACATTAACTAAACGTCAGATAGCTATTAAACCTTTATTTTATTTATTTCAAATGTTAGACCATACACTAAAAACCTTTATTTTACAGCAGAGAATTGTAGAGATTATTTTTTCCAAGATGTTCCCTGTGCATTGTTAGAAGTTGACTCTGCACCATTAATCTTGTAGATCTGAAATTACTTTCCTGCACATGACAGAATATTTTGGTATTATTTCAAAAATCAGCCCCTGCAAGGTCCACAAAAGACCCATTTTATTGCTAACACAGAATGTTTGCACTATTTTAAAAATATGACTACTTTTACACAGGGGCAATGTATGATAATTTCTAGAGATCAATTAATTAAATTATATTATCCCAAAAGGCAAACAACAACAATAAAAACATTTCAATAGCCCAAATTAATTCTAACATAAGCTTTTTGGGACAAGTTGGCAATTATAGTAGTTGGGGTAAAGGATTGATCTATCATTATAAATTAAATGTTAGAGTCATACTTTTTAATATTAAAATGTTTATCACATTTTATATTTGAAGCACACTTTAGGGACCACTTGAATTTGGAACCACATCACAGTGATATTATATGTAAAGTGGACAAAGGTATACAATTTTCAGGTTGTGCTTATGTGACAAGCAAAGAATGATCACTAGTTAATGTATAGAGCAAATAGTGATGGAATAATAGGGGTCCCCAGAGGTTAACTAGTCCACCCATCCGTTTCTTAGCTGAACCAGTTACCAAAGTCATCCCACATGACTGAGCTTTTTTTTTTTTAATCATTAAGGTGCTCTCATGGAGAAAATAATTTCTCAGCCTTTCCTAGTTGTTACCCTAATGCATGGTACCAGTACTTCCTTTGACCTAAAGCCTGTGTTTAATGGAACAGTTAAGAAGCTTTGCATATAAGCCTGTCTTTTTAAACATCAAATCTGTAAGAATTAGAAATATATTGTATACAGTAAGCAGCTAATTATTAAGAGGGAAAAATGTTTCCTAACAGATATATGTATTTCTAAGACTTTCCTTCTCTTGAAGTTTAGGGTAGATATAAGTCAGCTCCGGTTGGTGACACTGCAATCAGTTTTTACTATTGTAATTGCTTTTAATTAGTAGCTGTTTGTTTTTGCTTTAAGGTTGAGTGTTTCCTATCAGTTGCTATATTTTTTAATTATTTTTTAAAACAAATTACTGACATAAAGTCTATAAAAGCAACCTGTATTGTTTGTTTGTTTTTTCCCCAGTTACTTGGACATAGGAGAAATCAAGAAAAGACCAATGGAGGTTGTTAATACAGAGGTAATGCAAATATTATTTTGAAGATTCAAATAAATAATAGTTTTTTGTGGTGTGTCTTAGAGATCTGGACAACATTCTACTTTGATGAGTTCTCTAATGTAAAGAAATGGGACATTATATGTTTTAAGGCAAAGGTAATTCTTTCTTTGGATCATTGTCAGAAATGAAAAGACTGAGTAGGTGTCCTAAGATGTGCAGGATATGTCAAGATTAGACACAAAATATTTTTCTCATTTTCTAGCTACATGTTCTCTGATGGAAATCCATGGGAAGGTTCCCTGTCAAGTGAGAAGAGTCTGAGCATTGTTAGATGAATCTTTACCAAAGCTGTATCCTCATCCTAATGTGCCTGTGATAACTTAGTGTTGGAAATAGCCGGGATCACGCCGACTGCTCTGAGGCTTTCAAAGGAGATGAGTAGATTTCATGTTGGACACTTGTGATGTCAGGAAAACACCTGTGTTTTAACTTCTATCAAAGTACACGTTGAGCATAGTTAGTAAAAGCTTATGTGAAGGTTAGAAAAGTTGCTTGTGAAATATTCGGAATACCACGTTCCATATAGCTTCTGAAACCCTGATGGAGTTTTTAGGTATTCTGTAGGATGTATTCTTTAGTTTGTGGGAGGAAAAAAAAGATTAAAAACAAAGTCGAGGCCACAGGCTGAGACAGGGAAAATTGTAGTTAGGTCCAAAAGGGGCCTCTGTTCACCAGTCCAGACAGCCAGTCTTCCCATTCGGACCCCAAATAAACAAGTGCTTCCAATGGGTAAGTTTTGCCAATGAAGAACTGACCAACAGGAAAAGTAATTTTTCTCACTTATAGTCCAGAGCCCCAGAGGGACTCTCCTCAACTCCCACCATTTCCTCTCACATCATGTTTGTGCCTAATAGGTCCCTCTAGAAAAAATATTGCATAAGAAAAAATTCTACTTGTGCTGTGCTTGGAGAAGACGAGGTTATACTCCATATGCAAAGAATCTGTGGAAAGAGATACTTTCTCAGATATCGTTCAACATAATATTTTGGTGTGTATTTTTGATTTTCAGGGCATCAAATTGATTAGTCATGAAAGTGATAGGCTTTGTAACTTAAAGTAGACAAAGGTATACGTTTTTCAGGTTGTGCCCACAATATAGCTCAAGAATGACCACCAGATGATCTGTCTCAAGTAGTAATAAAGGACAGTTTTGTGAATTTGTTCTGGATATGATTCTGTTGAAAGGATACACACCTGTTTAAAGTATGCTGCCTTGCATGAAATTGGTGATGGCACCTGGACTTCTGCAATAGGATTTGAGATGTGTGAATTCCTAAAAAATGTGAGCATGGTATATGCACTCTGGATGCCAGTGTCTTGCTGAAGACATTATCCCTAGTACAAGGCAACAGGTGTGCAATAGATTTATCAAAACTACATTTTTTCTTAAAATATTATCTTTAATAACAGAAACATTCACAAAAACTCCAGTTCATTTAATTGGCTAACTTTTTTTTCCCTCCGGGGACAGAGGCCATGGTTTCTCTTTACTTTGCACTTACGCAGGAGCCAGCATACAAGATCCTTATTTATGGATGCACGTCTTACCTGTGAAAAACCGACGTCCTTTCTCCACGTAAAAGACTGCCTCTCTTTCATCCTGCTTCCTACTACGACTCCCTCCCCCTTACTTCTTTCCACTTGCTGCCGCGCTGTGACCTTTCATTTCTTCTGAGTCCTTACCCACAAACCCTTCTAAAGGAGATGAAAAGAGACAAGTTGAAGGACTTGTGAGATGCAAAGGAGATGGGAAGGTGGTGAGAATCTGCTGGTCCATGCTCTTTCCCGCAGCTCCGTGCACCCACATCCTGCTTTCCCACTCCTTCGCTGGAGTCCTCTCTCCCACGGTGCCCCGCCATCCTAACCTTTCCTCCAGGTCTGGACAAGCAGAGTGTTCACTTTTCACTGCACATGCCCAGACTGGAGACACCTTCCTCCCCAAAGTTCACACCATGACCTTCACCCTTCGAAGTCTACCTTGAGCCAAGAGAGCCCCTACTTTCATTGCCTGAAAGGAAGGTTTTGGGGTTCTTGGCATCTCTAAAGGAACCGGTGAAAGCATTTTTCTTGCGGAAGTATCACTTGGACTGTGGATTCTATGGTATTTTTACTGCTGTTTTAGGTAAAGCCTAAGTAAAAATGAGTTTAGTTGGAATTTACCCTGAGACTATAGTGTGTGTGATTTTTAGTGTGGGAAACTACCTTTCTCTTTCTCACAACGGATTTATAATCAAACTTTTGGAGTTCAACAAGTTGATAAGTTGGAGGATGATCTATGCTCAAACTTTGAGAACAGACTTGGTAGAACACTGGCATTTCACAAAAATTATAGCTCATTAAAAATCTTAGGTGGGGTATTTCCTTTCAACATGAATGTATTGAGAAAAGATTTCACATCTTGTTAAGTGCTGTTGAGGACCAACATTCTTTGGAGTATGACGATCTATAAAGGAAGATCAATAGGGAATTATTTTTGAATAATTTGGATTTAGAACATGAATACTCCATGAAATTGGAGGGTTAAGAGTCATTTCAAGGGGAAGTTTCAGTGCCGGGGTAGCACAAAAATATTCAAAAATGTGTCATTATGAGGGATGAGTAAAATAACTTTTTTGCTAACATGGGAGGCATTTCCCTCAAATCTGAGGTAATTTCAAAGAGTTTGATTTTCAGTGATGAGCCTGTATAATAAAAGCCACCACCCCAATATACACAATTCAGTTTTTCTGGTTGCCTAAAACATACTAATTCTGATTATTCCAAGTGCATTTTCAGGGAAAGACCTTTGCATTTCACTGGGATCATGTAGAGTGTGTGGCACTGGGTCCTACCCACTGTGGCTGGGACACCCTTTCAGTGAGTGCTGGGAGTTATTCCTTCTCTTTTCACAGAGCAGCTCACCCAAGACCATGGTACAATCTGAAGTTCTTATGTAGTTAATAATTTAGACAAGATGGCACCTGCTTACTGACCGCAAGTCATGGTAACTAGAATGTGCATGTCACCTTGACATTGGAAATTCTTTTGTGGTTTGTGTCACTGCTTGCTTGTTCCATGAGGCTCATCTTTGAAGAGACACTGAAGGGACAGCCAGTGCTATTCGGCTTCCTGTTTACGGCCTCCTCATGGGGTCAGGGAAAGGCAGAACTGTAGTGGACCTAACCCAAAAGAAGCATAGGGTCCTATCTGGTGAACACTTTGCAGAGCAGGAAGTAATGGGTGGAGGCAGGGGGAATAAAGAGAGAGAAGAAGAAAGAAAGAGGAATAAGGTGACTCGGGTTGTTTGTACCTACCGCGGAGTCAGGGTCCCCCAGAGCAGCCTATTCCTGTCTCTCCACACACAGGTCCTGCTTTTACTGGTATCTGAATACACAGATCTCCTCGATTGCCCTTGTACTCTTTTTTCTGCTCCTCAGTATTTTGTTTAGCTATATTTTCGTTTTTCTTCCCACGTTCCCTGCGTCTTTGGTGGATTTCATGAAGATGATTCTCTTAGCTTCTGGCCTTGGTAACTCAGCTCCTTGTATTTATGACCTCTCAATCCTGTCTTTGCTTCCTCCTCTTTCTCCTCTCAGTCCAGTTGCACGTCTCATCCTGTCTTCCGTGTTCTAAGCTGATTCACTGGCTCCTTTCTTTCCTTTTCACCTTAAGCTGCCCGTGGGAGTCCTCTGTCCCTATGCAGTGGGGACCTCTGGTTCTGCATGTGTGATGCCTTTACCAGCACTTACTGTTGCCCCTACCCTTTTGCTTTACTGAATGTGATTTCTGCGTCCTTTCTTCTTGTTTCTCTACCTTGTCCTCTTTGCTTCCATGTTATTGAATGCCAACTCAATGCAGTTGGCAGAGTGAGCAAAACGAACAAGACATGCGTGACCTCTCACCTCCAGGAATTTATAGTTTTGTGGAAAAGACAGATGAACATCTCTAGTACCACATACTAAGTGATGCAATTTAGTATGTGGTACGAGAGATGTTGAACCAAAGTTTGCGTTGAGCCATCTAGTTCAAGTGCCTCTGGCTTTGTCGTGTTGCAGCAAAGCCATTTGTGGATGCCTCTAATGGAAGCGTCCTTCCGCTTTGACCTGGCATTGTAGATCTCACTGTTCGTTCCTGTGCCTCATGTCTCATCCGTGTCGTGAGTCTTTCAAATAATGACATTCTTTTTTCCATAACCATCCAAGGTGGAATTAATGACATTCTTAAATAGATATTTAGAATACAAATCTGTTTTACCGTGTGAGGGGTTTTGGTGCACATTACACAGAGGGGAGGAGGAGGCACCTGACTTCGGAGCACTTATGGTGGGCTGGGAATTGTGCTAGGCACTAGGCATAAAATGGATACTTCACTGCTCTTGCTCTTTAGGGAGTTCAGCGTGTAGGAGAAAAGACAGAGAAGAAAACCAGCTGTGATTACCTAGTGGCAGGTGGCTGTGCTGGAGGTGTGCTCAGAGGACCGAGCGAGTAATGGCTGGATTAGGGTTGTGGGTCAGCCACTTTGAAATGGTTTAAAATATAATAGACTCTTTCATTTTTTGTCTTATGTCTCTTAGACCTTCTTTTAGTTTTGAGAAGGTCTCTTTATACAATTTGATTAAGAGGGCATTATTTAATACTTATATCTGTAAAAGAGTCAAAAATCAGTCTGTAGAAGAAAGAGTGAAAATCAGCTTGGATGGAAAAGGGAAAAAGGTCACCTTGCTACTAACCAGGTTAGAGGATAGACACATTTAAAGCCAACTGTAAAAGTAACAGGAAACATTGTTTCTCCCGTGGTGGCACAGGGCTGTCAAATGCCACAAGGATCTCCTGTTGGAGTGATTATTGCTTTCTTACTGCTGATGCTCTCAGACTGACTTTGTTAGTCCCATCTTTTACTGACGTCTTTACTGGTTAAACTTCCTGTACCTCATACAAAACCTGGCTAATCCCTGATTCTTTCACTTTCACCTGAAAAACAGAAACCAATCTAAAACTGATCTCTGTTTCCCTTAGCTCTTCAGAATCCTGCAGTGAGACCCCAAACCCTAGAAACCTACAAACCCTCCTGCCTCTTTCTCACTGTCATTTTGTAGATTAAGTATTGGCACTTGCTACACCAAGTCCACATGTCTAATTTTGTCAGACAGCAGGCTTGTTCCTGTTAGGCTTCTGATTAGGATTTCACGTACGTGTCAGAGTTGTGTATTAGATTGTAGTCTCTAGGAGGTCTGCTGATCCTGCATAGTACTCACCATACTCAAGGCTGGGAATTGCTTAAATTTGCCATGATTTTGATGTTCCTTACGGGTCAATTTAGGTAGATGTCCATTTGCCTTGCACATGCCTGGTCATTCTGATTTTCACATAATGGGTAGACGTCTCAAGTAATTTAAAAGCCTTTACTGCCACCATCTATTTAGATTTTGTTTCAGGGGTAAACTTAGTTGTAGTTAAATCTTTGTTTGATGCATTTATCACCCCCGTGGGATAATTTGCAGCTATACTGAATGAATGCTATTCACGCAACAAATATAGCCATTCTTCACTATACTCAGTCTGGGGATTGGTTCCAGTACCCCCTGAGGATACCAAAATCCAAGGATTCTCGAGTCTTTACATAAAATATCATCGTATTTGCGTATAACCTATGCACATCCGCCCTATACTCTAAATCATCTCTAGGTTACTAATAATAACTACTACAATGTAAATGCTTTGTAAATAGCTGTTATACTATGTTGTTTTTATGTCACTTAAAAATGTTAAGTTTTTCTTCTTTTTCTTTCTTCTTGGTCTGTGGTTGGTTGAATCTGTGGGTGCAGAACTCATGCATATGGAGGGCCAACTATGTTTAATGTGTGCCTGTTATGTGCCAGGCACTGTGGTTGTTAGCCGGGAACTAAGCTCTTGGTTGCTGTCCATGGAGCTTACTAATCTTTAGCCTTCCTGCTGTGGTATCCCTTGATTTTAACTCTACCAATGTTGGTCTTTTTTGTAGAACATGGTATAAGGCAGATTTCTTTGATTCAAGAGCTATATTTTGGGGGCTAAATAGCTTTTCAACTTTATTATTGATAATGAGTCAGAGTATAATGGCACTAATTTTTGAAGAGTAATAAACACTTAATTCCTGGTAAGTATTTCCTGTTTTCCTAAAGTTACAAACACCTAGTCTACTCATTGTAACCTGAATAATAGCTGGGGCTGTCCCTGTCTTTTGATCAGGATAAATAGGCTTGACTCTCCATTGCTTAGTCTTTTTTTCCCAAGATTTCTGAGAATTCCACAGGTATTATTATCTCATGCCCACCTCTTCTTCTGAGTTTCCGCTTCTGAAGTATTGGTTGAGTTATGGATTCTCTTGTTCCCTTACAGTTTGTGTCTCTTTAAGGCCCCATCTACCCAGCGATGAAATCCTTTCACTGATGGCCACAAGAATACCCCACTCATACAAGTTGGTGTGTGGTAATTATTTTTTATTTTTTATTTTTTTTGAGACAGAGTCTCACTCTGTTACCCAGGCTGGAGTGCAATGGTGCGATCTCAACTCACTGCAACCTCCACCTCCCATTTTAAGTGATTCTCCATGCCTCAGTTTCCCCAGTATCTGGGATTACAGGTGCCTGTCACCACACCTGGCTAAATTTGTATTTTTAGTAGAGACGGGGTTTGTCATATTGGCAAGGCTGGTCTTGAACTCTCTACCTCAGGTGATCCACACACCTGAGCCTCCCAAAGTGCAGGGATTATAAGGCATGAGCCAGCATGCCTGGCCTATGTGGTGTGAAATTTATCAGTGGTTTATAGAGTGGATTTTGTAAGTCATGTAGGAGTGTCAACAACTCTAAATGATGTTATACTTCACCATTCTTAAGAATATTTTGTCTTATGTGCCAATTCAGGCTCCAGCCCGAGACTATGCTTTTTGATGACTTCTTTCTTTTTTCCTTCCTCCTGTTTCTGTGAATTCATGTTCTCAGGGTCAGCAGTAAAAATAATTTTTTTTTTTTTTTTGAGACAGAGTCTTTCTCTGTCACCCAGGCTGGAGTGCAGTGGCGCAATCTTGGCTCACTTCAATCTCTACCTCCCAGGTTCAAACAATTCTCATGCCTCAGCCTCCCTAGTAGTTGGGACTACAGGTGTGTGCCACCATGCCTGGCTCCTTTTTGTATGATTAGTAGAGATTGGGTTTCACCATGTTGGCCAGGCTGGTCTCAAACTCCTGACCTCTGATCTGTCTGCTGGCCTCTGTCTGCCTGGCCTCCCAAAGTCCTGGGATCACAGGCATGAGCCACCATGCACAGCCTCAAAGTGTAGATAACTTTTACTCCCTTCTCCACATTTATATTTTTACAAAAATCAGTAGTCTGTTTTGGGTTTCCCCTTTTTTGATCAGTTCTTCCTCATCTGCTACTGATATCGATCAGTAACCCTCAATAACCAGTCACAAGAGAAATACAGGCAAAAGAGAGAGTAGAAGGTCAGGCTCACCCGACTGAACGGAGTCTATCGGTGAATAAGTGTGCTATCTGGACTTCAGAGAAATGCTGCCCCAAAGGTAAGACCACAGTGAAAATCTTCTCAGAGGCTGGCAGCCTCCTTCTTGGATAAGCCATCCTACTGAATCCTCTTGAGTACATTGAGGTAGCTGTATTCTCTTACGGAAAACTTGGATCAACCTTGTTCTTCTTAGTGGGGTGGAGAATTTTAGGAGTACCAGGAGAGGAAGAGAGAAAGGAAGAGTTTGAAACTGCAAAACTTGGCCTTGCTGAAAAGTTTGTGGGAACCCAGGTTGTGCTTCATGTCGTTTCCTCAGGTGAATGTCCTTCAGGTTTTGATTATCATTATTAAAACTTCACATCTCAGTTTAATCATCAGGCATAATCTCTAATGAAGCATCCTATAAGATTTCCTTCTTAAAGTCTTTGGTTGAGAATGGGATTCTAGACATTAAATTGATTCTAGACATTAATTCGGATTCCAGGCATTAATTATTAACCTTACTGCAGGGAAGGCATGGTGATTATGTGGCTTAACTCACTAACCTTTAGCTTGGAAATTCTGAGACCCCAGAGGCTTCAAAGAGGAAACTATCAAAGAGGCAGTCTCCTAAATATTTATTTCTTTAACTTGAGGAAAACTTTCCGGACTGTGTTAACTTGAGGATCACTTTCCAGATTAGTCAGGTTTACTAATTTATTGAAGAATCAAAGAAAATAAAAGCCACTTTTGTAAATTCTTCCAACAATATTGAAGCCCCTCCCCAAGCTTTTATTTTATACCTTTCCCTGACTACTCTCTAGGTGCTACATAAGAAGCATTCTTTTAAGGAAAGCCGGTTCACATCAGTAACCATGGTGGTTCCAAAATATTCATGACCTTACCAAGGTTTTCTGTAAAAGAACAGCTGCTGTATTTCATTTCTCTTTCGCACTTCCTTGTTTTACCCTTTTGTCAGTACTGAGCTGTGTGTATGGATCTGTATGGATGTGTGCATGTGTGTTTGAACAACACTGAGAAAGACAGAAGTGTATCTGTCAACTAGTGAAATAGCAGCCTAATGAAAAACATCTATCAATAACCCCCAATCAGTTCTGATCAAAAGCTAAAAGATTGGTGGTTTTACTTTAGCCTTTAACATGTATCATGGCGTTTGTTCCAAATTTCTTGCATCCTCTTTTTGGCATTTAGGCATGGTTTTAGAAGCTTAATATCTGTGAAATTAGAAGATATGCATATTATAGCATGTATAGTTTTTTATTTATAGTAATAAGCTGTTCTAAGCAAAGAGAAATTTAATAAACTTTTAGAAAATAATTATTAACCATTTTAAAAATAGGAAAAGTAATAAAATGTTAAATTACTAAATATGTATAAAATACCACTTGCTTTTCTTCTGCCTGACTTATTTAATTTAGCGTAATGTTCTCCAGGCTCATTCACATTTTTGCAAATGACAGAGTTTCTTTTGTTTTTATGGCTGAATAGCAATGAAGCTCACATGTGGAATCTAAAAAGTAAAACTCATAGAAGAGAAAAGAATGGTGGTTACTGGGGCTTGGGGTGAGGACAGGGTGGGGAATAGGGAGATGTTTGCGAAAGGGTACAAAGTTTCAGTTTGACAGAAGGGATAGTTCTGGAGCTCTAGTGCATAGCGTGTTGATTATAATTAATAATAATGTATATGTGAAAATTGCTAAATGAGTTTTTAAATGTTCCTACTACAAAAAAGTGACACATATGTGAGGCGATGGATATGTTACCTAGCTTGATTTAATCACCCCACACTGTGCTATATATCAAAACATGATATTGTACTCCATAAATACATACAATTTTTGTCAATTAAAAATAAATAAAAATACCACTTAGTTGAAGTATCAAACTATTCTCAAAAAACTTTTCATTTAAATTCTGACCAAAATAAGATTCTTTTGGCAATGGAACAGCAACACCTATTGAAGTGAGAGGAGCTTACTTTTCTTGCATCGCGTGGGATTCGGGAATATAGAAGATGAAACTTCAGGACTGTGTACTACAATGCATGATCTGAAGTTCTGCCAAGGTGTATCAAGCTTTTGGTTCATGGTGGTTTAGATTCTTGTGCACTTGCTAGAAAATGAATATTTAGATTCATATTTCAGGATAATTATTAGAATGAGCTCATTGAGTTTTCTAAAGTCCGAGGAACTCTTCTTGATGAGCGTATATTTCCATAGGGTGTAAATAGTAGGAAAATGTGACTCAGTAAATAGCAACAGCTAACCAGGATGACAAATAAATTATGTTCAGCTTTTTATTGAATGCTGCTCATGTATGATTTTACATTTTCTCAAGAATATTTACCAACAGCCAGGCAGTGGATGGACTACATTCTAGGCCTACAGATATAAAAAGACTCATCTGCCAATCAGCAATGACGAGGTAATTGTAGGAGGATTCTGTAAAGAGTTTTAAAAGATAAGATACATGAAAAAGAGCAAATCTATTGGAATGTAATGTCAGAGATTATTAATCCAAGGGAAAAAACGTATTTATTTAGACCCAACTAATAATTGGCTTCAATACCTACAAAGAGTATGGTAATCAGCCCTCTGCATCATAGCTGGGTAACAAAATGGGGGTAAAAAATTAAGGTATTGTGTGAACACTGGCAAATTTAAGTCAGTTTGAAAGAAAACCCCTTTTTTTTTTCCATTGGAGAAGACTACTAAAAACTTACTGAAAGAGAAAGAGAGATATCTTCGTTCTGTCTATTTTAAATAGAAATACATTCCTCTGACTTGCACATTTCAATCGTATGCCAAGATGGTAGAGGTGAATTGAGGTTTATTTAAATTTTAAAATGCGCTCTAATCTAAGGTTTTCTGGGTCAGAGCTTTCCTGCAGAAGCCCAGAAGGAGCACTGCTCAGCTGCCACACTCCACAGAGGAGTGAGTAGTGGGAAAAGACAGCTGGGGTGACTGGCAGCAATCCGTGTTGACACCGCCTGTCACAATTTCTCCTTTCAGAGTTCTTCCATGCAAATAAACATGTGATGCTGTGATTTGCTGGTACTTACGGTCAGAATAAAAAAAAAAAAAAAAGTAACAGCCAGGCACAGTGGCTCATGCCTTTAAATCCTAGCACTTTGGAAGGACAAGGCAGGTGGATCATGAGGTCAGGAGATTGAGACCATCCTGGCTAACACGGTGAAACCCTGTCTCTACTAAAAATACAAAAAAATTAGCTGGGTGTGGTAGTGGGCGCCTGTAGTCCCAGCTACTTGGGAGGCTGAGGCAGGAGAATTGCTTGAACCCGGGAGGCAGAGGTTGCAATGAGCCGAGGTCGCGCAACTGCACTCCAGCCTGGGTGAGATTCTGTCTCAAAAAAAAAAAAGAAAAGTAACATAATTTGAAGTAACACTGTAAAAGTAAAGGGTGTGAGGAATATTCCTGTGCTGCTGTGTGGTTTTCATATTTAGAACTGAAGGCAGCATAGTACCCTGGACAGACATAGCAGCCATCTAAAGAGATGTTTTAATTTCCCCCCACCAGTTATGGGGCCAGCAAAGATGCATTAAAGGAATAAGGGAAGTGAAGCCCAAAGGAATCAGTAATAAGAAACCAGTACAGGAAGTCATCTCTGAGGATACTTTCACATTTGATTGGATACAGAAACTTGTTGGGGTAAATGCTTTAAATTTTATTTCTCTTTAGTTTAGAACAAATTGTGTGTGTGTGTGTGTGCGTGCGTGCGTGCGCACGCACACACATGCACCCTCTTACATATCTAATTGTTGGGGAAGTATTTTTGGATTGTGAGAAACTGTTTCAAAGATCTAGAGTAGCCAGCAATAAATCTTTGGATTTGGCGGGGCGCGGTGGCTCACGCCTATAATCCCAGCACTTTGGGAGGCTGAGGCGGGTGGATCACGAGGTCAAGAGATTGAGACCATCCTGGCCAACACGGTGAGACCCCATCTCTACCAAAAATACAAAAATTAGCTGGGCATGGTGGTGCACGCCTGTAGTCCCAGCTACTCAGGAGGCTGAGGCAGGAGCATTGCCTGAACCCAGGAGGTGGAGGTTGCAGTAAGCCGAGATCACGCCACTGCACTCCAGCCTGGGTAACAAGAGCGAAACTCTGTCTCAAAAAAAAAAAAAAAAAAAAAAAAATCTTTGGATTTTTCCTGAAGGGGTAGTTGGACTTGGGCTTGAAACCCACGGGCCTCTTAGATCTACTAGGCCCCTGGCCCCAGACTGTTCCCTATAGAGCCAGCTGTCCTCTTAAGTGTGGTACAGGTTAAGGCCTGTGGGAAAGTATATATGTAATTCAGCCTACATCTATCACTGAACTCAGAAGACAGCTAAAAAGGTCCATGTCTTGAAAATAGGAGGCTAATAGTCCTATCTTCATGTGTAAAATAAAATAAGTTTCAGTATATTTCAAAACGGATGGATGGAGGTATTTTTTTTAAAAAAGTAGGTCTGTATCTGCGCTTGGTTGATTTCAGCAGGAAGTATGCAGGTAGTGTGCCCCAGTGTCTAGCTTGGTCAACAATGAAAATTCCCATAGATCATTGTGAAAGACTCCTTTATAAGCAGCCAGCCAGATCAAGCTGAGATGTCATCCCATGATTACATAGTTTGGATGTTTGGTTTGTGGAAATAAGATTGATTTCAGCCCACCTGTTAGCTGGGGGCAGAACTTTAAGTGGTGAAGGATTGTGGGAGAGAGATAAAAAAATTGACCTGGTTTATTTACAGTGTCTAATGTTTAACCTGGAACAGTCTCTCTAGGAAATTTCAAATGGCAATCTCTGCTGCTTTGTATCTTTTTCTCCTTTCTAGCTGTATTTTTGAGTTTCAAAGATCTGTGAACCTCTGTGGCCATCTTTGCTATTTCAAATTATACAGCTGTGTGTAACTAGGCTGCCAACTTATAGAAATTTTTAGAAAATGGCTGGATGTGGTGGCTCATGCCTGTAATCCCAGCACTTTGGGAGGCTGAGGCAGGTGGATCATTTGAGGTCAGGAGTTCAAGACCAGCCTGGCCAACATGGTGAAAACCCATCTCTACTAAAAATGCAAAAATTAGCTGGGCATAGTGGCATGTGCCTGTAATCCCAGCTACTAGGGAGGCTGAGGCAGGAGAATCGCTTGAGCCCAGGAAGTGGAGATTGTGGTGAGCCGAGATCCTGCTGCCATGGAACTCTGGTCTGAGTGACAGAGTGAGACCCTGTATAAAAAAAAAAAAAAGAAATTTTTAGGAAATAAGTCGTCTAATATTATTCAAGTTGCATTTTGTTAATTAAATTCTAAGTGATAAAACTCCGTATTCATGGCTTGTTTTATTAGAAATGAGTGGATAACTAGATTTCCAGTATTACAAATTTTGCATTAGCTGGTATTAAATCTTCCATGCTGGCTTTTAAAAGCTGGATTAAAAAAGATTAGAAATGTCAACTAAAATATTCTATAGCAAATAAATTCTTTTAGTGTAGCTTTTGCAAATGTATAGCTTGTTTCACATGAAGGCTCTTGACTAATATTTAATTTAGTCAAATAGTATATGAAAATTGGATTAAAGTGCCCTTCTTTTAGCCGATACTTCTAATCAGATTGCTATTCCCTTGTGTTATTTCTATTATAATTATTTTTATGAATAATATTAACTTTGACTTTCCTCACCTATTAGTCTATCTAAATGTGTCTACACAAACACATATATAATGCAATCCAAGCAATGTAATTGTTTACTGGGAATTTTCAGCAGCTTTACTTAGTGATTCTTTTATTTATTCCTAAACTCTATCCCTCTCCCTTGCTTCACCAATTCATTTCCTTATGTATAATCATATTCAAATAATCATTCTCCATCTCTTTAGGAATTCCCTTTGCTCTCTCTATCTTATAGCATCAAGTTAGTGGAGCTGTATACATCAAATTTGGTGTCAAGGGGACCCGGCCAACACTTACTATAAATATATGTATTCATAGATAATCTTGGTTATATGGCCACATTTTAGCATGTAGCAATGTGAGTTTAGCTGGTGTGTCCCAGGCACCATGTAATTACTCTGAGTACACAGACAGAATTATAAGATCATAATGGCTCTCTCCCAGTACTCCATCTAAGTGATCCTAAAGGATTAGAAAGATGGTTTTGTTGGTAGAAACTGGAGAGCAGGAGTCGCAGATGAATTTCTCTATGGTCTCTGCTATTATTTTGAGCCTCCTTTCATGTGGAAGGGTTTGGAGCCCAAGGGAATGACACTAATCACAAATTTATGGCTCTTATGTTATGGTGGGAAAAAATTAACATCACAAATTATTTCATCAAAAAAATGATTTGAGCACCAGTTTATGTGCCAGGCATGAGGTTTGTTGGATTTGCAATGGTGAGGAAACCAGACAAGGCAAGCTTTCCTGAAGCTGGCTGTGTAGTGGAGAAGATGGGTCCGTACACAACCCATCCTAAGTGTGCTGTAGGGGAGGATACGGGGCACAGGTTGCTGGAGGGACGGCTACCCTAAGCCAGGGGAATCCTCGGGAGATTCCTGGATACATTGTGACCTAAAGGAAGTGAGTATGTTCACCAGGCAAACAGAAGGAGGAAGAGCATTACAGGCAAAGGAGATGGTGTGTGTGAACATCTGCAGATGAGAGAGCACAGGGCACATGTGACAAACATACACGTGCTGTTTGGCTGAAGCGTGGGAAGAGGTTGGGATCGAAGGATGGGGATAGAACTGTGTGAGAGACAAGGCAGGGGAGGTAGAAAGGCACCAACACCAAGCGTTTTAAAAAGGAATTCAAACTTTTTCCCAAAACCAACCGAAAGCTGCTGGGCACGGTGGCTTACGCCTGTTATCCCAACGTTTTCTGAGGCCGAGGTGGGCAGAATCACCTGAGGTTAGGAGTTCAAGACCAGCCTGGCCAACATGGTGAAACCCATCTCTACTAAAAATATAAAAATTAGCCATGCATGGTGATGGGTGCCTGTAATCCCAGCTACTTGGGAGGCTGAGTCAGAAGAATCACTTGAACCTGGGAGGCAGAGATTGCAATGAGCTGGGATTGCACCATTGCACTCCAGCCCAGGTGACAGGAGTGAAACTTGGTCTCAAAATAAATAAATAAAACCAAGCAAAAGCTATTGAAGGATTTCATCAGGCAACTGACACAATGACTCGTGTTGCTACAGCAAAGTTGGAAGCCAGGCAACCATATGGTGGGGTAAATGTGCCACTCATGATGGGAGAGGCTGTGGAGATGGTGGAAGGATCAGATTTGAGAAACACAATTTAGCAATTGAGTGGCTGTGGGGTAGTGAAGAAAGACTAGCTGGATGATTTTTGAGTTTCTGGCCTGGACTACTGGATAGATGGCATTCGCTTTCATGAAGACAGGGGATACAGGTTTTTTTGTTTTTTGTTTTTTTTAGTAACAGTGACAGGCAGAGATATTTGAAGCATTAACTTTGAATATTGAGCCAGCTTAAATGTTAAAAGATACATCAAACTGGAACTCCCTGTGAGTATGTGTGCATGCACACTCGTGTCTGTATGTATTTCTTTAAGATGTGTTTAGTGTTGTTCTAAGTACTTTACAAAGATGATATAATTTAATCCTTACAACAACCTTATGAAGTAGGGATTGCTATTCTGATTTTACATGGGAGTAAATTGATGCAGACATGTTTTTCAAGAGCTCGCAGACGAGGGACTGCATTTTCATATATTGTGCGTTAGTGCAGAGTGAAGCATTTCCTACAGAATTAATGCAGTTTAATTAAAAGATGATCATTCAGTATCTTTTTACGCTTGAAAAGGTGTTTGTGGGGGTGACGTGTTTAAAAAAGTTTTCATACCTTGATTTAGTGATGATAAGAAGGAGAAAATATATAAGGAAGACCAAAGAATCAGGAAGTGAATCCAGAAAAGTCATAAAATATTCTTTTAATTAACTTAATAGTCTTTTTTTTTTGAGACAGAGTCTCGCTCTATGGCCCAGGCTGCAGGGCAGTGGCACAATCTCGGCTCACTGCAACCTCCATCTCCCAGCTTTAAGCGATTCTCTTGCCTCAGCCTCCCAAGTAGCTGGTATTACAGACACTCGTCACCACACCTGGCTAATTTTTTAAAATATATTTTTATGGTAGAGACGGGGTTTCATCACTCTGGCCAGGATGATCTTGAACTCCTGACCTCAAGTGATTTGCCCACCTTGGCCTCCCAGAGTGCTGGGAGTATAGGCAAAAGCCACCATGCCCAGCCCTTAATACTCTTCTTTAACAAGTCATCATTAGTCACAAAATACTGCCTGGGATTATTTTAGTTGTATTCTCTATTGACATTTTTTCTCTTTTGGCTTTGTAAATATTCCCTACAGGACAGGATATTTATGTTGAATGTTTCCAATACAGTGCTTGAAAAGGCTTTGGCATATCTGCTTATAAAAAGGCTCCCATAGGAAACCAGAAATATTTTTACACGGAAATTTACTACAGAGTGTGGAGAGATTAGAGACAGATACACAGAGCCAAGAATCACTGAAAGCATTTTAAAAAAGTTTTTACTGTGCTACTGTCAAAGGACCATTTGGTTTCTTTAGCTATTTTTTTTTCCAGATGTTTTGAGCAACACCAAGTTACTAAGCAGAAAAAAGCAACTTAGGGGATTGGAGGAAGTTAATAGGGAAGAGCATCATGTGTCGGAGACAAGCTGCTTTTCTCCCCAAGATCTCAAGGCGCCAGTTACTTGATCTCTATGAGCTTCGTGTTCCTTATCTAAAATGTGGAAATAGTAACTACTATCTTAAAAAAATATATTGTGAGGCTTAGAAACATATAGGTATGAGTTTGGCTCCTAGCACTGTACCTGATCCATATTTAGAACTCGGTAAATGGAAACTATGCCAGGTTGTTGCTGATGCTGCATGAATTGAATAGCTCATAAGTGAAATAAGACTGGGTTCACTTCTTGAAGACTGGGTATTTGGAAAAAGAAAAAAAAAAGGAAGGCAGGCATCTCTGATATTATATTGGCTGCTTTATCAGGCTTTGACTGAAAGGAGAAAATGCAAATGTACATGAAATGTAAATGCTTGATCAGCCACAAGTCTGTCTACAGGTGCTATGTGTTACTTATCGTGACTTCTGAATGAGGTAATCATAGAGTGGACGTTTGATAAATAGTTGAGATCATTATTATATCAATACATGAAAAGGAAAATAGTTCAGCAAATGAAATAGCACATAATACTGTATATTTCTATGTGTGACTGGATCTCGGAATTGTACTTCAAATATTCAGGGTTTGCATAATTTCACAAATACTGAGATACAGAGAGAATGAAAATACACATGCACATGTGAATTAGTCAAGAGTTTTCCTTTTTTTTTTTTTTTTTAATTTTTTCCCAATTAAGCTGGAAGCAATAGCCAAGAGTTTTCCTTGCAATAAGTGGGGGGAAAAAAGACGTCTCTGTCTCATTTTTGAAAAAGAGCAGAAAAAGAATTTTTGAAAATATATTCATTATCCTTTAAAATCTCTGATGGGGCTGGAGAACTAAGTTGGGAGAATGAGCATCCAGAAAATCAAGACAGCCGGATCCCAGATGACAGTATGCCACAGGACCAAGCCATTAAAGATGGTCCTGACACCACCGGTGAACAGTGGAGACATTCAGAGTTTCAGACGACTGCCCCCAACTTTCAATAGTAGATATTGCAAATACTTCCTCTAGAACCTGGACTTGGTTGCTGTTGATGGCATGTTTGTACCTTCTTTGCTCTGTGAGACCATGAGTACTGACTTAAAAGCCCTGGGTGGAACTACTGGGCCAAGCTGGGTGACATGGTTTGGCTGTGTCCACACCCAAATCTCCAATCGTAATCCTCATAATCCTCACGTGTGGAGGGTGGGACCAGGTGGGAGATTGGATCATGGGGGCAGTTTTCCCCAGAGAGCTAATGGTTTTTTTTCCCTGCTCTTACAAACTCTCTCCTGCCACCATGTGAAGAAGGTCCTTGCCTGCTTTCCCTTCTGCCATGATAGTAAGTTTCCTGAGTCCTCCCAGCCAAGCAGAGCTGTGAGTTAACTAAACCTCCTTTGTTTACAAATCACCGAGTCTTGGGTATTATCTTTACAGCAGTGTGAAAACTGATGAATACAGTGGGCTTGGCTGCAAAATGCTGACAAAGTGAGTGTCTGCCCATTTTACCTTCTGTGGGTGGTGGTGGGATCTGCTTCCCTGCCAGACTCATACGGTTGGAATTCTATTCAAATAGAAAATGCATTCAGATGCTGGAAAGCCAAAATATGCCAAATACTTACTATACACCCTTTAATGGTCCAATAACCACATATCTTTTGTTTCTGCCAAAATTAATGCTGCTAATTCTAATGCTTTTTTTTTTTTTTTTTCTTTAACAGAGCCTCGCTCTGTCACCCAGGCTGGAGTACAGTGGCATGATCTTGGCACACTGCAACTTCTACCTCCTGGGTTCAAGCGATTCTCCTCCCTTAGCCTCCTGAATAGCTGGGACTACAGGCATGTGCCACTACGCCCAGCTAATATTTGTATTTTTAGTAGAGATGGGGTTTCACCATATTGGCCAGGCTGGTCTCAAATTCCTGAGCTTGTGATTCGCCCACTTCAGCCTCCCAAAGTGTAGGGATTATAAGCATGAGCCACCTTGCCCAGCCAATGCTTTTGAAAATATACTCCTTCTCTTCAGAAGGAGGTAACCTAAAGTCTCCTTAGTTATCTATCACATCCTGACTCACTTCCCACGGGCACATTTCCCTGGTGAATGGCTTTGTCCTCTTTGAAAAGACTGTGAAGAAGACACAAAGTAGTTATTGGCGATATTATTGTAGGATCCTTCGGCAAAGTACCAGGCCTCCCCTTCAAGTTTGGGGGCAGTCAGTTCTGGTAATTGACTGTGGGGTTGAGATGACTGATAGTTTAAATCAGGCCACTATTTACATGGTCTAGCTGTTGTTTGCTACACAAATCAAGAAGAGTGTTGTACAAGTCTTAATCTTGGAGATCTCAATCATTTAGTTACTATCATAAAATCTATTCATTGGGGTAACCTGTGGCGGCTCTGCCTGCCTTGTCTCTGGAGAGTAAGTGCTGCTCCTCTTCTTCCGCCGCCCCAGGATTCTGATACATCACTGAAACCGGAAAGCCCACTTCAAATGCAGCATCTTCCACCTGAATATCCGGTCTAGGGAGAACGGCTATTAGAGCACTTCAGAGTTACTGGAGCAACATTCCTCACCAATGTGTTTCTCAAGGCCTTGTTGAAGGGAGTGTGTTTGGGATCCTCACTTGAGTCATATAAAGATTAGTGGGTGGAGTGCTCATGACAAAACTACTCCGCAATTTCTGTTTGCTTTAGTCTTTGGATCCCTTTGTAAGTTACTTGTTTACTGTAAACAGTAAGTATCTTAGGCTTTGCAGGCCATATAGTCACAGTGGTAACTATTCAGCTCTCCTCTGGTGCAGTGAAAGCAGCTATTGATGACATGTGAGTGAATGGGTGTGACTGTGTTCTAATAAAACTTTATTGGTAAACAGAAGATAGACAGAATTTGGCCCAAAGTTATAGTTTACCAACCTCTGCTTTGAATTACCTTGAAGAAAATTTGGCATCTTAACCTTATTTAATGAGGGCCACTGCGAAGTCCTGGTTTTAGTCAACTAACTAAGCAAAACTTCAGAGCTATCCAAGATAGCATATTGTGTCCAGAATTTCCAGTAAGTATAAGCATGATAATAAAGAGGAATACTTTTGTTTTTCTTTTGGTTGGACTCTCTATGTGCAACATTCAGAAGAGAATGATACTTTGTCCAGTGCTAGTTCCAACGAGTTTCCAGTGAAGGCATTATCAGGGACTATGGAATTATTTAAAAACAGATTCCGTTCATCATGCTTCAGAGTTAATGTACTCCAATTAGCAATAACCACAAACCAGAAGCTGGTTTTGTTTGCAAGGGCTATCTTCCCTGCTGTTTCCTTGACTTTCCTCCTATGTTCCATCTCCTCTCTTCACTTCCCACTGTCCATTCCAGTTTGGAGAGTCATTGAAACCTTCCTTATTCTCACTGCTTCGTTCGTCATGCCTATCATTTATACACCTAAGTATTTCTGAAATTCACCCACTTCCACCACCTCTGCCTCTATCATAACCCAAGCGACTGTATACTTTGCCTGATTTGCCTCAGTAGTCTCCTACTCTGTCCCCTTGTACCCATTCTGGGTTTTTTTTGTTTTTTTTTTTTGAGACAGAGTCTTGCTTTGTCACCCAGGATGGAGTGCAGTGACAGGATCTTGGCTCACTGTAACCTCCGCCGCCTGGGTTCAAGCAATTCTCCTGTCTCAGCCCCCGAAGTAGCTGGGACTGCAGGTGCACACCACCATGCCTGGCTAATTTTTGTGTTTTTAATAGAGACAGGGTTTCACCATATTGGTCGGGTTGGTCTCAAACTCCTGACCTCAGGTGATCCATCTGCCTTAGCCTCCCAAAGTGCAGGGATTACAGACGTGAGCCACCATGCCCAGCCCTCATTCTACTTTTGCATTCTGTTTTATGTTTTATTTCATCCAGGATATGGAAACACTAATCTGATCCTGTTACCATTGTGTTTAAAACTTGTCAGTGACTTCCCATTACTCTTAGCATCAAGACAAATGCCTTAACTTAGCCTGTAAAACTTTACATCAATTTTTTTAGACTTCAGGTCATGAATCTTTAGTACATTGAAAATCAGTTTGGTTAGTTGCCACAAACAATATGCAGAACATAAAACAGAAGATATCAGATTGCCCTATAGATAGCAAAGAGAAGTACTGTTTTGTGAAACTGTGATTTTGGTTGTGTGTGTGTGTCTGTATGTGAACTGGATTGCAACCTAAGATGTATTTCTTACTTTGAGTTCTGGTTAATAGAAGTCTGAAACATACTGCCCTGTGTGTTCTGGGGTCTTCATACCTTGCTGTCTTTTCTCTGACCCTGCACCGTCTTTCAAGAAGTGGAGTCTATTTTTTTTTCTCTGGGATCCTGGATGGGACTTTGGACTACTTGGAAGAATAAAATGCAATAGAAGAGACAGGGCTTGACTCCTGGCCTTTCTTCTGTCCACAGAGTCCCCTTGCCACCTCTTATCTTTGGGCCTTTGCAGAGGGCTGTTCTCTTGAGTTTGGAGCATTCTCCTTCATTCTTCTTTTTGCCTTTTTTGCTCATATTTACTTACCCCAGCTCAAGTGTCATTTCCTCAGGGAAGTCTTGACTGATTTTTCTAACTAGGTCAGTCTTCCATTATTGACGTACGTCGGGCCTTTCTCCCTTGTAGCACTTGTTACAGCTGAGTTTTACCTTTGTGGGGCTGCATAGCTGAAGTCTGTCTAGGTCTCCTCCTAGACTGTAAACTCCAAGAGGTCAGGTACCATGCCTGTTTATACTCGTCTTTGTACCAGCCCAGCATCAAGCACAGTATCTTGTGCACAGAAGTGTGTGTGTGTGTGTGTGTGTGTGTGTGTGTGTGTGTGTGTGTGTGTAGTTAAGGGATAGTAACCTTGCTGTTTTCCTGGAATATGAAAATGGCTGTAATGAGTTTTTGCTTTAAATACTACTGTTTCTTTATGTTTTAAATTGTTTCAATTTTTTTTAAAAAGCAAACTGTTTCAATTATTAAGGCTACATATAAATCACTTCAAAATTTAGTAGCCTTATTCTGTGCGTGGATCCTCTATGTCAGAAATTTGGGGAGGGTGCAGCGGAGATGGCTGCTCCCTGCTTCACGATACCTGGAGCCTTAGCTGGAGACCTAAAAGCTGCACGCTGGAGTCATCTGAGGGCTGTTGTATACACACGAGTGGTGACTCATGTGGCTGTCAACTGGGCCCTGGTTCCTCCTCTTCACCTGCCTTTTCCATGTGGTCTCTTCTTGTGGGCTAGATTTTCCTTCCTCACAGAATGGTAGTAGAGTTCCAAGCTGGAAGCAGGAAGAAAGGGTGAGAGAGAGAGAGAGAGAAAGAGAGAGAGCGAGCCCAAAAGATGCTTGGACACCATGAAGCAACACTCCTGTTGCATTCTATTCTTCTAGGCAGTCCGAAGTCCTGTCCAGGTTTTTGGGGAGGGGAAATAGATTCTGTCTCTTGATGGGCAGTGGCAAGATTATAAAAATGAATGTGAGCTAGAATACTGCTGTTTTTGAAAAACACAGTCTCCCACACTGGGAATGTATTTCAATTACAATTCATTTAGATATATGGTTATTGCATTCCTTCAGATACCAATATAGTTGATGGTTACTTTGTGAATTGCACACAAGCTCTCTTCCATTCCAAATCTCTTATTTTTTAGCCTCCTAAAATGAAGAACTGATTTTTCACCTAATTGCTTTCAGAATTAAGTACACTTAAAAAATAGTTGTGCAACATATTAACTCCAATCTGTAAATAATTTCTCCTTCTTGGTTTTCTGGTTGCTGAGGAAGCACCATTTTCTTTTGGAAATTTTTTCTTGTGGAGGATTACCAACCTTGGAAAAAGAAGGCAAAGAAGCCACTTAGTTTGATCTCCTGAAATATAATCTGTCATCAAAATTGTGTAGAAATATACTATTACATGTAGGATTTAGTCTGATAAATCTGTATCCTCACATGCAGATAATCTAAAAGAAATGACTTTATATAATTATAAAAATATTTAAAAGCATTTAGATATTTCTATGTCTATCCAAATATTTCTGATGAGATTCAAATATATATTTAGATATAATAAAGGTTAATTATAAATATAATTAATCAGTTACTTTTGTGCTTTAGTAATCATATCAAATAAAGGATTAGATTTAAAATATTACCATGCTGTACTATTCATTCCAGCCCATGCCATCTATTCCTGTCCTAGCTACTCAGGAGGCTAAGGCAGGAAGACCGCTTAAGGTCAAGAGGTTAAGGGTGAAGTCAGCTGTGATTGTGCCGCTGAACTCCAGCCTGGATGACAAAGCAAGACTCTGTCTCTGAATTAAAAAAAAAAGTTATATATAGACAACTTTAAAAACTTCACACTAAGAGTTAACTTTGGTTTATAAACACTGTATAAGCAATGGCTTGATGCACTTTAAAGGGCTGAGTGGAGGGAGCTATGAAAATTAGTGTTGTTACCAGAGGGAATTCGCTTCCCGTCTTCCAGTTAGATAGGAAAGATTTCATAGAAGGGGTGAGATTTCATTAGCTGTTTGAGTAAAAGAAGGAAGATATCAGGAAGAGCTGGGAACAAAAGAAAGCAAATACTTATGTATCTTTATTATACTGGAAGGAACAGGGAAGAAGGATTCTTTTTTTTTTTGCCTTTTTATTTCAGTATTCCTTTTCTCCTCAAATGTTGTACTTTTAGAGTCGATGTCCCAGTTGCTTTTTATTATAATTCGTCTATAAATGGTAATACTACCTAGTCTCTAAAACTGCAATATAAGCCTTTTTGGCACTCCTCTGGTGGGTAAGATTCATCGCAGTCTTGAAAAATACAATTAAACCACAGCCTACCTAGCCTTCTCTTATTCAGATGGAATAATTTCCATTTGAAACGCCATTCCTTGTGGCTCCTGTTTCTCCATTGCTATGGCTGTCTGCTCTTTCCTTTCCAAGTTATCTCTGTCCACTTTGAACTGTGGGATCCGGTGTGCACACACCAATCTTGAGAGAGATGAAATGGTGTTGAATGCAGAAGATAGCCTGCCTGGCACACTAGCAAAGCAAATTTACAGCAGAAAAATCCTCCAAGTGTTCTTCGTGGTGGTCCATTTTAAAAGGTTTTCCGATAGTTTTAGATGCCAAATTCCTTCTCCTTTTGAAGCTAGACAGAATGACTTTTTAGGGCAAGGTTGCCCAACCAGTATATTTGTACAGTGTGACCGGACCCTTTACTTTGATTTATTATTGTACTCCCCTGGGTGTGAAGATCGCAATCTATCTTTTGATACATAGGGCAGGTTTTAGAGTCTTTGGAACAGTACCTGTGGAAGTTACATTCGGCCCGGGGTTGTTTGGTAGTTGGTAACCTGGAAACATAATTGCCACAACAAGCCTTCCAAAGAGTTATTCTTCTGAGTGCTCATAATGAGAGTAATACCAGGAGGAGTCAGCCAGGAATTGACTCGAAGGCCCTTGCAAACAAAACTGGCTGCTGGTTTTTGGTTATTGCTAATTGGGGTATAGTAATTCTGAAACACATTTACTGGAATTTAAAAAACAGTAATAATTCCACAGCAGTCCCTGGTCATGAGTTCACCGAAGACTTTAGTTGGGACTAACACTGGATGGAGTATCATTCTTTTTTCATTTGAGGGGTAAAGTAGCTGATTTTTTTCTCTGTATCCAAGAAAGTCTAAGAAACTTGCTTTCTTAAATAAATGTGTTTTTCCTCCAGTATTTCATATTATGGCAAGTATTACAATTAAATGGAAAGGAACACAGTGTGGACATTTGAACACAAACAAGCTTCTCCCTGCCTGCACCCTTTCTTTATTCCTTCATGTCTTCAGTTTGGTATTATAAAAATAAAGGCTGATAGAATAGAAGATAATGCAGGAAAGAATGTTTCGTGTGGGATGAATTTTGTGTCATCTCATGGATTCATTGAATTATTTGTATTGAATGTAATTAAGGCACTGAGCAAGCTAGGCCTCTTGTTGCAAAACTTAGATGAATCATGGAAATAGGTAGCTTGGTTCTAACTCCAGTTCCCCATTCTGTTTGGGAACACTGAATGGTGAATGTTGAGTTGTTGCCCAAGTTGTCTGCATTGTATCTTAACTTCCAGGTTATTACCATTCCGTCTTACCTTACCTTTAAAATTCTGGGATTGCGTGAAAATGAGGAGTTGAAATGAAATAGGAATGCAATGGTATATTTTTCAAGTAATCTTTCAATAAACCTAAGTTGATAAGAGAGATTTAATTCAGCTTGTTTTTCTTCTTAATATTGATTCTTATATGCTCAGGAAAACAAACAAATAAAGGCTTTCCAGGAAGTCTAGCTTCTGTGCAAAAAGAATGAGGGTTAATATTCTCCTTCAGTTGTGTGTGTGTGTGGTTTTTTTTGCATGTGTGTGCATATCTCCTTGATTACTGTACATACACTACCTGCATTTTGGGTGATTAAGCTCATTTAACCTGAATCATCTCTTTAAAGTTTCGTTTATGTGCTTCCATCAGAAGGGAGGGTTCATCAGTTTTTACCTAAATGCTTCTGTTTTGCATTATCCTTGAGAGATGGCATGGCATGGTGGAGAAGATGTGAATTTTGGAACCAAATAGCCTTAAGTTTAAATCCTGATTCTGAGAACTACTATATAATTTCCTCTGTGGAAACTGGAAAAAAATGGCTATCTTAGAGCTTTGGTTATCAAGAAATATTGAGTAAATATCTATCATGTATCAGATACATGATGTTGATCAAAAATGAGGACCATATGGTTCCTGCTTTCCAGGAAAGAGCTTGTTGTCCAGCAAGCATAGATATGCATACAAATAACTGTGGTAACATGTAGTAATCGCTTGACAGTGTTTAAGCCCAGTGCTGACAAGCGTTTCAAGATGCATCCAATTAATATTGCATGATAAGGGAATCACGGAAAGGACACTTCAGAGAGGAGCTGTTTTTTGAAAAATTAGTAGATCATTGGACATTGAGGGTGGGTTAAAAGGCCAGGAGTAGGGACATGTGAGCATAAAATTTAGCAGCTGTGTTGGCTACTAGTTTGATCAATATACCTCTGGGGCATGATTGGCCATGGGCCTGGGCCTCGAACTTGACAGAAGTGGGATCTGGCTATAACAAGTCCCCAAAGCAGGGATTCTCAACTCTTGGGACATTCACACTATCCAAACTTCCCCTGTGTCCAAAGATATTCAGATAAAAGTTATGGCCTCAATTAGTTGAACTTACAAGCTTTGCATATTCGATGTCCAAAGCACAGCCAGCTTGATATTCTTTACAGAGTACTTTACAGAAATCTAAATTCCTTCTACCCTGAGATCTAATAATTGTAAAGGTAAATCTACACAAGGGAATCCACTTTAAAATCCTCAGTTGTCAACAACTCAGTGCCAGTAGGCAGAGGATTTAGAATTACCCTGTGACCTAACCAATAGGGCTTACCAGGTTTCTGGATATGCAGAGGAGATGTATGCTAAATACTTAAAGAAAGTATTTCTCTTTGGTTCTTGAGCAAATAATATTTATTAGATATCTTCTGACACAGAAACTCTTCTTGTTAATTGTGAGATAATTTCTACGTCACTTGGAAAGTGTATTTTCATCCGTGGAAATGGAATAGCATGAATCTCATTTCCTTGTGCTGGCCATCTCAGCCAGCTATCAAAGAGTGACACATTTTGGGCATCAAAGAGTACATCAAGCTAAATATATATTAAGCAGAGCCCGAGAAATGCAAGGGGAAAGGCAAATAAGCACATTTGAGAAGCTTTCAGAAAATTCTTTTTTTTAAAGAATATTCATTTTGTTTACTAGTAACACTCGATATCTTCCTCATAAGTTTGTAATGTTAAGAGATTGACTAAAAGTGGACTGTTGCCATGAAAACTAATTATATATATGAAATGCAGACACAGTACATGCCAACAGTTGCTAAAGACCCTGAAGCTATTAGCAGAAATAAGTTTTAAGTAAGCAGGGTTAACAAAGTGTCAACAGCAATTAAAATAAAAAGCTTATGTGAAATAGAAAGATCTCAGGGTTTATGGCCAAAAGTCCTGGCTGGGTTGCCCGTGGCCTCAGTTTCCTTAACTGTGAATTGGTGACGAAAGTAACACTTGGCCTAACCTAGGTTTCCTTGTAATTCAGTTCACCTCATCAAATACGTACCATCCAGTTAACTCTAAGTTCTGATAGTCCAGGTACCCCGACTGACTTGTTCATGGATGCAGAGGGATCCATAGTCATGTGTTGCCTCCAATTTGCCAGGTGCTGAGCTGTGCCGAAGGAGTGAGATTACGACAGAACACAATCCTTGGGCTCACAGTGGGCCTGTCTATCTGGGGAGACACAGCAGTCACAAATACTGCAAGTAGAATACAGTATGGTATGGGTTAAATGAGGATGTAAATGAAAATTCTTCATACTTTATTTTTTTTTGAGACAGCGTCTTGCTCTGTCACCCAGGCTGGAGTGCAGTAGCCTGATCAAGACTCACTTCAGCTTCAATCTCCTGGGCTCAAGCAATCGTCCTGCTTCAGCCACCTGAGTAGCTGGCACTACAGGCATGCACACCACACCTGGCCAACTTTTTGTATTTTCAGTAGAGATGGGTTTTGCCATTGTTGCCCAGGCTGGTCTTGAACTTCTGTACTTTAAGTGATCCACTTGCCTCGGCCTCCCAAAGTGCTGGGACTATAGGCACGAGCCGCCATGCCTGATCATCATACATGCTTTTTATTTATACAAATGATGGTGTTTTTTCTTCTGTTAGATAAATGTTGGCTTCCTTTGTATATCTGCTTTCTTTATAGTTAATATATATGTCACCCAGCTCTTAACATGCTTTGTGTGATTTTTAATTTTATGGATCATCTATAGTAAATTTAAAAACGTTGACTAATTTTCTACTATCCTGGGAACTACAAGGGGGTGGGGGTCCTTCCATTGGTTGGTATATTCTAAAAATGGAGACTCATTTTAACATTAGCTTGAGTCAAAAAGAGAGGTGGTAAGTATCCCGACAAAACGAAAAGGTCTGATTTCATGATTTTAATTTTAATGACTTTTGGACTAGCCAGTGCTTTGATTATTTATAGTCTTTCTTTTCTCCATCACCCGGGAGAATCGCAAATTTGGTACAGGTGTGGCTACCTACAAGACTGCAAGTTATGTGTAGGAAACTCATGCTTCATCTGTCGCCCCAGTTGTCCACCAGAGCAGGCTTCCCTCTCCCTCTCCCTCCCTTCCTCTTTCTTTCCTTACTTTATTTTTCTCCCTTTTTTTTTTTTTTTTTGTCCTTTTTTTTCTTTTTTCCTCTCTTTATTTCTTTGGTTTTGGAACTTTGCATGAAACTTGATCAATAATTTTAATGCTGTATTCCTACATATGTTGGTAATACAGAAAAATTATGGTAGTTTGTGGTCTAGGGTTCAACTTGGGTGTGGTGAAGGAAGACCTGAAATAATAGCAAGTAAATATTACGGTAGTAAGAATAGAGAGGCTGTAACACTGAAAACCAACTTTCTGACTTTGTAATTTTATTTAAAAACCAGAGACATGGTAAAATACATGTGACTCATTTCCCATTCACATGTATAATACTTATTTTTTAAAAACAGGCCTTGGTATTGTATTACGGAATAAACTCTGTAGGCTGAGATGTGAATGTGATGAAGAAGAGAGTGAGAAGAATATTCTGGATTTTCTCTAGTATGCTATATTAAAACATAATAAAAGCCCACTGCACCTGCTAAATGGACCTTGAAATTGCAGAAAATTTTGTGCAATACGTTTGCTGAAAACTTCGGGACTAAGCACATGGTGTTGCTAATGTGACTGAAATCTTCGATTCTTCTTTGAGGTACAACCTCACAGAAACGGGGCTCCCAGGTCTTCCTTGTGCCGTCTTCAAGCATATGGGGGATATTTAGCTTCTTAGAGAAGATAATAACCCTCACTTGTCTTTACCCACGGAAACCAAGATCTAAGTTATTCTCAAGGAAAACAGTTGATTGAGGCTTCAAGCCTCTCGCATTTTCTACTGCTGGCACAATAGCTTACATTCCATGCTGATTTTTCTATCACCGAGAGGACCTCATGATTTGCTTACTTACTGTAGCACAAAAACTGTTCACAGAATAAAGATGGCAAAGGTAAGAGAGCGCTTTTATTTGAGAACTGAGGAGAAATGGGAGGAAGTAGATATCTTGGTCTCTCACTCCTAGATGGGACGTTTGAGTCTGCACCACATGGCTCTGGAGATTCTGATTTTGGATTATTCTAAGGGGAGGGGTCCTCTTCAGGGAACCCCTGATTCCAAGGCATTCCCCGTGAGAGGCAGACTGAGAGTAAGATAAACATGGCCTTACTCTTAATTGCACTTAATGTGAATTCCTTTCCTCTACAACTTGTGTTGTCTTTGATGTAGTTGAACTGATGCAGGATCGGCTGTGAGAAACAGACCTCTGGAACACCAAACTAGGAAGGAAGAGGTGTTTATTACCACAGCCCTAGGAGTGAAGCTTTCTGCTTTGTCTAAACGGCCAAGCTCCCCTGACAAAGAGAAGCTCTGCCTTTATACAGGCTTATACTCTAGATATTACATGTGAAAGGATCTTAGGTTTACAGCCTTAGACATTACAAGTGAAAGGGTCTTGGGTTTACAGTTTTAGGAATTACATGTGAAAGGGTTCTGGTCTCCGGATGGAGGAGTGGGGTGGGGGTTTCATCTTGTTTAAGTAAAAACAATGTTTTCCAGAGAGATTCCCCCATACCACTCCTGCTGTCTATCGGAAGGTGATTTAGGAGGCGACAGTAGGCCAGCCTTTTCTTCTACTGAAATGCAGTGTGGAAGTTAAGGGGGAGGTGATCCCAGATGCCTGGGTCTCCTTCCTTAGAACTATTTTTGATGCCAAAGTGTCATAGCCCTCTCTCTTTTCTTTTTGAAAAATTAAAAAAAAAATTTAGACAAGCTTTTGCTCTGTCATCCAGGCTGGAGTGCAGTGGCACAATTATAGCTTGCTGTGGCCTTGAACACCTGGGTTCAAGTTTTCCTCCCACCTCACCCTCCCCAGTAGTTGGAATTATAGGCACAAGCCACTATGCCTGGTTAAATTTTTAACTTTTTGTACAGATAGGGTCTGCTATGTCACTTGGGCTGTTTTTGAACTCCTGTCCTCAAGATCCTTCAGCTTTGGTCCCACAAAGTGTTTGGATTACAGGTGTGAGCCACTGTGCCTGGCCCCAAAATGTCATGGCTCTTTGATGAGCTACCCTTACTCAAACAATCCAGGTAGAGAAGGAGGCAAAATATGAAAAAGATGGGACAAAGAGGGAACAGACTTTGATTTTTTTTTGGCTAACATATATTAACAATGTTAATATTGTTAACACACACAGTTCTGCAGTTCTGGATGGACCAAATACAGATTTTATTTCTTTTTCTTTTTCTTTTATAAAGACGGAGTTTCACCATGTTGGTCAGGCTGGTCTTGAACTCCCTACCTCAGGTGATCCGCCCGCCTTGGCCTCCAAAGTGCTTGGATTACAGGCGTCAGCCACCATGCCTGGCCAGATTTTATTTCTTTGTGTGTTTTTCTTAAAACAGTTTCACTGTCATTCATTTTCCTTTCTTAGGTGAAGGTGTTTGATTCTGGAGTAGGATAGAGATTAGCTCACAGTGGGCTGGTTAGGTAAGAGGGTGGGCCATGGACACTTTTGGACTGTTACTTTTTGAGAGCTTCTTACAGTTTTTGAGAAAAAAAACTCACTGAACCTTGAGCATTCTTCTGTATCTACATCAGGTGCTTTGACCTCCTGGGTGGTGCAGTTTTGATGTGGAAGTGGGGTTCTTTTGACCTATCTCTGACCTTGGGGAATGCAAATATTTTTCCAATTAAGCTAGGTTCACTGGTTAACTACAAGCCATTGTTTCTCACTGTTCTGAGCTAATAAGCTTGGTATGTGGAAAAGAACCCCCTCTGAATATTAGTGACAAAACCCATGACTGATCTTCAGGGGATAACTGTACTTTCTCCTCTGTTTTAGTGGTACAAGAAATAATTACTTTAGTGTTAAATTTAGCTTGAGTATTTTTTGTTTTTGTTCTTTTCAACTTGCTTCACAAAGCAACAGAGGATCACATTTCTTTGAATCGAAAATAAAACCCAATGTATTCAAATGATGGAAGTTTATGCTTTAGTGCTTAAATGTAGTCTAGTTACAGATGGAGACTGTTGCTGGTTGCCTCACTCAGCAGCTTTATCACATTGTAAGTGCATAGTTGTGCTTGATTATTGGGAGAAGGCAGGGAGGGAGATGAAGACAGGGAGAGGCCTCTTATGTAGTAGATCTCTTATTTACATTAAGGTGTATTAAACATTATATTAATTTAACTTTTTATTTTGAAGTGATTTTAGAAAAAAGTTGACAAACTTACAGAGAATTCTTTATATACCTTACTTCACCCTGTTCCTTTGTTAATGTCCTACATAACCATAGCATAGTTACCAACGCTAGGTCCTTAAAACTGATAGAATTAAAGAATCTACAGATCTGACTAGAGTTTTGTCAGTTTTCCCACTGGTGTCTTTTTCCTAGTTCAGGATCCAATCTAAGATCTAACATTTTGTTTGGTGTTCCTGTCACCTTAGTTTCTTCCAAAACGAGGTTGTTTTTGATAGAAAACTACCAACTACCCTGTGACTGTTCCTCAGTCTTTCATAACCTTGACAATTTTGAAGATCAGTTATTTTTATTTTTGAATTGAGACGGAGTCTTGCTCTGTCACCCAGGAATTAGTGCAGTGGTGTAATCTTGGCTCACTACAGCCTTGGTTTCCTGTGCTCCAGTGATCCTCTTGCCTCAGCCTCCCAAAGTATTAGGATTGTAAGTGTGAGCCGCCACATCCAGCATGTCAGTTACTTTGTAGAAAGTCCTTTAATTTAGGATATGCCAGGTGTTTTCTTGTGACCGGTTGAAATGATTTATTTTTGGGGATGTCAACAAAAAGAGTCAAACTCTGTAAAATATTTGAAGAGATGTATTCTGATCCAAATATGAGTGACCATAGCCTGTGACACAGCCCTCAGGAGGTCCTGAGAATATGTGCCCAAGGTGGTTGGGGTACAGCTAGGTTTTATATATTTTATGAAGGCATAAGACATAAATCAAATACATTCAAGAAACACATTTGTTTGGTTCAGAAAGGTGGGACAACTGAAAGTGGGGGCTTCCAGGCTACAGGTAAATTTAAACATTTTCTGATTGACAATTGGTTGAGTTTGTCTAAAGACCTGGGATCTATAGAAAGGAATGTTCAGGTTAAAGAAAAAGGATTGTGGGGACCTACTTTTATTGTGCAGAGGAAGCTCTCAGATAGCAGACTTCAGAGAGAGCACGTTGTAAATAGTTTCTTATTGGACTTAAAATGGTACCTGGCTCTTAGTTGATTATCTCCTGGATCTTGAAAGAAAGGAAGGAAAACAAAGGGAAAAGGAGATTCCTATAGAATGTGGATTTTTCCCACAAGAGACTCTGCAGGGCAATTTCAAGGTATGGCAAGGAAATATATTTTGGGGTAAAACATTTTGATTTTCTTCCTTGTTATGCCAGAGTCAGATTGGAAAGTAAGACGCTACATACAGGGTCAAATAAAACCCACTTGATGAGAATTTATGATTTGTAGGGCATGACTCCCCAGACCTCTTAGATAGGAATTTGGGCAAGAGAAAAAATCAGAGCTTAGTCCTCAGGGAGCAAGAATACCAGGAAATGATGTTCCCTGTTCAGTGCGTTGTATTAGAAGATACTGCTGCAGAAACATAATTGAAAGAAAAGTCTTTTCCCAATTCAGAAATTCTCTCCACAAAAGGTAGTAGGGAAAGAAAACTTTTCTTATTACATAAGCATTACATCAGAATATGATAGCCATCACAGGCAGTCCATGAACCGACTGCAAAGACAAAAAGAAATCTCACCTTTTAAGAAAGCCAAGTCCAAGCAGAGGCCACCCATTACACATGTTTTCAAGATAAACAAAACTAGTCTTCAAGTAAGAGGACTCGACACCCCATTTGTCACACATAATTAATTCATTTTAACTTTACCTGGTATTTGGGGTGAACATTATTAGCTAATTTGTTTTTATCCAGAGGAAAAACAAACGCCTCATATCTTTATGACAGGAAGTTAGGCTCCTACCCAGCAAAGTTAGGATCCTATCCTCCCACAAAGCCTGGGAAATAGCAGTCATATCTCTTTTGCTGTTTACATTTCAAAGAGATGACTGCTAGGTCCTTGAGCAGGACATTCCTGGGTCATAAAGTTGACAAAGGGCCTATCTGTGTTCAAAAGCATTATACATATTTCAGTGAGGACAAAGTGCTTAGACTCTAGTTTTCTAAAGTAAATACTCTGAGAAAAAGGAGGGGAGGCAGATCTCTTATTTTTAGAATTATGCCTCATTTTTAATTCCTATTTGTCCTTGCAGTACATGTTGCTGACATGTTATATTATTGGTGAGTAATATAACCAGTATTATATGAGGCCAGCCTGGCCAACATGGTGAAATACCATCTCTATTAAAAATATGAAAATTAGCCAGGTGTGGTGGCGGGTGCCTGTAATCCCAGCTCTCCTCGGGAGGCTGAGGCAGGAGACTTGCTTGAAACTGGGAGGCAGAGGTTGCAGTGAGCCAAGATTGCGCCACTGCACTTCAGCCTGTGTGACAGAATGAGATTCTGTCTCAAAAATACCCGCCAAAATCCCAGAAAACAAAAAACTGAGTTTGTACCAATACCTCCAGTTCCACTGCAGCACCTGGGATTTATTCTAGTCTGTCTCAGTTCCTTATTTGTAACTTCTTTCTGTAATAGCAGGAAATCCTCCCCTCATTATCCACATTACGTTTATGTATTGGTTTAATTTTAATGTACATACAAAAGAGTTTTAGAATTGCTAACCTATTCTCTTATGAGAAGCATTTAGTTGACTAAGGTATAGTATTTGTGTACAGCTTTTTTTGTCCTTAGACTTCAGTATACAGTAAGAATATCATTTTCCCAAGCCCTTTGGGTTAGTTTTCTTCCATCCTCATCCATTTATTGATTTTTAATACAGTTAGGTTCATTTGTTACTGTATCTTTCTATTTTGTGTTCCTTCTATATTTTGGTTGATATTATTTGCAAGCGTCCTAGAAGTCATAAGCTGTAGAAAATGTATTCTGAGAGAAGTGTTGCTCCTCTGCCTCCATGTCTGCTACTCAGTTTCTACCCACATGCTACCCATTCTTTTTTTTTTTTTTTGAGACGGAGTCTCACTTTGTCACCTAGGCTGGAGTGCAGTGGTGTGATCTCAGCTCATGGCAACCTCTGCCTCCTGGGTTCAAGTGATTCTCTTGCCTCAGCCTCCCATGTGGCTGGGACTATGGGCACCCGCCACCACGCCCCGCTAATTTTTGTATTTTTAAGTAGAGATGGGATTTCACCATATTGGCCAGGCTGGTCTTGAACTTTTGACCTTGTGATCTGCCCACTCAGCCTCCCAAATCGCTGGGATTACAGGCGTGAGCCACTGTGCCCGGCCTGCATTACTTCTACTTACTTCCTCTTCATACTCTGTAGGAAACCATGCTCCTTAGAGTCTGGTTTATCCTTCCTGTCCTTATCCTATCCTTTTGCACAAATGAGCAGATACATGTATACATTTTAAAATATTCCCTTCTTACCTATATGAAGAATAACATATTGTAGATGTTCTTTGACACTTTTCTGTATTTCACTTAACAAAATGTCCTGGGAAAAATCTCTCCTGGACATTGGTCTAGGCAAAGAATTCATGACTAAGACCTCAAAAGCACAAGCAACAAAAACAAAAATATTCTGAATCAAGGACCAGAGAAAAAGACAAACAAAACAAAAAAAAACAAAAATAGACAAATGGGACTTAATTAAATTAAAAAGCTTCTACACAGCAAAAGAAATAATCAACAGAGTAAACAGACAGCCTGCAGAATGTGAGAAAATATTTGCAAACTCTGCATCCCACAGGGGCTAATATCCAAATTTACAAGGAACTCAAACAACACAACCAAAAAAAAAAAAAAGAAAAATCCACAAATAATTTCATTAAAAAGTGGGAAAAAGGCAAGAATAGACATTTTTCCAAAGATATAAAAGCATATGAAAAACTGCTCAACATCACTAATCATCAGATAAGTACAAATTAAAACTACAATGAAATATCATCTTCTACGAGTCAGAATGGCTATTATTCAAAAGTCAAAAAACAACAAATGTTGGCAAGAGAAAAGGAAATATTTACACACTGTTTGTGGGAATGTAAATTAGCACAACTGCTATGCTAAATAGTATAGAGATTTCTAGCAATCCCACTACTGGGTATCTACCCAAAGGAAAATAAATCATTATATCACAAAGATACCTGCACTCATATGTTTATCTCAGTACTATTCACACTGGCAGAGATACTGACTCAACCTAGGTGTTTATCAACAGATAACTGGATAAAGACAATGTGATATCACACACACACACACACACACACACACACACACACACACAATGGAATACTATTCAGCTGTTAAAAAGAGTGAAGTTATGTCTTTTGTAGCAACGTGGATATAACTGGAGGCCGTTATCTTAAGTGAAACTACTTAGACACAGGAAGACAAATGCTGCATATTCCCACTTATAAGAGGGAGCTAGCTAATGTGTACAAATGGATGGAGAATGTGGAATGATAGACATTGGAGACTCAGAGGGATGCTGGAGCCGAAGGGGATGAGTGATGAGAAATTACTTAATGGATATAGTGTACATTATTCCAGTGATGGATACACTAAAAGTCCAAACTTCACTATGCAGTGTATCCATGTAACAAAAATGCACTAGTGCCCCTTAAATTTATACAAACAACAACAACAACAACAACAACAACAACAACAACAAACAGCCTAGTGTATCTTGGAAATCTCTCTATATTGGTATGTGCAGATCTTTCTCACTCCTTCCTGCAACTTCAGAGCCCTCCACCGTGTGGACGTGCTGTATTTAACCACTCTCCTATGCATCAACATCTAGGTTGTTTCTGATATTTTGCAATTATAAATAATACTACAATGAATGAAATTGTGATGATGTATTTTTGTCTTGTTTGTTGGAGATATATATTTAGAGTAGATTTATAGAAGTGGCATTGCTGGGCCAAAAGATGGGGAATATGTAGTTTTGTTAGACATGGCTAAATTCCCCTCTTAGAGCTTTGTACCAGTTTGTGTTCCTATTATCAATACATGGGGTGTCTGTTTCTACTGTCTTAAAAAACAAATATGTTGCCTTGCTTTTTAATTGTTTACCATCTAATAGTTGAGAAATCTAGTTGGTGTTGTCCTAATTTACATTTACCTAGTTATAAATTTGAAGATTTTGTATGTTTAAAGATCAATTTTAGATTTATTTTAAAAAGTGAATTACCTGTTCTTGTCCTTCAGTTTCTTCTTTCAGAGTATAAAGAGTTTTTCTATTTGTGTCGAGAGTTCTTTATACATTAAAGATAATAATCCTTTATCTCTGGTATAGTTTGTGAATATTGTCTCCTAGTTTGTCAATTGTCTTATGACTTTGCTTATGGTACTTTTTTTGTCTTGGAAAAATGATTTTTTGTTTTTGTGTAGTCAAATTTATCCAGCTTATTGCCTCTGGATTTGGAGTCATAATTAGAAAGTCCTTCTCTATACCAAGGCTAAAGAGGAATTCACCCATGTTTTCTTTTAATACTTGTGCGATTTCACTTTGTACTTTTATATTGCTATTCCATTTGGGGTTCACTCTTGTCTATAGTATAAGATATGGATCAAATGTTATCTTTTTCCAGAGATACCTAGGCTACCCCGCTGTCCCAGAGCCATTTATTGAAAGTTCATCTTCGCTCCAGTGATTTGAAATGCCAGCTTTATCATATACTAAATTTCCATGTATACTTCCTTTGGTCTATTTCTGGACTTTCTAGTCTATTCCTCTGGCCTATTTGTCTATGCACAAGTACTGTCCTGCTAAAATTAATTTTTAAATTTATGGTTTAAAAATTATCAAAAGAGTAGTTTAATTTAATAAGTATAATAAGTATATTTTTAGATGAAAAATATATTGTCCCTAAGTCTATCATTCAAAGAATTGGTTTTCATTTTTTTAAATTCTCTTCCAGTTTTTCTCCATACATATATCTGTACATACAGATGTATGCATGTATGTGTACATATATGTAGTGTTTTTGCCATGGAAAAATAACTTTTTATTTTTATGAAGTCAAATGTGTATCTATATATACATGTCTATACATGTACATACAGGGTTGTAATGATAGAGTATTTTATACAAAGCTTTTCTTATTATTTTTCTTATATTTTTCATTCTTTGTCATCATTTAGGATAGCAATATATACTGTTTTTTTGAGCTGATGTCGTAAGTTACTTAATTCAATTGTATTTAGATAATTTTCATTGTTTGACTCGACTTTTTTTTTTTTTGAGGAGTACTGAAGGCATATGAGTTAACAGCTTTAGGTATGTAGCTTTTTTCCACATCTGAATTATTTTATCAGGGTAAATCTGACAGAGAAATTCAGTGTCAAAGGATGTAACACATTTTATGCCTCGGAATATGTAATTCCACAGAGTAATTATATTAATTTAAAATGTTATCAGTAAGGCAGTTTTACCTCAAATTTCTTAGTATCGGACAAATTTTTTGAATAACCTGAAGAATACGTAAAACTTTAGATTTCCTTAAAGCACTGTGAATTTGGCAGTATTTAGGCGTTTGCTTCTTGCTCGTTTATCGTAATACTTCCCGTAGTGGCAGTCCACGCGGCTGACCCTTCTCTCTCAGCTTCTGAAGCATTGCACTCTCTTGGTTTACCGCTTACCATTGCACCTCCTACCTCCCTGTCCACTTTTCTCCTGAGTCCTCTGGAATTTTTTTCTCCTCCATTACCCAACCCCAAAGCTTGATCCAGAACTAGTTTCTTTGCTTTCTGCTCCCTTTCTTGCTGAGCGCTTTCATTTTCATGATTTTAAATATGATCAATATGCTGATCACTCCCACACTTGTATTGCCAGCCCTGACTTCATCGAGCGCCAGCCTGCCTGCATGAATGGCAACTCTGTCTGGAGGTCTCACAGGCGTCTCAGATATAATGTCCAAGACTGAACTCTGGGCCCACGGCCAGTGCAAATGCTCTTCTCTGTTGCACTAGACAGCGTCACTGTCCACCTGACTGCCCCCGGTCTCCTTCTCTTTACTGGCTACAAACTTCTGTCAGCAAGTTCCAGCTTCTGCTGCCAACATATATCTAGGCTTTACCGACTTTTCTTTTTTCCTCAGTCACTCCCTAGGAAAAGCTACCACCGTCTCTGACTTGGGTAACTCACCAGCCTCCTTTTTGGTCACCTTGCTTCCAGTCTTGCTCTGTGCAGTCTCTTCTCCATGTGGCAGTTGGAGTGATGTTGTAAAACCCTGTGGTGGAGTCTACTTCTGCCTCGGCTGAAACCCAGCCTTCTTTCCTTGCGGTAGGAGGCCCTGCACTGTGTCTGCCAGCCTGTCCTCGCCTCTTACCTACTGCGCTCCAGCTATCCCGGCTCCTTTCCGCTCCAAGGCATGCCCAGTTTTCTTTCTCTAGAGGTTTTGGACATCTCTGTCTTATCCCATGACTAGCTAATTTTCTTCGGAGCACTTTTCATAATTTGTGATTATGTATTTTTTGGTTTCGATTTCTTATTTTTTTGTGTATCACTAACCCTGTGTATTATTTTGTGAGCTTTGTGAAGGCAGGGGTCTTGACTATTTTATTTATCAATTAATAATCAACACTTAGTCCAGTGCCCATCACATCACACAGTAGATAACCGTTAGATGTCATTGAATGAATGAGCCCTCTCTGTGGACAGGAAATAAACTATGAGGTACATAGAGGATTTACTATAGACAGCTTCAGATTTCAGAATGTGGGGTGCATCTTAGGGCCTTTCTCTTCCTTTGGAAGGGAAGTGTCATGTATGAAAGGCTTTCTTCTCTGCATTGGGGTTCTTCGAATGTCCTCAACCACTGCAGTAAAGGCTGGTGGTTGGTGTGGAAGACTTGATTCTAGGAGGTTCCTTAAGGCGCAGGTGCTTTGCTAAAGAGTTACAGAAACATGCATTATCTGGGACTATTTATGGGTTAGTTATATGAAAAAAAAGAAAAAAACAAAAACCAGCATAGATCAATATAATTTTCCATCCAGGAACATTGGCCTTAAAGTGTGTTTCTGGAAATGAAAATGTATTTTACTAGTATATCTATCAGAGAGATATAGCTATCATATAACAATGGGAAAAATGAATATGAACTGCTGAGGCTGGATTAATCTGAGATTAATTAAATTGATTAAGTATTCAGATTAATAGATCAATTAATCAGATTCCTAAATTTAGCTTTTAGTCCTATTCCAGGAAAATATATTTCTTTTTTTTTTTTTTTTTTTTGAGACGGAGTCTCGCTCTGTTGCCCAGGCTGGAATGTGGAGTGCAGTGGTGTGACCTCAGCTCACTGCAATCTCTGTCTCCCAGGTTCAAGCGATCCTTCTGCCTCAGCCTCCTTAGTAGCTGGGATTATAGGCTTGCGCCACCATCCTGGCTAATTTTTGTGTTTTTAGTAGAGACAGTGTTTCACCATGTTGGCAAGGCTAGTCTGAAACTCTGACCTCAGGTGATCCACCCGCCTCGGCCTCCCAGAGTGTTGGGATTACAGACGTGAGCCACTGCGCCCAGACGATGTATTTCTTTTGAAGAAAAAGAAGCATAGATCAATATCAAGCACTTAGAACTAGTATATCAGTTTCGGTTAAGGACAGGACTCATTTATCTGCCCTGAAACCACTTAGAACAACGTGAGTTAGCAGCAGCATTGGTCGCATGCCAAACAGTTATGACCATGTTAGGAAGTGTTTCTGATCTTCAGGACTTTTTTTCCAACACTGACACTTATTCAAATTTAATTACTATCACATTTGCCTTGTGAAATGTGGCATCTAGTAAGGAATTGAAACTGAAGTTTATGGATTATTTTATTAAAAACCTAGCTGACTAGTAAATGTTAATTTTATAAACAGTTATAAAAAGATTTCAATATTGGATTCCATTGATATACATAATGATGATTTGTTTCATTCTAGAGATTCCTATTGCCTTAGCATTTTTTTTTTTTTTTTTTTTTTTTTTTTTGAGACAAGGCCTTACTCTGTTGCCCAGGCCGGAATGTATACAGTAGCATGATCACAGCTCATTTCAACCTTGAACGCCTAGACTCAGGCAATCCTTCCACCTCAGCCTCCTGAGTAGCTGGGATTACAAGCATGTGTCACCACACCTAGGTCATTTGAAATCTTTTTAGAAGCAAAGTCTCACTATGTTGCCCAGACTGATCCCAAACTCTGGGCCTCAAGTGAGTCTTCTGCCTTGGCCTACCAAAGTGCTGGGATTACAGGCATGAGCCACCATGCCTGGCTCATATTTTTAATAGTTTAATTGTAAAAGCTCTATTTTTGTTCAAAATAACTTAGATTTTAATGACATTTTAGTATTTTTGGAGAATGTGAGAACTTGGAGAGACTGCTGAAATGCAGTGTCTTCGTCCTGTAGCCGCGTAGAGAAGTCACCAGGTTGGCGAAATGATGCCTCCGGAAACTCGGTGAGGAGTCGCGCTTTTGGGGGAGGAGTTACCTCCCAGGCCAGTGCTGCTGAATAAGCTGTGCCACCTGATTCTTTCCTTTACCCCTTACTGTCTGTCTTCCTTGTCAGCTCAGTGTGAGTGGAGACCCCATCTGCCCTCCTCTGCTGAATCCTCTGAAAAGATCACAAAGCCAGCACATTGTGGGTGAAAACTAAAATCTGCCAAAAACGTTAGCTTCCCTTTTCTTGCCATCTGTTGGTGCGTTCACAGCTTTCTTAGTATTTCTGAAGGACTGAATGTAGATTATGTACAGTTGGCACATTCTCCAGTGGGGATCCTGGGACTAGGTGACTTATTTCCTTGCAGGTGGAAGCTCCACCCACCTCCTGGGCTGCCTGCGGCATACTCAGCATTGCTCACTTTCACCTTGCATTGTTATGTACACACCGTCAGCCGCTCTGCATTCCTAGTGGAAAATTTACATTCCACTGCCTAGATACGCTTGGTAGCAAAATCCCATTTGGGAAAATAAAACAAAAATTGACACTGGTGAAATCTAAGTATGGTGTAGTAGGTTAAGAAAGAATACAAAAGAAAAGACCAACAATCCCCAAATACTTTAATTTTTTTCCCACTGCTTGGTTAGTGGCAGTTCCTGTAACTTCTGAGAATTCTCTTGAGTTAATTGGTTATTCTTTAACTTTATGGGGGTCATATTATTCTTTTAAGCATAGCATTAGGGAAACCCATGAGCATTTACTTTTGAATACTTTAACAAGTATTCAAGTACTATTTATTTTCTTGTAAGATAAAGTGCCCTTTGCAAATAATTAAGTTTAGAATAAGTTGGTACACTTAAGGCTTCACATTATGTATTCAGCTTCTGTTAGGATTATCTGTGGAAATATTTCTGTGGAGATTTATTCCACAGAAAACAATAAAGAGAAAATCAAACTGGAATTTCAATAGCTTGGAAATTTGTGGTATATAAGAAAGCTGATTTGAAGAATCAAAATTTGCTAAGACTTAGCAATGTAAACAATTATTTAAATATATACTTACACCAAAGATTTTTCCAAAGAAGGTATTACTTATGATAGGTATCTTATCTTTTGGGTCACTTTTAGGCTAAAAGAGAAATATTTTAATTTCTTTTTGAATAGCATATCAGCTGTATGCTAATTTGATTTGCATTTTTTTCCTGTGTCAGTGAATGGAAGCATTCATTTAGATCATAGTACAAAAGGCAACATAGGCAAACCAGTGCTGCTATGTTATCCATTATTGGGAGGAAAATAACCATCTGAATAAGGAATGATAATCCACACTTGACAGATGAGCACTAACCTTTCCTTTGGGAATCAGCCCATGTCCTGGGTACAGCAACTGGGGACCAGTAGGGAGGACCCAGGTAGAGATGAATGGTTTCATCAGCTCATCAAAACTAATTGGACCCTTCTGGGAATGTTCCAGACAGCTTGTTCATTATAATTAAAGACATCTTCTCTAACTAGGTTCTCACTGGTTAGTGCAGTTGGAATTAAGAAAAATTATTATTATATAACAATGCCAGTAAAGAGATTCTTTCCAAAATATTTCCATGGCTGGCCTGATTTTGCCACCATGGCTGGAGTCTGGAATGTCTAGAAGTTTCTGGGGTTAACAGATTTTATTTTTCATTCCACTGAGGTTGTACATAAATTGTACTGTCAGCCTCATGTGAAGAATAGTTGACAGTAGCCAGGGGGAGAGAGACTTGAGTGACTTGAGAACATATTGGGACCACTGAATTAGGGTGGCCTAGATATGCCAATTTATATAAATAAATATGTTAAAAACGTGCGCTTTGAATGAAGAGACTCCCAAACAGGCTTTGTGTGAGCAACATGGCTGTTTATTCACCCGGGTGCAGTTGGGCTAGGCTGAAAAGGGCATTAGCAAAGGGCAGTGGGATAGGAGTTGGTTTTATAGGTTTGACGTGGGCAGTGGAAAGTTACAGAGAGTAAGGTCAGTTACAGTGGTGGGGTAGGGGCAAGGAGTATACATTACCATAAGCTCAGTTACAATGGCAGGTGGGATAAGAGTAAAGGTGGTAGGGTGGGATGAGGAGTATTCACATTATGGTAATAACAGGATGGCAGGGTGGGGTGAGGGGAAGCTTATTTCTGGGGAAGCTCCACAGGGCAATCAGGGATAAGGGCAAATGCAGGGGTGAGGGGTGCTGGGTGCTGGGTGGTGGAGGGGGTGGAGGGATGGAGGGGTGTGGGGAGTGGTAGAGGGTGATGAGCTGAGGCAGGCAGGTCTTTAGACTTTCTGGGTCCGGCCTTGCACATGGAGGCCTGACAAAATATATGTCAAATATATGCAATATTGCATATGTATTCAGTTACTTATCATTCAAGAAACGTGTTGTTTAAATGAGCACAAATATGTGTCTGTTATTTCTGCTGGTGGCTAGTTTCTGTCTTGAGCAGTATTAGCAGTAGGAAGGACTGTGGCTTGGAAGTCAGAAGTGGATTCATGTGACTGCTTCTTTCCTTACTGCGTAACCTTGAGAGATGGGGAGGCTCATCTTTTCCCATCCATACAGTTAGAGTAACGATAACCACATAAAGTTACTTTGAGGAAGAAATGTGAATATAAATGAAAATCTTTTGTAAATTCTGAACTGTGAATTTATTATGAATTTATTATGTGAATTTATTTAGAGTGATATCGTGAAAAGTCAAAGTAGTATATGGAGAGTATTTGAGGCAGTTCTGAGCATAATAGATGCTCAAAAATTGGTGTCCTAATTGTTGTTTAATTAAAGTATGTACTGACTATATTCTGTATTCAGAGCACCAAGATTAAGTTTTTGGGTTATAGATAAGGCTGTTTACTAAGAAAACAAATAAATATACAGTCTACATAAATATTGATGCCATTGGGGAATATGCTAAATTTATAAAAAGAATTGAATGGAAAGTTCAGACAAAGTGATTTGCATTCTAGAGGAGAGAAATTATCCAGCCGAGTGAATGCTGAGTGTGGTAAAAGAGAGAAATAAGGTCACAGTGTGGTGGGATGCAGTCAGCTCAAATGTGATCTCAAATAATCAAGTCCAACGCACGAGCACATCATCTGAAGCCAGTGGCAGCTTTTATAGGTGTTTGCATAGGTGTCACATGTTTGGGTCTGTGCTTCAGGAAGACGAATTCATACAGAGTTGGATGAGAGGCAGGAATCCTCAAAGATGCTAGAGGCAGGAATCCTGGTTAGACCATGCTGGGTATAGTTCCTGGAGGATTTGTGAGGACCTGGCCTTGGGCTGTGAGGGCAGGTAAGAAGGACACAGAGAAAGTAATTTTGACAGGCGAGAGCTCTAGGACTTCATCATTGATAATGATGTGTCCTGTGGTAACATTTTCTTGCAACTGCTTTGAGAAAAAAAATGCAGGTGATTTATGAAAATTGAATAATGCAAAACAAATTTTTTATGCTTTAGTGACTCTGCTGAATTGATGATGGTTTAGGTACAGACAGACTTTTAAAAATCTTAGTTTTAATGAAAAGCATTAGACATATCCAGCTGGGCATACAGATTTGCTGTCAGGAGAAAAATCTGGACTAGAGATAGGGATTTGGTTGTCACTGGCAAAATGTCGTTGGTCATCCACAACATGGCATGTGATAAATTTGACCAAGGGAGTGTTTGGGTTAAAAGCAGGGAACACAGACATGGAACTCTGTGGGAGTAAATACCAACATTTAATGTGTGCAGAGGAGGAGGACTTGGTATAGGAAACTTAGAATGGTCACAGAAGGATGGGGTTCAGAGACAACATATTGCTGAATTGAGACGAACTATCCAGTTACGCATTCCGGTACTGTTTTTCTTCAATACCACAGAAGATTATATACCCCAAATACTTGGGAGCTGTACTATTTTAGATTAACAATGGTTACTTAATTTTCTGGAGCTTAATTTTTCGGAGCTCAATTTTCTTACATCCAAAAGAGCACAACGCTAGAAAAAGATATTTTAGCATGTCAGGTATTATATAGGATACAATGTTCTGTAAGATATATCCAACTATAAAAGTATATTTGTTTAAAAAACACTTTAATATAAATCTATGAAAATTCATCAAGAAAATGGATACTATGTTTCTTTTATAATTTTGCATTGATCAAAACCATCTGGATTTACTTGATTAACATTTATCTGGTAAATATTTTTCCATAGTTTTCATCTACCCATATCTTGTTTTTGTCTTTAAAAAAAGGTTGTATTTTTTTTTAATAGACAAGGTCTCACTAATGTTGCCCAAGCCGGTCCTGAACTCCTGAACTCAAGCAATCCTCCCATCTTAGCCTCCCAAAATACTGGGATTATGGACATGAGCCACTATGCCTAGCCTACTAACGTCTTTATATTTAAGTGTCTCTATTATAAACAGTATATAGTGAGATCTTGTTCTTTCATCTAGTCCACCTGTCTCTGTCCTTTAATTGGAGTTTTTAGTTCATTTCAATTTACTGAATTACTGGCATGATTAGATTTGAGTTTATCATGTTATTATTTGTTTATTTGTTCCATCTAATATTTTTTATTCCTTCTTTCCTGCCTTTGATAGTAATAGATTCATCAAATAGTTTCACAATTATTTCATCTCTCTTTTGGCTTTTTAGCTATGCCTCTCAGGGCTTTTGTTCTTAGTAGTTACTCTAGGCTCACAATATACATCCTTAACTTCTTTTAGTCTGCCTTCAAATAATATTATGCCAGCTCATGAAGCACTGTACGACAGAATAATTCCATTTATCTTTACTCATACCTTTGTGTTCTTATTAACTATTTAACTGTTATGTATGTTACCAATCTCATAAATCATCATTATGATTTTTGCTTTGAAGTAGCTTTTAGGATTAATTTTTTTTAAGTTTTAAAAATTGCTCACGTATTTCCATTCGATGTCCTGTTATTCTGTGCAGATCTAGGTTTCTATCTTGTATTATTTTCCTTGTCTGAAGAACTTCCTTGACTATTTTTTGGTAGCGTGGGTCTGGCAACATTCAATGCTTTTGGCTTTTGTCTGTCTCAAAAAAGGTCTTTGTTTCAACTTCCTTTTTGGAAGATATTTTCTCAGGGCATGTTCTATTGTGTCTAATCTGCTAAAGTGCTTGGAATGAATTCTTCATTACAGATACCCTTCTTTTTAGTTGTAGAATTTTCATTTGGTTCTTTAGAGTTTCAATTTTTGGGCTTAAATTTCTCATATTTTATCTTTTTCCACCTTTTATACTGAATTCTTTAGCATCTGTATAATATATTAAAATCCTTATTTGCTAATTTCAGTATCATGATCGTCTCTGGGTTTGACTTTCTCTTGATAATGGGTCATCCTGTTTTCCTTTTTATTTATATGTTTTGTAGTTTTTGTCGTGTGCTAGTCATTTTGTATGAAATTTTGTATAAAACTTATAGAAATTTAAAGTAGGTGATACTTATCCCCGGGAAAAACCATGTCCCCTTCTTTTGGGCTGCTAGGGAAAGGAGCTGATTTTGGTGTATAATCCATAGTTGATCTGGGAAAAGACTGGGCTTCAGTTTTAGTTAGATTTTCTTTATTAATAGTTTCTAACACTTAGAGGGTGAAATCAAGGCTTGCTTTCTGTGCAACAGGACTTGGGAGTTAATATTGGTGAGATTTAGAAATCTGTCTCTACAATTAGTCCAGCTGTTAGCTATTTACCCTGCTGGAGATTCTATTACCCAGCTTTCCACACCATGGGATTCCTTTCTCTGCACTTTTGCCCTGTTCTTGGCTTTTGTTACACTTCTGTGCACTTGATGAAGGCCCCATGGGGAAGAATTCGTGGGTGATGTGGACCTGCTCTGCAACTGGGTTTTCTTGGTTATGCTGACTAACACAGGCTGTCCATGGAGATTTACTCCGCTGCCTTTTGTGCCCGTGGGGATGAAAGCAGCTGAAGATTTCTTTTCCCTTAGAAAGGGTTCATCCCTCTCTGGAATTTAGTTCATCTAGACTTCTTTGCATCCTAAAAAAGTGACGTTGACACTTTGCAATGTCAGTTATGACACATCCCCTCAAAAACAGGGCCCGCTAAATGTAGCAGATCTCATCAGACATCTTAGCCAGTCTTTCTCCCATTAAAAAAATAGTGACATTGAAAAAAAATGGGCGAGTCTTTAAAAATCTTTTTTACAACAATCTATAATTTGGATATATTTGGTATATTGACTCCTAGATAAATTGTTTTCTACTCTGGTGTCTTTTACTAGTCTTGGCCCTTCTCATTTATCAAAAAGTGGTGAAAACTGATTCAATATTTTGTAAAGGATTTTGTTCTCTTTGATGCTGTGTGCTGTTTGTTAAGTAGTAACAGTTTCCTCTAAAATTGCCATTTTGAGAACGTACTTTTCCTTAAATCCGTATAATGAAGAAAATAGAGTTGAAGCTTCTTTGTGTAGGTTGGCTTATATTTTGTAAATAAATAGCTTTACTACATATTTTTCTTTAAATGCTTGTTTGTCTGATGGACAGTCACTAAAATCTGATATGTATTTTTAAAAAGTTATTGAAAACTGCGCTTTTAAATTGTATAATCAGTTATTCTAAGAGGTTAGTGGTCATTAGATTTTCGTGATGGTATCATTTAACAGCATCCTTTCCTCTCCTCCTTAGACTGAGTTTGGTGTTTCTGGACCAGGTTTTCAAGATGTGGTGAGTGCTGAGGTTTGAGGCAGATGGATTCTCTGAAGCATTCAGTTTACAGCCCCAGGAGTGAAACTGCTATTTTATTAATTAGTTCATGGAGCCTCCCTTTGGGCTAGTTTAGCAGGATTATTCCTACTTTTAGCTGTCTAGAAATTGAGGTGTGAAGTGTTGAATTGGTTCATGTAAAAAGGCTTAGGCAATCAGTGTCAAAATTGAGAATTCCAGACCTTTAGTCAGTTACTCAGTTTATCAACCTTCATCATTCAGTTTATCAACCTTCATCATGTTATTCCAAATATATATTATTATTTTTATTAATTTTTTTTTTTTTTTTTTTTTAAAGACAGGGTTTCACCATGTTGGCCGGACTGGTCTCGAACTTATGACCTCAGGTGATCCGCTCGCCTCGGCCTCTTAAAGTGCTGGTATTACAGGCGTGAGCCACCATGCCCAGCCCAAATATATATTTTTAAAAGAACAATTTTGGTTTCATTGAGTTTATTTTTCATAGCAAACAGATTCATCTAGCTTTTAACTCGACTGTTGACCCAGTTGTGATATTGACCTACTGTTATGGAATTTGTGAAGTTGACTTAAATTACTTACATAAACTTACTGGGTTCACATGAAGCATGTTATTTTTATATGGTCCTCTGTGACATAAACACAATATAAATTTAAATAAGATATCAGAGACAGAGTGATATATTGGAAAGAGCATGCAATTTGTATCCAAATTCTGCACAAGACTCCTTCCTAGCTCATCCCATTCCAGCATGGTAAGCATGGTTAAGTCACTTTTGCCATCTTTGACTTTGGAAATATTTCCAAGAAACATTTTGCCTGTCCGTTCATCCATCCATCCATCCATCCATCCATCCATCCATCCATCCGTCTTCTATCTAATCCCCACTCAGGGGTTAGAAGTGGGGTTTTGTCAGCCTCTTCAGCCTGTTCCAGAATGACTCCTCTCTCTAATTCACTAGGCTAACCTACTTCTCAATATCCAAATAAACTTGGTTTTTCAAGACAATGTTGAGCCCAGTGCAGAATCAAAGCAAGAGGTCAGTCATCAGTGTGTCCTGCTTTTACTTGGTGTTGATTTCTTCTTCAAATGACAAAGCCAAAGTACAAAGTGAAAGTTTGAATTTTGCAATGGTAACTTACCATTTGATTGGTTTCATAGTCACAGATTACACAAGTAATCTCGTCTGCTTGCTCACCAGTGAACTCCATCCCTGGGTACACGGGGGTCTGAGTGGGAATACCTCATGCTCTGTCTCTAAGTGTCCACCTCCATATATTATATCAATATAATATTGATACTTAATATTATCCACATATTTGAAGTAGCATTTCTTTTCTTTTCTTTTTTCCTGGGACAGTTTCACTTTTATAGCGCAGGCTGGAGTGCGGTGGTGCAATATTGCCTCACTGCAACCGCCACCTCCCGGGTTCGAGCGATTCACATTCCTCAGCTTCCAAGTAGCTGGGATTACAGGTGCCCACCACGCCCAGCTAATTTTTGTATTTTTAGTAGAGACAGGGTTTCACCATGTTGGCCATGAATGGTTGTGAACTCCTGACCTCAGGTGATCCACCCACCTTGGCCTCCCAAAGTGTGCCTGGCCTGAGGTAGCATTTATTTTCAAAGTGCAAGGGGAAGTGTAGGGAAAATACACTTATAAGAAAATTTGATTTAAAAATTCTAATTTATCATTATGTTCCACATCATCTAAAGCCATCGTGTCCCCAGAGTACTCCCAATTGACCAACCCTTTATCCCTGATTGGGGCTCTGAAGAAGTTCCCCTTATACCCATTTGATTGGGTTTAATTTTTATGTATGTGGTTTATTATTTAAAATGTCTGGTAAAAATGCTTTTTATATAAAAACTGGTATTGTTTTAAAAAAGTATGAAGCGTTTTATACAGTTATCTTACTTTTTTTCTTTTACAATTCAGGTATACCACTTTGAGTAGTTTTTCAGATATTTACTGTATCTGAAAACAATAATTTGGTTATTTTAATTATAATAACTCCAGGAAATATAACTTTAAGATTAGTTTTCAATTCAACTGGTTAACCATGAACATTTGGGGAACACTTTTGCCATGCTGAATGAGGAAAACCATAATTGTTTAAAACAAATGGTTTGATGGAATTCAAGTAATAATTTACATACTGAGAGTCAAATCACATAATTGTTTCAACAATCATGTATTTTCATGAATTTCAGTATATTCTTTATAGCTATCTGTGCTCTAAAGCCAAATAACACGTTTTAGACAATGAAACAAGATTTTTTCAAGTTATTCACCTTCATCTTTAATTCAGTAATCCAACAAGATTTTAAACCATCAAGAATGAGTGTGGTTAGAGAGCCACAGATTGCGAAGAGGATGAAGTATGTGCTTAGTACATTGCTAGATAATTCATTAAGGTAGAATGCTTGAGCCCAGGAGTTTGAGGTTACAGTGGGCTATGATCGCACCACTGCACTCTAGCCTGGGTGACAGAGCAACACCCTGTCTCTGAAAAGGAAAAAGAATGATATAACCCTCACGCGTAAGTACCAATTTGAAACAATCTCTGTGATAAATTGTTAAATTAAAAAAGCAACGTGCTGAAGAATGGGTAGAGCAGGACATCATTGCATTTAAAAATTATTTGTACATGCTATCTAGAGAAGATAACATGCATGCATGTGTATAGACCATCTTTGAAGGAATATTTCTAACTCTGGTTGCAGCTTGGTGATTAGGGCACAGGAGTGGGAAGGGCACTTCATTTTTACTGTACACCCCTTTTAACCACTTGAATTTTGTTCAGGTGCATGCATTACCTGTTAAACATTTCTTTTTCTTTTGAGACAGAGTCTCAGTTTGTTGCCCAGCCTGGAGTGCAACGGTGCAATCTTGGCTCACTGCAACCTCTGCTTCCTGGGTTCAAGCAATCCTCGTGCCTCAGCCTCCCAAGTAGCTGGGACTACACACATGCATCGCCACGCCTAGCTAACTTTTGTATTTTTAATAGACATGGGGTTTCACTATGTTGGCCAGGTTGGTCCCAAATTCCTGACCTTAGGTGATCTGCCCGCCTCATTCCCCCAATGTGCTGGGATTACAGGCGTGAGCAACTGCAGCCAGCCTAGAGTATTAAATTGTAACAAACATTTATTGTACAATTCATAGGCAATGCCACGCACTGTTTTAGGTACTGGAGAGTCACAGAAAAATTACTCATATTTGTTTCTCTCAGAGATGGCATAATTATACCAAGAATGGAGTCCCATAAATGATTTAGGGCTACTATTTGATTTTTAAGATAACTAGCGAAATGTGTAGCAGATAGTTAGGGGCTCATAGGTACAGGTTCACTAAAACTCTGCCATATATTGTTTGTGATTTTAGGCCAATTAATTAATCAAGTTCCAGTTACTTCCTGTGAGTTGGAACTATAGTAATGCTACTTCAGAACATGGTTTTGATGATTAAAAGATATAGAATGCATATAGATTACTTAGTACAGTGCTTGCCGTGAAATATAGCACAACTATTACCTAGTCTTATAAATTAGTGCTCTTTGCTTGTAAGTTTTCCTTTCAAATCCTGGGGCAAAATCACCTAAAACTCAAAGTACAAGAATCAATACTATCTTAGCAGTAGCAGCTTGAGACAGAAAGTGAAAGCAGAATGAGCAGGGAATGATCGGTGATCACTGAGCTGGGCCTTGCGGAGCAGATGCAATTCCAGCAGGTGGAGAAAGGAGGAGGGCGTATTGGGCAGATGGGGCAAAGGCAAGGAGTGGATACAGGTGCTGTTTCGGGGATGGAGGGGAGCTGGCTGGTTCGACTGCAGTGCGTGGCGAGGAGCCTGTGTGGAAGGAAGGAGTATTGCTGGGACATGAGGGCGCCAAGTAAGCGGTGCTTGTTTCTGGGAGTTCTTGCAGGCCATGCTTGAAAGTCAGGATTTATCTTCCAGGGTTAAAGGTGGACACCAGACAGCAGAAGCCTGAAGAGAGGCTACGGGGGAGGAAGTGGAAATAGGAATAACTAGGAGAGAGATGGCAGCTGTACCTGAGAGGGGCCGTAAGGTCAAGGGGAAATTAAAGACACCAGGTGGAGGTGGAGAGTCTGAAATGAATGGAACAAACAGAGACAGCAGAGGACAAAACCAAGGGTGGGGGGCTGGCTTCGTTAAGGCACGGAGTTCTTTCTTCTGAGACAGACGAGGAAAAATGGTGAGGATACAGATGAGGTGGGTTGTGGAGGGAAGGAAGGTTGAGGGGCTTCATGCCTACTGGCTTCTAGTTCTTGACATTTGGAATGAAACGATCTGCGGAGAGTGTGTGCGCCTGGAGTGGGATTTGAGGGGTTAGCGTGAGAGGTGAGAATTTGGACTCTCCACTGTGGGAAATGGAAAAAAGAATCCATCTGGGAGGGGTGGAGGGCTGGCTGAGCAAGCAGTACTGAGGATCAGCCCATGTCTGGATGCCGAAAGCCGGTCTCAGGTGAAGGCTGCTCGTGGGGCCTCGTGGTTCTCTCTAACAGCCGCTGGGACGCTGGAAGCAAAAAGAGAGGCAAAGGTGATCAGATCGATCTACCCTGTTGCAAAGGCTGCAGGAATCGAGGATGCTGGTGTGAGTGCATCGAATTCAGTGGGGGATAGAGGAGGAAGTGAAACCTGGGAAAAGTTGCTTGCCTCAGTCTTAAGAGAAAAGGGTAGGGTCAGGCACTTGGTGGGGGCCAAGGAGCAGAAAGCAGGTGCATGAGAATGGGAGAGGAAAGATGGTGGAACACAGTATCTTGAGCTGCAGGTACAGCACTTCAGAGCTCAAGATTTTTAAAAAATTATACTTTAAGTTCTGGGATACATGTGTAGATTGGGAAGGTATGTTACATTGCTATACGCCTGCCATGGGGTTGGCTGCACCCATCAACCTGTCATCTACATTAGGTATTTCTCCAAGTGCTGTCCCTCCACTACCCTCCCACCCCCAGACAGGCCCCGGTGTGTGATGTTCCCCTCCCTGTGTGCATGTGTTCTCATTGTTCAACTCCCACTTATGAGTGAGAACATGCGGTGTTTGGTTTTCTTTTCTTGTGTTAGTTTGCTGAGGATGATGGTTTCCAGCTTTATCCATGTCCCTGCAAAGGACATGAACTCATCCTTTTTTATGGCTGCATGGTATTCCATGGTGTATATGTGCCACATTTTCTTTATCCAGCCTATCATTGATGGGCATTTGGGTTGGTTCCAAGTCTTCGCTATTGTGAATAGCGCTGCAGTAAACATACATGTGCATGTGTCTTTATGGTAGAATGATATATAATTTTTTGGGTATATACCCAGTAATGGGATTGCTGGGTCAAATGGTATTTCTGGTTCTAGATCCTTGAGAAATCACCACACTGCCTTCCACAATGGTTGAACTAATTTTCACTCCCACCAACAGTGTAAAAGCGTTGCTGTGTCTCCACATCCTCTCCAGCATCTGTTTCTGACTGGTGTGAGATGTATCTCACTGTGGTGCTCAAGGTGTTATAGGATTATTGTTGTTTTTCAGAGAGCATTGTTTAAAAATTGCCTTAATGTTTTCGTAATAGTCCACGATTTTTGTTTTTTTGTTTGTTTGTTTTGGGCACAGATCATGGCCAGTGTGCCTAGGGCTTAAGGGAAATTTTTCTTTGTTTTCTTGAGAGCTTTGTTAAGGGCTTATAATATTGCTAAAGGGTGAGCTCAGAGTTTCTATAAATGGGGAAAAAAGCAAGGTTTTAACAAAGGCATAGCCAGTCTGAGGCAGTTCCTTAGAAACCTGTAGATTTTCCTCACAGGAAAAAAAGCTAATATAAGCTTAGTGATTGACGTTTTTTTCCTTTGCTTTTAAAGGTAAAACCAGTAATCCATAGCAGGATTAACGTGTCCGCTCGCTTTAGAAAACCACTTCAGGAGCCCTGCACTATCTTGTAAGTTGAAACCCTTTATACTTCAGGTTAAAATGGCTTGGTGGTTTTCCTTTTGGTTGGGAATTTGTGTTGCAGTTGTCAAGGCGTAACTGTTTCAAATGGTTTGCCTCCTGTTTTTCAGCTTGATTGCAAATGGAGACCTGATGAACCCAGCTTCTCGCCTCCTTATCCCCAGGAAAGCCTTGAATCAGTGGGATCATATACTACAAATGGTCACAGAAAAAATCACTCTGAGGAGTGGTGCTGTTCACAGGTGCGTCAAAACAATCTCGTAAATGGAGGATTTTTGGTAGATAACGGCAAGATTTTATTCTTTGGAAGATGTTGTTGAAGATATTCTCAGGCGGTTCTGGAGTCCCTGGTCTGTAGATTTGAATTTTGGCTCCCCAGTTAGGCTCTGTATGCTTCAGTTTCTTTATCTGTAGAATGGAAATACAGTAGTACTTACCTCATAGGGTTGTTTAAGGAATGAGGTAATTCACATACAGAGCTTAAAACAGTCATTGTCACATGGTAGCACATCCACAAATATTAACGATGTTTAATTTTTGATTTAGAGTAAATTGGCAAGCATCAACATTACTTTAGTTGAGAAGGATTTTTTAAAAGAGCCAGCCTCTTAACTCTTAATTCTCCTTTTATTTAAAAGGAGGTATTTATAATTATTTGATAGTTGAAACTATTTGCCTATTAGTGGGTTTAAAGAGGAGCCATAGCCGGGCGCGGTGGCTCAAGCCTGTAATCCCAGCACTTTGGGAGGCCGAGGCGGGTGGATCACGAGGTCAAGAGATCGAGACCATCCTGGTCAACACAGTGAAACCCCGTCTCTACTAAAACTACAAAAAATTAGCTGGGCATGGTGGTGCGTGCCTGTAATCCCAGCTACTCAGGAGGCTGAGGCAGGAGAATTGCCTGAACCTAGGAGGTGGAGGTTGTGGTGAGCCGAGATCGCGCCATTGCACTCCAGCCTGGGT
>NW_022437003.1:1296163-1496913 GCF_009761245.1 Sapajus apella
AAGTATTAGAAAAGGAATAAATGAAGGTAAAATAACTTTCATTTTTGTTATTGATAAAACTGGTAACCATTTGTTCAATATAGTAATAGCAACAATATTGTCTGATATATATGCGTGTGTATGTATATCATGATATAGTTTGAATGATTGTTCTTCCAGATCTCATGTTGAAATTGATTCCCAGTGTTAAAGGTGGGGCCGGGGGGAAATGATTGAACGACTGGGGCAGATCGCCCATGAAGGTGTTTAGTGCCATTCCCTTGGTGCTATATGAGTTGTCACTCAGTTCATAGGAGATCTGGCTGTTTGAAGTGTGTGGTACCTGCCTTTTCTCTCTCTTGCTCCCACTCTCACCATATGATGTCCTTGCTCCCACTTTACCTTCCACCTTGATTACAAGCTTCCTGAGGCTCTCATCAGAAGTCAAGAAGGTATTAGTGCCCTGCGTTTATAGCCTGCAGAGCCCTGATCCAATTAAACCTCTTTTCTTTACAATCTGCCATGTCTCAGATATTATAGAAATGCAAAAATGGCCTAACACAGAAAACTGGTACCAGGGATAGGGGTGTTGCTATAAAGATATCTGAAGATATGGAAGTGGTTTTGGAACTGAATAACAGGCAGAGGTTGGAAGAGTTTGGATGTCTCAGAAGAAAACAAGAAGATGAGGGGAATTTTGGAATGCACGCACCTGGTTAAATGGTTATGATCAAACTGCTGACAGAAATATGGACAGTGAAGTTCAGGCTTACAGGGTCTCAGAAATTAGGAAACAATTGGGACTGGAACAAAAGTCTTCCTTGTAATGCCTTAGCAAAGAATATGGCTGCATTGCGTCCACGTCCTAGATATCTGTGAAAGTTTAAACGTAACAGTGATGTGTTAGGGTATCTGGCAGAAGAAATTTTTAAACAGGAAAGTGTTCAAGATGTGGCATAGCTGTTTCTAACTTCCTATGGTCAGATATGACAGCGAAGAAATGTCTTAAAGTTTGAGCTTATGTTTTAACGGGAAGCAAAGAGTACAAGATTGAGACATTTGCAGGCTGACTGGTGGCAGAGAAAGAAAAAGTGTTTTCAGGAGAGGAATACGAGTGGTCTGCAGGGCAAGCACTTGTGGGAGAGATTTGCGTGACTAAAAGGAAGCCAAGTACTAATATCTAGAACAATGGGAAAAAAGCCTAGAATGTATTTCAGAGACCTTGGAGGTGGTATCCCCCGCACCCCATCATGGTCCCAGAGGCCTAGGAGGAAAGAATGGTCTTTCGGGTCAGGCCCAAGGCCCTGCTGCCATGTGCAACCTCAGGACGTAGATTCCTACATTCTAGCTGCACCGACAGCTCAAAGGGCTCCAGGTGTAGCTTGAGTCACCACTCCAGAGGAAGCAAGCTATAAGCTTTGGTGGCTTCCATGTGATGTTAAGCCTGCAGGTACTAAGAGTGGAAAAGTGAAGGAAGCATGGCAGCTTCCACCTAGTTTTCAGAGGATTTATGGAAAAGCCTGGGTGCCAAGGCAAGTAGGCTGCCACAGGGGTCTGGGGGTAGCCCACACAGAAATACTCTACTAGGGCAGTGTTGGGAAGAAACGTGGGGTTGGAGCCCCTATACAGAGTCCACACAGGAATACTGTTTAGTGCCGCTGTGAGAAGGGGGCCACTGCCCTCCAGACCTGAGAATGGCAAAACCACTAGCAGCTTGCAATCTTAGGGTGAAAAAGCCACAGTCACTCAACTTCAACCTGTGAGAGCAGTCATGGGGGCTGTGGCCTGCAAAGCCACAGGGGCAAAGGTGCCCAAAACCTTTGAAGTCCATCTGTGCACCAGTGTGACCTGGATGTGGGACATGGAGTCAAGGTGATTATTTTAGAACTTTAAGACTTAATGATTGCTCAGATGGATTTAAGACTTGTGTGGGGCCTGTTGCCCCTCTGTTTGACCTGTTTATCCCCTTGCAGCAGAAATGATAACCCAAGGCCTGTACCATCATTGTATCTTAGAAGTAAATAGCTTGTCTATGATTTCACAGGCTCACAGACAGAAGAACCTCATCTCCAGATGAGAATTTGAAGTTTGGATTTAGGACTTTTGATTGAGTCGATGCTGGAACAAGCTAAGACTTTGGGGAACTATTGAGAAGGGATGATTAGGTTTTGCAGTGCGAGAAGTACATGCGATTTGGGGTACAAAGGAAGGAATAATATAGTTGGTATGTTTGCCCCCTCCAAATCTCATATTGAAATGTGATTCTCAATGTTTGAGTTTGGGCCTGGTGGGAGGAGATTGAATCTTGAGGGTGGATCCCTCATGGAGGAATTAGCACCATCCCCTTAGTGGTAAGTGAGTTCTTGCTCAGTTCAAATGAGATCTGGTTGTTTAAAAGTTTGTGACACCACCCCAGTCTCTCTCTTGTTCCTACTCTCCCTGTGTGATGTGCCAGCTCCCACTTTACTTTCTGTCATGATTGTAAGCTTTCTGAGGCCCTCCCCAGGAGTTGAACAGATATTGATGTTATGCTTGTAGAGGCTGCAGAACCATGGGTCATATAAATCTCTTTAATTTATAAATTACCCAGTCTGAGGTATTAAAAACAGCCTAACATATGTGCTCATGCATTCTTATGTACAAGTGAAAGAATGACAGCAATGACATAAAGAATTAGGGAAATTATGAATATTTTGTTATTTTAAATATGTGTACTGCCTGTGAAGTGTTGCAGTACTATTTTAAAGTGAACTTGGAATAGTCTGCAAATATTGCAAACTCTAGAGCAACCACTGATGAGTTTTCTCTGAAAACTCTAAAAAGTAAAAAGAGGAAGTATAAGTGACCCGCTAAGAAAGGATAGAAAATGAAATTGTATACAATCTCCGAATAAACTCAGAAAAGACTGAAAAATTATGGAAGACAAAAATAAAAACAAAGACCAAAGGCAAGGAATATAAAATAGTAACAAATAGAAAAGGTATGAATCTAAGAATATGAATATCTCTTTAAATGTCTTAAGTTTAAATTCACCAATTAAAAGACAGAGATTGCCAGAGTAGATCAAAAAACAACATTTAACTGTGCATTTTCTACAAGGAACCCACTTTTAACATAAAGACACATACAGATTAAAATGGAGGAATGTTATTAGTAGTAAACTAAACTGATAACAGAAACATACCTGGAAAATCCCCAAATACTTGGAAACTAAGCAATAGCATCCTTCTAAATAACTCATGGGTCAAAGAAGAAATACCAAGAGAAATTTGAAAATATTTTGAAGTATGTGAAAATAAAAATACAACTTAACAGAATTGTGAGATACGGCAAAAGCAGGGCTTTGAGGGAAATGTACAGCACTGAATGACTTGTTAGAAAAGAAAGAAAGTCAATAGTCTAAGAAAACTACAAAAAGAAGGACAAATTAAATTCAAAGCAAGAAAACTGATAAAAATTAGAACAGAAATAAATGAAGTTGGAAATAAGAAATTAGAGATAATCAAAATCAATAACTGCTCTTTGAAAAGATCAATGAGGTTTGTAAGCCTGTAGACATGCTAACTAAGAAAGAGATGACACAAGTTATTAATATCAGAAATGAAAGAGGGACATCATTACAGATGCGATGGACATGAAAAGGTTAATAAAAGAATACTATGTACAACTCAGTGCCTACAATTTTGGTAAACTAGATGAAATGAATTATTTTGTAGATGTATACAACCTGCCAAAATTCACACAAGAAGAAATAGGCAATATGTTTAGGCCTATTTCTATTAAATAAATGAAATCAACATTTAATAACCTTCCAAAACAGAAAGCTCCTGGGCAGATTGTTTAATTCTACCATTTGTGGAGGAAATTGCAGAAACCTACTGCAGGTTTTCAAGTAATATCATTTTGTTCATCATTGTTATAATGTTGATGAGGAAAAAATGGTCTTATTATACATCATTTTGCTTAAAGTCACATTTTCCAAGAACCTGTTGATGACCGTTAGTGAGGACTGACAGTATACCAATTTGTTACAATCTCTTTTAGAGGACAGAAGAAATACTTTCTGATTTATTTTATGAGGCTAGTATTGGCCTAATGCTGAACCCAGATAAAGTCATTACAAGAAAATAAAGTTACAGACTATCTTTTATGAACATAAATGGAAAAAAGAAAACCTTAACAAATATTACCAAATCAATGTATACAACGAATGTGTGATTTATTCCAGGTGTACAAAGCTGGTCCAATTTGTGAAAAATCAAAGAAATCCATAACATCAAGAAGCTAAATAAGAAAAATCACAGATCATGAAAGTGTTGGATTTTGTCAAATGCAGTTAAAGCATTAATCCAACACATTTTCATAATAAAAACTTTCAGTAAACTAGGAACAGAGGGCAACTTTATCAAATTAATACACATCATCTACAAAAAACCTGCAGCTAACGTTATACTTAAGGGTGAGAAACTGATTCCCTGATTCAATGAGGAAAGCAACACTGCTTTAACCATGATACTGGAAATCTTAGCTAATGCAATAAGACAGAAAAAATGTAAAGTGCGTGTTGTTTGATATTAGATATCGTAACTTATACAATAAAGCAGAAAATAAAATTGTGTGTTATTTGGGAAAGAAAATATAAAACTTGATTTGTTCACTGATAATTTGATCATCTGCAGTGAAATTTGAAAGGAAAAAGTTTTAAAACAACCTCCTGGAACTAATTAATAATTTTAGCAGTGTTGCAGAATATAGTTAATGTGCAAAGGTAAAGCACCTTTCGGTCTACCAGTAATGAACAAGTAGAATATAAAATTCCCTACAAAACAAAACACTTAATTATAAAGCTAAGAAAACATGTATCAAGTCTAAATGAGATGAACTATAAAACTCTAATGAAGATATTAAAGAGGTAAATAAGGAAATATTCCACACTCATTCTTACGAAGAGATTCAATACTGTCTTTTCCCCAGTTTGATCTATAAATTCAACACAATCTTAGTTAATGCCCACAAATTATTTTATAGATATTGAGAAATTGATTGAAAAGTTTATATGGAGAGTCCGAAAACTCAGAAAATAGCAAGCGAATATTGAAGAGGAACAAAGGAGGACTGACACTACCTAACTTCAAGATTTTGAAGCTACAGTAATCACGACAGCATGGTGTTCGAAAAAGAAATCAAAAACAAAGAGAAAAAGACAAATGTATCAAAGGAACTGAATAGAGAGCTCAGAAATAGACCCACAGTGAGATATAGACAATTGACAAAGGGGCAAAGGCAATTCAGTGGAGAATAGGTAGTCTTTTCAACAGTAGATGTGGGAGCAACTGGGCAACCACAAACAAAATGAATATAGACACAGACCTTATACCCTTCACAAAAATTCTCTCAAAATGGGTTCTAGACCTGAATGTAACACACAAAACTGTAAAGCTCCTAAAAGATAACATAAAAGAAAGCATCCATGACTTTGGGTATGGGGTAGCTTTTTAGAAACAGCATCAAAGGCATGATCCATGAAAAAAAATAATTGATAAACTGGATTTTCTTAGAATAGAAAATTTTCACTCTGCTAAAAACAATGTAAGTGTACTGTATGTAGAATCCTCCACAGATGGGGAGAGAATATTTCCAAAAGGCATATCTGAAAAAGGACTGTGACTCAAAATGTTCAAAGAACTCTTAAAACTCAACAATAAGAGAATGAACAGCCTGATTAAAAACTGAGCAAAAACCTTAACATCTCACCAGAGAAGTTACACAGATGGTGTATTCATCCATTTTCATGCTGCTGATAAAGACATATCCAAGAGTGGGAAGAAAAAGAGATAATTGGACTTAAAGTTCCATGTGACTGCAGAGGCCACAGAATCATGGCAGAAGGTGAAAAACAGTTCTTATCTGGCAGCAGCAAAAGAAAATGAGGCAGAAGCAAAAGCAGAAAACCCTGCTAAACCTACCAGATCTCGCAAGACTTACTCATTTTCAAGACAATAGCATGGGAAGGACTACCCCCCATGATTCAATTATCTCCCCCTCCGTCCCTCCCATAAGAGTTGAGGATCCTGGGAGATAGAATTCTAGTTGAGATTTGGGTAGGAACACAGCCAAACTGTGTCAGATAGCAAGTAAGCATATGAAAAGAAGTACAACATTATATATCATTAGGGAGTTGCAGATTAAAATGAGCAACCACTGTACATCTATTAGATAAGACAAATTCCAGAACTCTGACAACAGGCAATGTTGGTGAGAATATGAAGCAACAGGAATGCTCATTCATTACTGGTGAGAATGCAAAATGGTACAGTCACTTTGGAAGACAGTTTTGTAATTTATTACAAAACTAAACTTACTCTTGCCAGGTATCCAGCAATTGTGCTCCTGGGTACCTACCCAAATAAACTGAAATCTTATGTCCACACAAAAACCGTCATAGGGATGTTTATTCATCACTGATGAAACTTGAAAGCTATCAAGATGCTTCCCAGTGGCTGAATAAATAAACTGTGATACATACAGACAATAGAATATTATTCATCACTAAAATGAAATGAGCTATCAAGCCATGAAAAGACATGGAAAAAATTTTATTTTACCTTATGAAAGAAGCCAATTTGGAAAGACTACATAATTCCAAGTGCCTGACTTTCTGGAACAGGTAGAGCACAGACGACTTTTAGGGCAGTGAAACTAGTCTGTGTGATACTGTACTGTGTGAATACACATCATTGTACACTTCATAAAACCCATAGTATGCACAACAGCATGGGTGAGAGCTCATGTAAACTATGAACTTAATGTGATAATGATGTGTAATTGTAGGTTCTTTGAGTGTACAGATATATCATTGAGCTGTGGGATGTCAGTGGCCGGGGAAGTTGTATTATGTGTGGGAGCAGAAAGTACATGGGAAACTGACCAATTTTGCTTTGAACCTAAAACTGCTCTAAAATAAAGCTTATTTAATAATGATAAAATGTGAAGGCAAGGGGAAAAGAACAATGTGGGCCAGAATATTTGGATAAAAGAGTTCATGGATAAAAAAGTCATGGTCAGAACGAAAACAGGATATTTTCAGTTTAGGACATTACTTTAACGGAGGTATGGCACAAAGGGTGGGCATGATATGCAAAGAAACACACAGAAAAGTATACATTTGCAGCATTAGATGAACAATATGGAAACAATAAAGATCAGGAGAATAAGGTATGAATCCTTGTACTTCTCTTAGAGAAAACACAATTAAGGCCATTCTAGTGTGGCCAGCCGCAAGGTGGGGCCAGATAGCCATGTCCAGACTTCTGCCAACTGGTGACTCTGAGGCATACCTAATGGTGGGCATGATTTGATTCTGGGTTACCTAATTGCCAGCTGCTGGGTGGATATTTGTAAAATACAATGATGATAACCTCAGGCAGTTTTTTTTTTTTTTTCTTTTTAGTAAAACTGCAGTTGCTCCTGATTATGAACAATAAAGTCGGCCCTTTATGGGGTGTGTAATGCACAGTACAGTAGTTGCTGCATGTCAAAAACAGTAGGCTTGTGTTTTGTCTTTTACAATTTTCTTTTTGACAGCATTAGAATAGCACCGAGAAGGGAAATTTCGTGGAGGTTTTCCCCTAAATAATTATGGTTTTGCAGTAGTGCTGATTTGTCATCCAAGAGACCAGTTCATAAAATAAAAATATAATAAAACTTAATGGGGAATGGTTCTTCCTCATCCCTCCACGTCGTTCTTACCAACATTAATGGGAACTGTATGTGATTTGGGGAAGTGGGAGGCTGGTATTTCCAAAGGGTTTATATGTAGACGGATTCAATGAGAACTCGTTTTTCAAACACAATATAGAATAAAGGGAGGGACACAGGGCCTCTCTTTGGAGAATACTATGCTTTTTGTGGGCATAATTTGATTTATTTTCCTGTTCAGAAGTGTGAGGACAGAGCAGGAAAACCTTGAGGCATGGAGAGCGGAAGTTGCTGTTTTATTACTAAAGCCTAATGTGCTGTAAGTTCACTTGGCATGATATGTTCAGAATATCCCCTCTTAAAATGGATCTTTTTTCTTATTTAGTATTCCACATGGTATATTTCACTCTACCCCCAATTCTGACAAATATAGAAAACATCTCAGAGGGAGAAATGTAATGATTTTTTCTCTCCTTAATTGAATCAGATCTTAAAGTCTCTCTGGAATTAAGGCAATTGTCTTTAGCATTTGCTTTTTCTTACTTGGTCAGTGTTGTCCATGAGGTTGTATTACTGAACAAGTCATATTTTTAAAAATATATAACACATTTTAATGCAATTTTTAGTGCAATATTTGGAAAGCCACAAGAAGGTATAAAAAGTAAAAATTGCCAGTATTATTACCATCTAGAAATATAGTTCTATTGCTATGTTGTTATATAGAGAGATAGATATGGTGTTCATATATACAGATGTTTATATTAAACTGCTGCATATTATATATTGACTTTCATACTTTGCCTTAAAAAATTGTACAGCTGTTTCTTCATTTTAATGCCTGAATAATTGTCCATTTATTTAATCATCTTCCTATTGTGAGACGTTTAGATTGTTTCTAGATTTTGCTATTAACAAAGAAAAAACTTGTGTAAATTTCTGTGCATGCAATTGATACTAGGTGTTATAAGTGTAATAATATTTGCCATTTTGTTAGACAGAATACTTTATTGCTGCTTTAACTTTCATTAGTTTGATTAATAGAGCAACTGAGCAGCTACTCAAATGTTTATTTGGCCATGCAGTCATTACATGGTGACTAGACAGTATAATATTTCATAATACCACATAAATCCTCATATCTGAGGCTGGAGTTCATTTTAAGCTGTATTTAAGTATCAGCTATGAGCCAATGTTTTAGGGCTAGCAGTTACAGATTTTATTATAGAACTCTTAGGAACAGCTTGTTTAAAAGAGAGACATAATTATTCATGGATTAAGAAAGAAATTGCAGTGTCTATGTCCCAAAATATCTGTAAAATCTGTAGACTAGGGGAAACGCTGTTTTCTTAGCAATTTCAAGTAACTGTATTGCCTTGATAGTTTAGGTCTGCTGAGAGGAGATACGGCTCTAGCTAAGTTAGACTGTGGAGCCAGCTATGGGCCCTACATGAGAGACAGCAGTTTTCAGTTGGAGCAAAACTCAAATGCTGAATAACCCTTCTGGCAAATTCAAATGACAGTGAATATCACTTCTCAACACATGTGGTACAATGGAAGTTTTTGTTTTAGGAAGTCTAATTCCCTTCTTCATCCTATTTCCTGTTCTCACTCTCCTTTGGAAGTGAATTCTAAACCTGTCATTTCCACCCCTCACTGCAGGATTAAAATACTCTGATGAGCTTTAAGCAAGTGTAGATTTCATGGCAGTAGCTCAGAACTGCTGAATCAGGATCTTTTTAGGGTGAAACAAATTTACTACATCTTACTTTCATTATTTTTCAGTTACTCTGAGTTCTGACAGAAGTATATATGTATTGCAGCTACGTGCGGCGGCTCATGCCTGTAATCCCAGCACTTTGGGAGGCCAAGGCAGGTGGATCACTTAAGGTCAGGAGTTTGAGACCAGCCTGGCCAACATGGTGAAACCTCGTCTCTACTAAAATAGGAAAATTAGCTGGGGGTAGTGGCAGGAGCCTGTAGTCTCAGCCAAATGCTGATGTTGTTGCTTTCCTTACATGTCTTTATGGAGACTGTTTGGAACTAACTGCCTCCAGTTTCTAATTACAAAATAAAAAAGTTACTTTTTAAAAGGCAAACCAAGAATAAGGTCATCACTACTTTCTATTCTGTCAGCCTCGCTCACCTTGTCCTTCCAAAGTACTGGGATTACAGGTGTGAGCCACTGAGCCAGGCCATGTTAGAGTTTTGTTTTTTTTTTTATTCTTACATTCGATCACTACTTAATGTATTATCTGATTACATTTTATTTATTCATATATATATGTATATGTATATATTTGTTGTAGATGCACTTTTTATCACAATCAGCTTCACTAAACCGAGAGAGCTTTTTATTGGAGATACATTTTCTCCTACGATGCTGTGTTCCATCATGTTTTGCTTCTTTTGTGTTTTGACTTTTTATTCCTTTATTCTCATTTCAGTGTGGTTTGGGGATAGTAGTGGAAGGAAGGTGAATATCTATATTTAATTATCTGTATTAAATGGTTTAACTGAATATCTCCAAAGATGGATTTTGACAGGAAAGGTGAGAGGATGTTGACCGAGGGCCTTTGTAAATGACTTAGGTCTGTGTGGAGAGGTGACCTGGGGAGGAAATCTGCTTGGGGGGATACGAGTACAGGCAGGATGCAGGAACGACTCCGCCTTCCCTCGTGTGTGGAGGAGAAGGGGAGCCTCAGGGAGAGGAAGACGCCTCTACAGGCATCCTTCCACAGGGAAGGGTCTTTAACCACCCAAAAAATGTGAGGAGCCACTGGTGGCCTTATAAAAAACTAGAAGCACTTATTAGACCAGTCATCAAGTAGGCAAGTGTGATGGCTTTTTTGAGGGTGAGAAATCAGCTTTTCTAATGTCCCTAAATAGAATTCCTTGTACGTTTGTCTGAGGCATAGCAATGGCTTCATCAGCGTTGGTTTCAGTCATTATCAAGATAATTTGATTAGATTTTAATTTAGTACATGTGACTCTTGGGGGCATATTGTTATCTGAGAAGTGCTTAACGCACACTGAAACCTGTTTTCCAGAAAAGGCATGCTCTGGAAATCTCTAGTGCAGAAAAGGGCCTTTCCCCGCCCCAGTGCTGTGGCAGCCGCCCACTGCCACCCTTTTCTCTGAGGAGGGCAGTAGAGACCCACAAATCACGCTTCAGCCCAAACTCCTTGTATCCGTTTTCTTAGCCACAGATTTTCCGTCTTGCCTTTAATTCTCATGTTTGCATAATTGGATCATCCATTCTCGGGGGGAATAATGGTACCTACTGGGAAGTCCTTCCTGTCTAGAACTTTGTACTCTTGCATTTAAAAATCTTAGTCACAAATACAGAATGTAAAGGCTGAAAGCTGTCTAACACATGAGTGTAGAACCCTCCCCTTTTAACAGCACCTGAAAGCCATAAAGGTGCTTTGACTCGCTCAAGGTCTCAAGTTAGGTATTAGTCGCACTAGAACCAGAACCTATGTCTCCAAACTCGGTGACTTTTGCTGCAGCATTTTACTGTCTTTTTGGCAGCTAACAGTCAGCATGTGTTACCAACAAAGAAAGTACAACTATTACCATGAAATTAAAATGCATGCTCAAAGCTGTTAAACATCATTTCTACCCCAGTTCTACCCTTTTGCACCCAAATGGAAGGAAAATTTGTTTTCTCCCCTTATCAGAAGATTTATTTATTTTTCCCATATTATATGTCATGTTAGGCCCTTTAAGGGATATAAAATAGATTTAAAATATAATGTCTAATTGGAGAGACAAGAGATAAACAACAAAAAGTCAAATGAGTTAAAATAATACAAGATCATGAAGGAATGGCTATTATAAGATTAGGTATAACTACTTGCCAGCTGAGTGATCTATACCGTAAGAGACTGAGTTCTGATGGGAAGGAATGATGGACAGGAGTTTGCTAAGGGAAGAAGGGAGAAATTTAGCGTAGACCTTGAAAGATGGATTGATTTGGATATTCAGAGGAAAGGCAGGGAATATTCCGGTGGAAGAATGGTTCATTGACAACGCTGATGGTCTTCGGTGCCAGATACTGGCCAAGTGCTAGGCAGACAGATACACTAAGGAGTTCAGAATCAAATCAAGCACAGTGATAACATATATTGTACTGTAATAGAGCTTCCAGAAAGGGCTGAGTCACATGGAAAGCAAAATGAATAGTAATAACAAAATCACAGCTAATTGATTATATATTTAATATGTTTCAGACATTTTACCCATGTTGTAGAACTAAAAATTCACAATAACCCTTGGAAGTAGGTCACTATTATCACGGTTTACAGGTGAGCAAAACTGAAGTCTCAAACTCTGGTCTGGACCTTACGTGCACATTAGAAGAGGATCATAGGAAGCACTGTTAAAACATACCCACCCCAGGACCCCACTCCCAGAGCTTCAGATTTCAGGCATCTGCAGAAGGGTGTCAGCATATTTCTTTGACTTCTTTTTATACAAATGAAGATATTTTGCAGTTGTGTTTTTAATGTAGGGGCTTAGTTTATTTACAGAAGGAGGCATATCCTATTTTGTAAATACGAGATGCTGTCTGGTGTGAAAACAGCAGTGTTAGTTGTTACAGTTAGGGTTATTGTTGCTGAAAACCTCTCGGGTGATATTAATGTGCAGCCAGGGCTGAGAACTCCTGGCTTGGAGGGACCAAGGAGCCAGTTCCAAGTTAACACACCTCATGTATAGCAAGGGCAGGTGTCTGACTTCAACCTCTTTTCGTTACATCAGGCTGCCTCTAGAATCATGGAGAAGGCCAACAGCGGAGAGCACTGTTAACAAGCTGCATGTGTGCGTGCGTGTGTGCATGTGTGTGGTTGTGTGGAGCCACATAGAGAAAATATATGTTCAGGGGATGATAAGGGTTACAGTCAGGCTGACTGGAGAAAGTGGGAGGCAGGTTTGGAAAAGATGCTTAGGCTTACATTTCAGATGCGTTATGCTAGGCACCAGGAAAGCACCTCCGAAATTGTAGAAATGCTGCCCGTCGTACAGGTCACTGGTAATGCCTGATCCCTGTTTCTGAGAATGGTCTTATTAAGCGCCCCAAGAATGATTAGACCAGGGGAGATGGTTGATACGAAAAGGCTGAACTCAGGGTTTCCTTGGACATAAATCTGTTTGAAATGGAATAAAGAGACATAACTGAAGCGAAGGGAATAAGCCAGATAAGCTTTCAAGGCCCATTCCAGACCTCTGACTGTGTGAATTAAACTGATCACATCAGGGCTACTCAGCACATCACAGAATGGACTGTGTCTGTGTGTTGGATGACAAGGCTTAATTGTCACTATCGCAAACTCCTGAGCAACACATACATATGCCTGTCAGGGCGGCAGAATCCGCATCTTTAAGTAGGGAGACAGGGCTTAATTAATATGAGCCTTCATGCTAGGTTCTCTGCTGTTACATCCCCATTGAAGGAGTGATGTGAAATCCACCGACATCCTTTTAAGGCTGAGGGAGCTCACCCATGGGTGAAGAAGGAATTAATGAGGTTCTCCTGCAGCATCTCAATTCGCAGTTGAAGCAGAGGTGAGGTAGGGTAGGAGGCATTCTCTGTTGATTAGGATGCTGTCCCAGCATCCTCCTGCGCTGAACATTCTCTGTTCCTCCAACCCACGGCTCCCTACCTTGGTAAATGTTTTACTGACCTTTGATTTTGCAGCACCTTCTCTCTCCACCCCCTTTCTCCTTGTCTTCCCTCACTGATCCCCCGTCAGAATTGGCACTCTGGCTATCTGTGGAGCAGCTGGAATGTTGCTCTTGCTCTTAGCTTCTCTGAAATGATGGTGGAGTGGGTGGTGCGCTTATAATAGGTCTTTAGAAAAGAATGCGTTGATTTCTCTGAGGATTTTTTTAAAGGCTTTGGGACATGACTGAGGGAATGGCTAATTACTATTTATGACTGTTTCATTCAGAGCTAATTGCCGGAGCTGCTGCAGACACTGAGGCCTTCACGGCTGCTCTGCACCAGATGTGCAAACAGCAATAAAATGGGCGATGGGGCCGATTCTTTGCATGCCAGTCCTAAAACAGACTCTGTGTGCATGTGCATGCAGGTACAAATACATGTGTATACACAGACACGCACACACACACAGGCAATATTGCATATTTTAAGCAGAGTCCAGAGGTAATTCTTGAAACTCTTCATTTCCAATAGGTTTCAGATATATATTAGGGTCAGTTTGTCAAGGCATAGTTAACAATGCTGGACTTACTGAGAAATGAAAGAACTACGGAATTTTATTCCTCCCCCTCTTCCCAACATTGAGCAAATGAGCAGGGACAGTGAGTGGTATGGAAAAGTGAGCTGGATTCCTCTAAGTCTGATTAAAGGAAAAGGAAAAGTAGAGAAATATTAAACAGAGACTGGAGGGGTTTCCCCCAATTTCTGTTTCAGCTTTCCTCTAATTGATTTTCCTTCTTAATGTGAACTCAAGGCAGCTGCAATTTATATGGAGTGTGTTCCTGGCTGTGGCACAGCAGAGCTGCACACATCTGGTGAGCAGCTTTTGCTTTGGGCTGTGAAAGATGCTCCCAGTGTAAGTCCCAGCCCTTATGCACTGACCCTCCTCTGCCCTGTGATATGATGATACCGAACACCAGGATGGCTGAGGAGGGGACAGTAACTCTCTGCTGCTTCTCAGGGTAGATCCATCTTGCAGTCTAGTGCAATAGTCCAGTCACTGTCGTTCTCTTAGCCATCATGGAATACTCAAGGAAATTTGACTTTTTTTTTCCTTTTGAAAGGGGAAAAGAAAGTGTATTAAATAAGGGTATGTGTGAGAATCTCACTAACGGATAACCAGTTTAATATCTGTGAAAATGTTGCTTTGTTTGGAAGTGAGAGCTGCAAACAGATACAAAGTCTGTAACGGAGAATTACTAAGGAAAGAGTTTGTGAGAACCAGTCTTTCCTTCTGACTTCTCTTTCAGAGAAAAAGACCAACGTTGGCTAAGCTTCTGTTATATTAGGGCCTGAGAGAGGCATTCTGCAGGCTTGTCCCTTTAGGGTAAGGATAGGAACATGCTTGCTGGGTGAGAACAGAAGCAGCTCTTGCTCCGGAGACAGAGAGGCTTGAAGACTAAAAATGATTTTCTAACTAGGGCATAGAAGGAGTCCCAGCTCCCTTGTGCCCAGGTGCTTGGGGTTGTGAATGTTTATAAGGTGCACTCAGGGAATGGACCTCCAGGCCTGGGCTCTTGGTCTTGGAAAAGTCAACACCGACATACAGGCAGAGTTGTCCTCTGCTAAGGAAACCTAAGGTGTTGGGTAATGAGCAGCCATGACGGACAGATGCCAGCGGCCTCTTGCTCATTGCAGGGGAATATCCAGTCCCATTTTTGGTTAGATACCAGGGCAAGAGGAAGCATTCTTAGCACTCAAATGCAGCTGAATTTCTCCCCATCATTGAGACAAGGCTTTAGAGTAGAAAATAAGTTCCTCTATTATAGAAAATAAAGTATTGTGATTTTGTTTGCTGCTGCATGTGCTAGATGAAAATTCATCCCCATATCCCCATGTTTAGAATTTAAATGACAGCAAGGAAATGCACACAGGCGTGGTTCAGGGTCACTGATTAGTTGAAATTATGCTTCCTTATTGCTGGTGAGGTTCCTCGTAATGGTCACTTACTCTTGAAAGACTAATGTTTATTACTATTTCATGAATCTCTCATGAAACTGTTTGGGCTTCCATACAACATACATGGATTATGAAGGTAAATAAGGCAGCGTTCCTATTAAGGCAGTTTCAGACTAGTGAGGAAGACTGAAATGTAAACAGAACATTTAAATGTGCTGTCATGTAGATATAAATAAAGACTTCAGGGCTGAAAACTTCTTTGTATTTTAGTTTCTCTTGATACTTGAGTTTGAAGTACTCATACATGTTAAATGTGTCTACCTTTTTCTTGGTGCGTAGATTCTATCATTGCATTATTTTAAAGTTTTATTTTTTCTGCTTTTATAAATTATGTGTTGAAATGCTTTCATTATTTTTTGTAAACTGGTTCTTAGGGAAGGATAGGTAGTATTCGTTTGCTATGCTTGCTGTGACAAAGTGCCACCCAGTGGCTTGAAGAACAGACATTTCTTGTGTCACTGTTCTGGAGGTGAGAAGCCTGAGGTCAAGGTGTCCATAGGGCCATGGTGCCTCTGAGGCTCTCGGGACGGATCTGTTCCTGGCTTCTTGCCGAGCTTTTGGTAGTTTCTTGGCTTGTGGCAGGATCACTCCAGTCCTCACGTGACAGTCTTATTGTTTTCGTATGTCTGTGTCCAGATTTCTAGCTTTTCTCTTGGTGTTTTTAGAAGTCTCTCTCTGTCTTCAAGTTTAGACAGTTTGACGTAATGTGCCATGGAGAAGACCCTTTCTGCGTAGTGTCTGTGTGGGGCTCTCTGGGCTTCCAGGATCGGCAAGATCTCTCGCTAGACTTGGGAAATTTTCATCTAACACCAGCAGTCATTTTTTAAATAAAAACACCAGTCCTGCTTGATGAAGGACTCAGTAACTTTACTATGACCTTATTTTAATTAAGTACATCTTCAGTGACCTTATTTGAACTCTTATTCCCAAATGAGTTCACATTCTGAGATGCTGGGGTTAGGATGTCAACATACGAATTTTGTGAGGGGACACCATTCAACCCATAAACAAAATGATCTTTTATTCTCTGGAGAGTTCCCCTGTGAATTCACTCCCTGTTGTCCTAAGCAGGCCAACATTCATGCCATCTCTTTGTACGAGATGCCTACCTAGCATTCTTTACAAAAAGACTTGGTAATGCCCATTCTAGAAAAGATCTGTGGGTCTGCATTTTTAATTTCCCTTCTCCCACCTGTCCACCTTCAGTGACTCCCAGAGCAACTAAGAGGGATTGATGAGATAATTTCTGAGTTTTGGGCGTCATGAGTTTCAGGATGTGCACTTCAGTGGGCTTGAAATAAAGGGTCAAATAAAAAGTGAGTGAGATACTGCTTCAGAATCCCTGTACTCTGACCTGGAGAGCGGAGAGAAGTCAAACGCAGGCATAAACAGGCATTTCAAGGAAGCCCACGATCCTCTCCCTCATCGTTCGCACACAGATTTACTGCACTCTTTTATTTTGGGGAAGCTAATAGGTCACTGTGTGATTATTTACAACTTACAACATCATTACATGTTTTAACTCTACAATCGTGTTGCAAACTACTGCAGGAGCAGACGATTTGTCTTCTCTTTTCTTGTCTCCTGAGTCTTTAATAGAATTATTGGTAAAATGTAAGTGCTCATTGACTGCTTATTAAAAAGTTTGAGTTTGAGAGATTGATACCTCACCCAAATTGTTTCTTCAAACAACTACTGTGCCATCAGTAGTGAATGTACCAGAAGATAACATTGTAGCTAATATGTACAGCAGATACATTGAATAAGGGCAATTAGAAACATAATAAAGATAAAATTTTATTTTAGCTTTCTTATCCCTTTAAAAATTATTCGAGGTGAAATGAGCAGGTGCATAATTATCTTCTGTCTCACAATGGAAATGTGGGTAAACCACGTGACTTCTCCATTCACTCTTACCTAGAAAGATCCGTAGTCTCTTTAAGACACTAAGTATAGTGTTGCTTCAGTAAGTAGAATGTGTCCAGGCCAAAACGTTAATAAATGCTTCTGTTTCTATTCAAAAGGATTTCTTCCTCTCTGCCAACTTTAGGGTGGTGTTTGCCTGGCCTGGGAAAAGGCTCCAAGGTAGGCTTCTGCCTGCTTCTCGCTCTCCTTCTCACCGCCTCCCGGTTTAGCAAGCGGACGTTTCAGATCCACCAATGGCACGGGTGAGAAGAGAGAACGGGGAAAGGAATAGGGCAATCTTATGTGGCTATCTGTTTTCTTTTCTCTAGGTCTTGTAGACGGCCAGAACTCATGTCTTACCTCTTGGGGTGCTTTCATATGTTGTTGGTGACTGTCATTGCTGGGGACCCTGCATGTCAAGGAGAGTCTTGCCTGGAGGCTCCATTTCTATTCCATTGGTTCCTTTGGTTCTTACAGCGTCTGTTAGCAACTTAGCATCTACGTCCAGACCTCCTGCACACCATCCCTTTCAGTGATCCCGGTACATAGGAAGCAGCAGCAGCCCACCGTGTCTTCCTCTCTTTCAAGATCTACATCTGTCCGTTGGCAAACACTTTACCGTCCTTTGCTACATCCAGTGCAATTGTCTCTATCCTCTTCCACAGCCTGCCTAATTTTTTTAGGCTTAAGCCAAGTCCCAAACTTTTTGACTTTCTCAAAAGCATTGAACACATTGACGTTTTTTCAAGTTGTCCTTTGGAGATACGCAGAGGCAAAGGAGACAATGAGTAAGCTCTAGGGTTCCTTCTTGGGGTAGGATGTGGACTTCGTGTGTTAGCTACCCTTCAGTAACCAAGTTGAAGGCCTTCCATCGTAGCTCTATTACTCATTCTCTACTCACCAAGTGTCTTAAAATTTGTTATCATTCTTGAATCTCAGCAACCCTATTAGATAAAAAGACAGATTATAGCGTCCACAGTTGATAGATGGGAAAATTGAGAGCGAGAGAAAATAAGTGACTTAAAAAAAAAAAAACTTTAAAAAACATAAAAATAAAAAAATAGGAAAGAAGTAAGTTATGCAAGCACAGGAGGCAACTAAGTTGAAACAGGGCTTGGGCTAGGGATCAGGTTTCCCGATTCTGTGGAAACAGTTGCTGGTTGTCAGTGGGGATCACGCTGTCCCGGGAGGTGGTGGACGTGGGGAAAATGTCAGAGGGGGAAAGGAGATTGTGTAGCATGGGAAAAAATGGCAGGCTTTCCCAGTATTTGCTTTGTTTTTCATTGCATTAGTGGTATTTCAAATACATGTGTCTGTGAGACTTCTATATTTTTCAAAAAGGGGCATGGATGAAAAAAGATGAAGTAAAACTACACTTAAAATACGCCCCTTCCCTGGTTGCCATTGTCTTAACTCAGCTCATCTGGTGTGTCAGGGTTAAGACGCTCTGATTTTATGTAATGCACTTCACCACGACGACATTTATGTTGAGATAACGAGTAAATGTCTTATTCCAGTTGAGTTTGAAGAATTGTAAGCATAAATGACACTTCAAAATTGGAGGTAATGAAGACTTTAAGCCTTAAATCCCCGGGAAGTTGTTTATTCAGAAAACTAAAGAGCTAACCAAACAAAAATAGACCGTAAACCTGAACTCTCACTCCTGCTGCTCCCTCCCACCCTAAGCCCCTCTGATTTTTCTGGTTTATTTTAAGCCCATGCAGAACAAAACCCTAGCTGTTCCTTAACAAGTGAGAATGACTTGCCCAGACGCACAATAAAACATTTGTGACAGGCGAGCATGCCCGCCCTGAATCCAGATCTTGCTCAGCACAAGGTACTCTCTGGCTGCCTGATTCAACAAAGAGCCCTCTGTCCCTGCTCCTCGCGGAGGCTGAATGCCAATTGTCTTAAATCTGATTGCTCCTTGAACCTCAGTCCCCTTGTGGATGCATGAGAGTGCCACCCAGAATGCCAGAACCCATTAGGCTGAGCTGACGGAGGAGATAGATAGCTTTAAATCAGATTCCCTTTATCCTCATTCTCTAAAGACTGTACGTTTATCTTTATGCTTGTTTTTCTTCTCTCCAAGCCCTGAAGTGTTCACTCCTCCCAGCTCTCCTTACCCAAAGCAGCTGCTTTTTCTACCCAATCAGGCTGCATTATTTCGACAAAGATGCCACTAGTCTGAACCAGCCTCGATTCTGTTAGATACCCATCCTGGGGGCACGCCATTGCATGGTGCACTAAAAAGCAAGTAATCAATAGGAAACAAAATACCTGGCCATGAACAAGTTCAAGAACGCTTTGGAGAGGAGAAAAGGGAAAATAAATTGAGGAGGCATTACTGAGAGACCTTCTCTTAAAAGAGAGTAGAGTAAGGTGGCTTTTCCATAAGCCCTTGATATAACATCCCTCCCGAATCTAAAGTTGTTCACAGCTCATCTTGTACTCTCTTGTTTATTTTAATGAAAACTACAATAACTTATTTCCAACTGTGAAAGCAATATGCTTATTGCAAAAAATACAAAACCGAAAAAATACAAAAAACCCTGAAAACTCCCACAATTTGGAAATATATTGTTCAAGATGTCTCTTCCTCCGTCTTCTCTCTCTCTCTCTCTCTCTCTCTCTCACACACACACACACACACACACCCATACACAGACCACAGTTTATTTTGTAAACAAAGTATTTGTCTTTAACAATACGTTATGAATATAATAGTAACAAATATTACGTTAATACCTGGCTAGAATTTTATATGGATATACATTTATTTGTTTTGCTGTAAAAGACTTTATTGTTTCCAACTGGTTCACAGCTTGAGACAGGGCCTGGAGCTTTTTAAACACCCTGGAGGTACTTAAAACTCTGCATCTTGGATGGAGGTACCAGGAGCCCTGGTGCCAGGCAATGCAGAGAGGCTTCTCAAAGGACACGGGCTCCAGAGCCTTCCCTGCCGCTTCAGGGAGGTTTTGGAAGAGAGACTCGCCCAGCCAGCCTGTGGAGAGTGGACAGGTGGTCACCAGTCTTCTTGATGAATGTTTTTCCTCTTTGTCTAGGAAATGGCTCTCAAGAAGTCACCAAGATAGGGTCTGTGTGGGCAGAACTCAGAGCAAGCAGATGCAGAAGGACCGGGTTCTGGTTCTTCTCCACAGCCAGGGCAGCTTCCACACTCTCCAGGCTTTTACACCCCTCAACTTGGGATACTATCTACACGTCTTGGAAAAGGGTTTAGCCACTGTGTCCATTTTGCAACTTCAAGAGATGCTAGGGCAGTTTCCTCTGGTTGATCTCTTCGGCTGTCAAAATTATTTAGCTATTCTAATTGGCATTGCAGTGGAAATCTTCATTGCTACATCCCCAATTATTATGGCAAGTAACTAGTAACGGAATTTTTGAGCGGTAAATAATGCACCCTTCAAAATGTTTTAATATTTGTTGTAATCTAGGAAATTATTCCTACTTCATGCATACCTGTTTTGAAAAACACCCAGCCTCAGGTTCTTCATGAAGACTGCTTTGAATGAACAAAGCTATTCTTAAAGCCTTTTGGTCCTAACACAACTTCATCAATTTTTAATCTAAACTGTTATGTACTTAGGATACAAATAGGAGGATGCTTTTATGTGCTTATGCTAGAATGTATTAATGTATTTACCTTATACATTTCTCTCTGTTTCCACGGTTTCATGATTAGTTCAATGTTGTACTCATAGTGGGGAGTCAGTAACTTATCTTTCATGCATCTCATTCATTTAGAAAATAATGTCCACACTACTAATGAAGAAAGTCTTGAGCATGTCATTTAATTTTAAAGTTTCCTATATTCTGCTTGGAAATGTTTATCTTAAAGGAAGCTGGACAGTGTTAACTCCACAGCAGTCATTATTCTGGGAGTGAGTGAAATTGTCTAGTTATTTTTAAGAGAAGCCTTACAATTTGTTTCGTTAAGTTATTTAGCTCTAGGGGAGTTATAGTCATTTCTAAATTAAGTTATTTTCTTGGACTTATTTTTCTTTCATACACTGTGTTTTGCTATACAATAATCATTGATTTCTTAATTGGCACTCTTGATTCTTATGCAACAAAATAGGGCAGCAAATTTGATTGAAATCATTACAGCTAGGTTTTCTGTATGTTTATTGTCGATACAAGCAATTTCTCCCTTTTCAATTTTCAGGCCAGGGAAAAACAGCTGAACCTCCTGAGATTGTCATCCATTATCCCATCACACACACACACACACACACACACACACACACACACACACACACACGATCATAGGCCTTATCAGGAATGGTTAGCCAATCTTCTACTTTTTCATTGTCCAAATAACTATTTATTCTTCAGGATATACAAAAAAAAACTGTGAGTAAATGTAGTTCTAGATCTGAAACATCTCTTCAAGTTATATTTGTCATGTTACTCTTTGGCTCAATAAACCAAAGTAGAATTATAGAGCTTCAAGTTAGCGGCTGGCAAAGCTTACCTGCCAGAGGGCAGAGTTTGGGCCAATTGTTAACATGTGACTGCTGCATTAAATAAATGTACTGATCAAATGCATTAAGCATTTGCACAATGATTTGCTAGCTACTCTTGGATGGAGGTAACAAACATGGCAGAATATTGTTGAACCTCACAGTAAATGAGACCAAGAGGACTTCTACCAGCATTGTTCATAGTATTATTTATTATCTTACCCATGTGAAGAGTTCTACTCATGAAAACACCATCAGTTCTCACCTGAAAAATCTGTTTCATACAAACCCCAGGATGAAGACTGCATTTCCAAGCTGTTTCCCTTTGCTTTATTTGCCAAGAAGAATGGATTTTTCATGGACATGTTCTGTATGTATGGGTGAACACTTCAATTCTCTAACTAGAATGAGCTTTGATCTTTGTTTGCTGCTTCCCCTACAGAATGATGAATATATAGAACAAAACCACTCTGATTTATGTTAATTCTTCAGAAAAAAAAGTAGTATTCATTGTACCTTATTTGTAAATTTTAAATAGTAGAAAGCATGTGTATCATTTAAAATTCAGCCAGGGAAGAAAAAAATCACTGAGTTATGTGGAATAAGGGATTTATTGTAGAGACTGGATCTTACCTAGTATTGGGAGCTGGTAAAGAAGTTTTTGGAAAGCTGTTGCCTCTACATCTGGTGGTGGGCTGAAGTTGCTATGGCTCAGTGGAGGCAGCAGCAGACAATGAAAGCTGGGGTGGAGAAAGGTGAAACTGCTCTCCATGAGGAAAAAGTGCTACCTGCGTCTGTTTCTCACTGTATCCAATCCTGTTAGCTAAGGTGACTTCCAGAAGGAGCTGGATGACTTTAGCACATGTACTTGATTTAGGCTAGCCTGAGGACTGAAAGGAGGGGATCTTGGGGGAGCTGTGAGAGCTGCAGACTTGAATGCTGCCCCATCGCAATTAGATGGTCAAACAAATCAGCAACCTTGTGGAAGAGCTGCAGTGCAGCTGGTTCCCAATCCAGCTTCGGAGCCTACTGACCTCCTCCTCAGTTACTTCTACATTCCAATTCTCATGCACCTTTCTCTTGTGGTCAACCTCAACCCACATCCATCAGAGACAAGAATTCTAGCAAATGCTATTCCAGCCTAGTTCAGTTGACACAGTACAAAACCAGGAGGTAGCAATAATATGTATAGACTCATTTTCCACTTGGCCTTACACTTCAAATCTGAGAAATTAACATCCTGTTTGTAGTTCAATTCATTCTCTTTTGTACAACCATTTCTTTTATATATATATGTGTATATATATATATATATATATATATATATACATAGATAGATAGATAGATAGATATTGTATTTTAGGTTTTGGGGCACATGTGAAGAACATGCAAGATTGTTGCATAGGTACATACATGGTAATATGGTTTGCTGCCTTCCTTCCCTTCACCTATATCTGGCATTTCTCCCCACGTTATCCCTCCCCAACTTCCCACCCCCTGCTGTCCCTCCTCTAGTTCCCCCCCCACAGACCCCAGTGTGTGATGCTCCCCTCCCTGTGTCCATGTGTTCTGATTGTTCAACACCCGCCTATGAGTGAGAACATGTGGTGTTTGATTTTCTGTTCTTGTGTCAGTTTGCTGAGAATGATGGCTTTCAGGTTTATCCATGTCCCTACAAAGGACACAAACTCATCATTTTTTATTGCTGTATAGTATTTCATGATGTATATGTGCCACATTTTGCCTGTCCAGTCTATTGTCGATGGGCATTTGGGTTGATTCCAAGTGTTTGCTATTGTAAACAGTGTTGCAATGAACATTCATGTGCATTTTTCATGACTTAGGATTCACATGTCCTTCTCCATGTTTTTTTCACCTAACACATTTTTAATAATTATTTAAGAACATCTCGAATATCCGCTACTCTAGGAAGTATTATTCACCCCCAGAGGCAAGGCTGTTATTGCTGTATTTAATAAAATACCAAGCACCTCGTATTGTGACTAAATATTTACATTAGTGTTTCTTCCACTAGACAAGAAGTTCTTTTATAGTAAGATTGTTAGCCTTCTCATCATTCTGTCCACATTGTGCAACATATTACATAAAAGGAAAACGTATTTGACATAAAAGATAACCTGAGTATATTATGTATGGTGGAATGAACAGAGATGTTCTGTTAAGGTTTTTTTCAAGGTTGGTTGCAGAATCATTTAGAAGAAGACAATCTGTTACCATGTTTTGAAAAAATATCTTCTGAGACATCAAATGACCAAAATAAATTCATCAGATTTCTCAATTCGATATGTTGAGACATGGAAGCAAATGGAAATAGAACCAGCAATGTGAGCTGTCTCGGAAGAGGGTGCTCTACCTGCAGCCTACATTGTATGAACTCCTCTAACCCAGATAGCTATGCTGATACTCATGTTCTAGACCCAGATAATATTTTGGTTCATTCTGTAATAATAGTTTCAAAACTGCAGTTCAAAGTGTAATTTTCGAATGCATTGTTGGTCTATAAACATAAATTATACCTTTCCATAATAAAGATGAAAAAGTGTTATAAGTCTTTTCATGAATCATTATTCCACTAAGAGAAATAGAATTTACATGGAGCCATTAGTAATTTGTAAAAGATTGACATTTTTGAAGTATTAATTTATGTTAGGTCAAAGAACCAAAATAGTTTAAACATATTTTCAACAATAACTAATACTGTTTTTACCTCTTTCACCCCTCTGTTAAGAATGGAGTTAGGGAGGATAAGTAATCTCACTGAATATTCTGATTAACGAACACTTTCTCTGCTGATGAGTGCAGCAAGCATATCTGAAGATATATAGTTCAGAGTTCTCATGATGAGGTGTTTGGCTTGGGGGAAATTTTTTTTTTATGAGATGGTTTATTAATTTTTTTCTCATTCTATTTTTAGCCTGATGAAAGTTCAGAACCAAACTACGTACTGTATTTCAGTAATTAACTTAGCTCTGATTCCTAGAACAAACCTCCCTTGTTTTCCAAATAACTTCGTATTTCCCTTTTGTATATTTTATAAAACTCTCTCTCTATTAGTTTGAACTCTATAAAGTTTTTATGTAAAAATAACCCAATAGAAAATTAATATGATTATGTATTGGCACATTTTTACAGTAAACATAGTGTAGGCCACTTTGATTCTTTCCAAATACAGGTAAGCACAAATCATAAATTTTAAAAAATTACGTAGTGACCTTATTGATTTCACTTGTCACAAACTATGTGTGGTACACTGGAATAAAGAAGGACCTGGTAATTTTGTTGAAACAGGTACAGTCAGTGCATCAGATTCAAAGTTATTTTGGCATTATTTACTAGAAAATGGAAAAGAATGATGAAGGTTGATGCATTCTTAGATTTTAATACGCTTGTTGAAAGTAAATATGTTCATTTTCAGTTTTGTTTTCCTTTTGGTGTAACTTGCCATTCTATCAAAATCAATTTTTTTTGGTGACAAAATGCATTTTTTGTCAAGCATAAAGTAGCTGCACAATTTGTAAGAGATGAAATGTCTAGACTGCCAAAAAAGAAACTAAGGAATGATGGCTCAATAATGCAATAGAAATATAAGCAACGTCAGCACTTTGTTCCAATATTTTAAAATATGGAAAGACTCTCTTAATTTCTAATAATATAAATAAAATATATACTTGAAAAGATTAAGATGGGTTTAGTGAGATTAAATTGCCAACAAGCTAGTGAGACTTTATTTCTTGGGGTTGAGTAACACTTATAAATAAGAAAGTAATTTTTTAAAAATTATCCAATTTATGGTCAAAATAGAATGCTACAGATACCACATGGCAAAATACAGAAATAATGAAATATATTCCACAGGAATATATGGAATATATGAAGATACAACATTATAAAGAAGCCTGTCTGTTTGTCTAAATAAGTTAATTAATGTAATCCCAACAACATGCCACCCCTATTTCTGGGAGACAGACAAGTTAATTGTAAAGGTTACCTGGAAAGCAGGGAAGCAAGAATATCTGGGGAAGCTCTTAAAATATGAAAGCTGGCTGGGTGCGATGTCTCACACCTGTAATCACAGCACTTTGGGAGGCCAAGGTAGGTGGATCATCTGAGGTCAGGAGTTCTAGACAAGCCTGTACAACATGGTAAAACCCTGTCTTTAGTCTTTACTAAATACAAAAAATTAGCTGGGTATGGTGGTGGGTGACTGTTAGGCCAGCTGCTCGGGAGGCTGAGGCAGGAGAATTGCTTGAACCTGGGAGGCAGAGGTTGCCGTGAGCCAAGATTGCACCATTGCACTCCAGCCTGGGCAACGAGAGTGGAACTCTGTCTTTAAAAAAAAAAAAAAAAAAAGCAGGAGCTATTGGTAGGTGAAGAAGAGCATTTAGACCAGAAATTAAAACATACAGTTAAGTCTCTGTAATTAAAATAGTTTTGCGATGATGCAGGATTGCAAGAGCCCTTTGAGTGGAATGCAAAACCAACCAATATTTGCATACAAAATGCAGTTTCATGGTTTTTAAACGATATTCTACAATAAAAAGAACTAGGGCTCTTTGGAGAAAAAGCTTATTCCATGGCTGGTGCAAGAATGTTACATGAGTATAAAATAGTGTGTATGCTAGAAAGTTCTTTATGTTATTCCATTTATTTTGATCTGTTTTTGGAATTTCCAATTATATGCCTTGTTTAGAAAGTATGGTCTTAGAGAAATGGTTAACCGTCTAGATGGTTCATCTGGCTTAGCTGTAAAATTATGATTTTATTTTTAAATACAGCTTTTCAAATGAAGGGTTTGCGTTTTGGGGGCAAACATTTTGAGACAAAGATAGAGGACAATAGATGAGCTATACTATAAAAATCATAACTTTTTGGTGTCATGTATACAGTAATTGGTTATGCTGAAGATTCTAGGGGATTTTCTTAAGGCATGGAAGAATGCATGCATCTATCAGTAATTATGTGGTTCTTTATAGAATAAAATACCAGTAACATAATATTAGAGGAACATGTATCATTAGTTGATTTTTCAGTAACAGAGATGAGCACAGGCTGCATTATCTATGATTTTTAGGCAGGAAACAATAGGATATACTAATGAAACTACCAGAGTTTTCAGTGAAGTTGTATGTATAAGTGACGGAAAGCGATCCATTGATCTCTAAGAGACTCAGAACACATTCATACACTCTGAAGTTTCACAGAAACTACGTTTCATTCTCATCGGTGTAAAAACGTCTAATATGTCATGAAAAACTTGAGATTTCTAAATGTTACATGTATGGGTAATCGCCATATATAATTGCACCTATAAGAGTGATTAGGCAAGGCAAGTTAGATGTCACATATGTCTGTTCACATAAGTCCCTAAACCATAGTAAGTAAAGCAATTGATCAAAAAGTACCAATAAAGCATCCACAATGACTTGAGAAAAACAAAACAGTGATACCATTCTTTAAAGAGAAACTTTACTAACTGGAGATTAATTCCTTGTTGATGAATGTAATGAAAAAGATAAATTTCAGACCTTGATGGCCGCATATCATAGGGTTGTTAAAAATTCTCTCTTCAAGAGAAAGTTTCAGTAATAGAGAAGACAAAATGATACATTTTTCTACATTTTGCCTTTTAGCCCTGCCACTGCCATGTCACTGCTAGCTTGCAATTTGAAGATCAGACAGCCCGTGCTAACTAGCGGTGTGACAGCTGAAACTGGTCTATATACAGAAACTCCAAAAACTAAAGTTTAGCTTTGCAGATCCCGTTCAGTGATGGTTTGACTCCCCGTAATGCTGCAATTCTGGTATTTTCTGTGTTCCAATTCTGATCTGAATCTAAGTCCTCTGGTAGTGAAACAACAAGGCAATTCCTAAGCAAACAGTTCACATCACAGAACTCAGCAATCCCTCCAAGTGTGCTGCATCAGTTAAAAGCTGCTCTTTTAAACCGGGGTTTCTTTTTCAATGACTTTTCTAAGATCCCAGGAAGTGAGTGAAAATTTTAACAGATAAGCTGCACCAGGTGATTACTAAGGTTGGTTTTAGCTCCAAAATTATTTTTCCTTAGGAAGTCCAGCTTTCTCAAGATATCAGGAAGTCTGGTTGTGTTAATATTTCTTTTTTTGTATAATTTGAGAATTTACACTAGGTCTCCATAGTTGTGTATTTGGGAAATAAGAGATCCTGAATTTATATCTGCTTTGGAAAATGCAAATTTTTATGTCATGTGATAAGCAATTCTACTCTAAGAGTCTTGGTTCTAGCTCTAAAGAATACCTGGTTGGAAGGGTGAAATGTTATTACTAAGTTGTATTTGTGGAAGTATAAGAGAGAAACAAAATGGAAAAATAGAAAATAAAGGGAATTTAATAAGACAAATTGAGTGAGATGCATATGAAAGTAATGAAAAAAAGTAAGAAAAAAAGGATTGGTGTCTCCAAATACAATACAGGTAATTATATGTTAAAAGATACGAGTCACACAGAATAGGTTGTTTCCTGACTGTGACCCCTCAGGGCCCATCTTGCAAATATTAACTAATAAGCTAGGTGTATCACAGGTGATTGTCACTCCATGGCCATATGTCTGGGCTACCTGGGGCAGCCTGTGTTTATGCGTGCTGTCCCAACATAATCATTAATCACATACCCTGTCATTCTTAAAAATGTCTTCTTAATATTTTACGTAGTTAGTCTGGTGAGCCACATTGCTTTTATTTAGTGTGTGTATCTATGTGTCAAAGGAAGAATAGCTCTTTCGTACAATATTCTCTAAGATTTCATTTGATCTTACTGTTAGATTTCATCATGTTTCACATGTTTTTGCTGTCCTATGAGCCTTCGTGAAGGAATGGCCCTGGTAAGACAGGGGCTTGTGTCCATAACACCAGAAATCTGTTTCTTAGCTCCTTTGACATTGACCTTGGTTCTGAGCAACTGTCAGTGTGGATTGACCTGCTCCTCAGTTCGCCTCAGTAGCATACAGTAAAGGTTCTATAATTAAAATAGCATAGGCACACTTAATCCTTCCCCTTCACCAATCTTTAAATTAACAAATTATTTCTTGAGCATCTATTATGTTGCAGGTATAATGCTTAAGAGACTTGAGAGTGTAGAACTAACATTTTTCTTTTCAAATAAACAAATGAAACCAAAGTTGAGAGATTTTTTCCACACTCAGTAGATAGCGGTAAATGAGGAAGGTAATATACATCCTCTGTTCCCTATTAAAAGAGACAGCAGACTCAGCAGAAGAGGAATGCAGGGGCCATGCTCTGGCAGCTGGGTAAATACAAGGGAAATCAGGGGCGTATTTAGAATGGAAGAGCTCTGTTAGAACGCACATGTATAGGAGAGGCAGAAAAGGAACGTGTGAAAGCAGCTAAAAATTTAGTTTACAAATGAGGACTTAGAGGTTTTTTTTCCAAAGATGCCACCATTGAAGACTCAGTGAAGGCAGAGATTTGTATTCCTACCACATTCCCATCCAACCTTGCCTATTTATCTTGAGCAAAGTAGAGGCAGACCTTGAATAATTACGGTGAACTGTTTGAACTTAATCAGTCTGTAACTCCAGTCCCAGCTGTTGTTCCAGATGTGGTTTATTTATTGGAACAAACAAACACACCCCCTGATATCTGGTTATTGATGTGTTGGATTTTTTTTCTTTATATATATGGCAGTAAAAAGCCGTAAGAGGTGCATTGCTTTCAGTTTGCAGGGCCAGCAATAGCCCTTTGCTCTTCTTTTGTGGGGCTACGTCAGTACTCCAGCTCTCCATCATAATCTTATCCCCAGGAGCACTGAGACTTCATATCAGACCACTGCACTGATACCAGGGTGATAGGAGTCAAGAGCAGGAAACAGCAACTATCCTACGTGTTTTGGAAAGAAGCATGTGTGCCAGAGGCTGGGAAATAAGTCTAACATTCGAGAGCTTGCCAGCTTGGTGATAGATCTAGGGCTGTGCTGTAATATCCTTTCCAAGGTGAAGGAGAAGTTGCTACATCTGACTACACTAACTACAAAAAAAGAGATGAACATAACACCTAGTGAACCTCTTTGAAATTGGAAAGCCACATATCGTGGTTTTTGGAGTACTAGGAAAGTGTGGGTTTCAAGTAGGACTTCAGCAAGAGAAGGCTTTGTCACAGGTCCAAGTTGCTGTGTAAGCTGCTCTCATGCTTGGATTGTACGACCCAGTTGGCTCAGTTATTCTTGAAATGTCTGTGGCAGGTAGGTTATGCGTATAGAACTTTTGTAAAGCCCCTATAGCTGAAGCAGTGCATGGGCTTAATAATGTAGAACCAAGCATGCCATCTTCTGTAGGTAATTACTCTACTTTTGAGAAGCAACATTTAGACTAGTAGACTGAACATTTGCCCTTGGATTCCTAAGTGAGCATTGTGTGATTCACCAAGCCATAAAGCTGTGTGTGCATACCAGAGTTCTATTAGAAAGCTGAAGTGGTGTATTTAAGATTGGGCTTGAACAGTCACTGAAGGCATAAGTAAGTTGCATGAGAAAGTAACAGATTCCTATGGCTCTTAATCTTGCTACATTGCTGTGATGGTTAATATTGAGTCTCAGCTTGATTAGATTAAAGGCTGCCAACTGCTGTTCCTGGGTGTGTCTGTGAGGGTGTTGCCAAAGGAGATTCACATTTGACTCAGTGGATTGGGAAGGGCAGACCCACCCTCAATCTGGGTGGGGACAACCTAACCAGCTGCAAGTGCAGCCAGAATAAAAGCAGGCAGAAGAATGTGAACAGACTAGACTGGTGTAGTCTTGTGGCTTATGTCTTTCTCCCATGCCAGATGGTTCCTGCCCTCGAACATGGGACTACAGGTTCTTCAGCTTTGAGAATTGAACTGGCTTCCTTGTTCCTCAGCTTGCAGACAAGCTGCAATTGTGGGACCTCGCTTTGTGATCATGGGAGTCGATACTCCTTAATACACTCCCCTTTATATATACATCTATCTTATTAGTTCTGTCCCTCTAGAGAACCCTAATACAATTGCTTTTTTTCTCTGTTTCTCAAAAATCAGCAATTGCCTCATGAATAATTCCCTAAGATGAATTTATTGGTGAATAAAAAATTGGGTCATGATTCACAGATGGTTTTGTATAATATGCTCAGTTGATTCAAAAGTAGGTGTCTGAAGCAGTGCAGCCATACCCCAGGGAGGTCCTGAAGGACGGCGCAAAGGGAAGTCCTTCTGATGGTCAAAATTTTGAGCATTGTGCATAATTTCTTACTTTACTTGGAAGGGGAGATGCTCAGTTACACAGATCTACATTAATTCGTGGGCAGTAGTTAGCAACTTAGCTGAAAGACCAAACATTAGAAAGGGGTATGATGGAAAAAATCAGTAACAACAGGATCTAGGGAGGATGTAACTAGATACCTTCAGTTGGGCACAGAGTGTGAAGATACTTGTTCCTTTTGCAAATTTTCATGAATAGAAACACCGGCAAAAGGTGTTTGGATTTTCTGGACAAGACAACTTATTCTGTGAATGTTGTCAGCTTCCTTTCCAGTCACCCCTGTCCTTGTACAATGAACTCATGAAAAAAGTGTCCATGGAAGCAGGCATAGGAGATTAAGCAGGAATTCAGCCACATAAACATCTAGCCAACAAGGCTGTTCTGGCTACAGGCACTGGTGAATTCCAAAACTGCCAGCAGCAAAGATCAACCCTGAGCCCCCAGTATGGCTTGAGGAGTGTGAACCAGCCATCTGTTTACACATTGTGCAGGCTAATTTCCATCATGGCTGGGGCGCATTTTCTCTCACTCTGGAAAGGATTTGCCATTTCTGTTCAAATTATCACTTCAAAATCAACTATCTGTGGATTTACAGAATATTTTTTTCCCTGACAAGACATTCCATACAGGTTGATCCAAGCAGCAGCAACACTAAAGTAATTCAGTGGGTTTATGCTGATGGAATGCATGAATCTTACCATGTTCCCCTCACCTGGATCCCCTGGACAGTTAGAGTTATGAAGTAGCCTTTTGAAGTCACAGCCATGGTGCCAGCTGTGTTAGGGTAACAGCCTCAAGTCTGCATTGTATTCCCTGAATCAGCAACCTTTTTATGGTGCTGTTTCTCCCGTAGTCACAGCTCTGGGAGTCTAGGAATGGAATATAACGGGCTCCTCCCACCATTACCCTTAATACCTGCTAGCAAAATTTTTGCCTTCTATTTGCACAGTTTGAGACTCTGCTGGTTTAGAGGTCTTAGTTTCAAAAAGGAAATGCATCCACCAGGGACTACATACCCTTTCCATTAAACTGGAAACTGAGCCTGCCACCTGGCTATTTTGGGCTCCTTATGACACTAAATTATTAGACATGAGGCTGGGATGATCAATTTTATTAAGCGGTAATTTGATTTTTACTACACAATAGGTATGGGGAGAATTATGTTTAGAAGAGAGGAATACTCCTGGGACACCTTGTATTGCTACCATGTTCTATAATAGAAGTTAATCATAAACTGCAGCTTGGTGGGACTGCAAATGGCCACATACTTCAGCAACGAAGGTTTAGATTATCCCATCTAGAAAAGATCCATTGCAAGATAAGATTCTTTCCGGGGGCAAAGGGAATAGAAATGGGTATTGGAAGAATATCATCAGAAATACCAACTATGACCATATACTCAATTGTAGAAATGATGACTGATGTAAGATATGTTAGCAATTAACTATATATCTCAATATTTAACTTACAATATATCAAAAACAGTATGTGTGACTTAGCTAGAAGAGAAATGAATCTCACCCAAAAATGAATACATTGATTTTGTCTCTCCCTTTTTTGGGTGGATGGTAAAGTGATTTTGGTTTTACTAGAAATGACATGCTAGACGTTTTACTTTTTTTTTTTTTTACTTGTAAGTTAAATATGATTAAAAGAGGAGTGTATGGGTGTCAGATTGAAAGCTGATAGATGCAGCCAGACTGTGGTATGCCAACTTGGTTAGGCTGAGAGCTACGTTTTTTTAGAATCCTTTTCCCTGCGTGCTTCAAGGTGAGAAGTGAAAAGGGAACAGCATTCAAGATTTGGAATCAGCCATTACTCAAAGCAAGGTGATTGCAGTGAGATGTGGTGATGAGCCAATGGGAGGTACCTGGGAGATCTCAGCTGGTCTTCCTTCTCCTCTGTTTCATGTGTTGATCACCTTCCTGTCTATAGTCTCTGCCGTGTAAAGGCAGCCCTAAGCCCACTACCAGGTACCTGACTGTAGATCCACATAGGTGAAGCTGCTCCTTGGCAAAAAGTTTACGTAGACCATTCCATGAGTCTCCTTGTATGAGCCCATTTGGTAACTAGATATGCCTGACTTCCCTGATTCCCCTGCAGCTCCATCTTAGTTGAAAGATGCACACATTTATAAACAGATTCCCCCACTTCCATGGTGCTGCAGGTGGACAAAGGTGTTTTAGGATGTGTCTAGAGCTGAACCCTATAGTCTTGAGCTGTGGTTTTCCTCTACTACTTCTCCTTGTGGGTTCCTTCCGTACCCAGGCTTGAAAGCCACATAACTAAGAAGCCTGAAACTGCTGCTGAATCCACACTTCGGATTTAGTTGCTGTTGCATTTGTAAAATGGAGGTGTGTAAATACTTCTAAAAATTCTCATCTCCTCCTGTTTCAAAGCCCAAACCTCTCTTCAGATGCTTGCTGTCTGCTTCCAACCTGAAATTCACTCCCAGATCTGAGTTCATCTCAGTGATCAGGTTGAATGAATTTAACCGATGCCATCTACTTATCCAGGATGCTTTCTGCATGTTTTCCACTATTCCCAAGGTTTGAATAAATGCTTGACACAGATTCTAAATAACATAGTCATATTTCATCATATTGTCTATAATATAGTTATAGTTGATATCTGAATATTAAACATCAAAATATTTATACTAGAATAAGACAGGATCATTCTTTCAATGCTTTTCTTTAGAAAATACTCATGGATGGGCTGGACACGGTGGCTTATGCTGTAATTCCAGCATTTTGGGAGGCCCAGGAAGGTGCATTGCTTGAGCCCAGGATGTCAAGACCAGCCTGGGCAATGTGACAAAACTCTGTCTCTACCAAAAATACAAAATGTTGGCAAGGCGTGGTGGTACGTGCCTCTAATCCTGCCTGCTCAGGTGACTGAGGTGGGAGGATTGCTTAAGCCTGGGAGGTTGAGGCTGTGGTGAGCCAAGATTGTGCCAGTGCACTTAAGCCTGGGTGTCAGAGACCTTGTCTCAAAAAAAAAAATTCATAAATATTTCATGGGTATAGGTATATTGCAATTATAGGAAACCAAGGGTTCTGGAGAATGACCAAGCCGTAGGTATAATTAGCATAAAATCATTATAAAAATGATAATAAAACTTTTTCTATCTTCAAGCCCCTCCAGATTTATTGCTAGAATCTCCAGGCTACCCTCCTGAAAGGATCTCAGTGAGGCTAGCCCCCATTCACAAGAGTTCTGATACTTTCCTCTCTGCTGCTTCTTTAATTTTCCGTGGGGCTTCTTCAGGCTTTGTGTAGATTGACCCTTCACAGTTGAAGCTGTTGCTCCTATCACAGTGCCTATGAGTTCATGCTTATCTTATGATTTTATCACTATCCTGATGACAGGTGGCCTGGCCCAGTCCCTAATGATGTCCTCACTGGAATAATGAAACAGCCCCTTTCTCATCATTATTACGATCTCTTTATCGGGCCCCCACAGAGCTGCTTTTAGCTCTATTTCTTACATAGCTCTAAGCAGTCGATTAGCTCTACCATTGCACTGATTTTATTCTACTGCATAGTGTCCTTCTTAGAATCTTGATATAAAATCTCCCAGAGGTCAGTAAAAAAGATCATTTCCTTGGTGATAATCTCATCTCTGTCCCCAGTTCTTCCCACTTATAACAAACTGGTATCCTTGCATAGAATCAGTGCATCCTAACATTTTCTTCAGTGTGAATGTTTTCTCCATTCACTATGTTGCTTTAGAAGTTCAAAGAGAACCTTAATTGACTCCAGTCTTAGAACTGGTTGTCTACCTTTATTCAGTACCCTTAAAAATGCTCTTTAATCTTCTAAATATTTTTTTTTCTCATTTTCCCTTATTTTCCCTGGCATGCCCTGACATATTCTGAAATGTTAAAGTGCTAATAGTAGGCCCAGGTTAAGACTTCCTCCTGAATCTTAAACACATACATTCATCAAACTGTAAATCTTAACATACCTGGCATATTGCCCTTGGGATTAGAGTAGCTAGGCACTATGTTTCCAGATACTTCACAATGTATATGATAATATATAAAATGACTGTACCTGTGTACTTATATCAAATGTTCAATTAAACACTCAAGTCATTTTATAATTTTATACATCAAAACTCTCATTTTATTTCATTTTTCCTTGTTGACAGGACAGAAATATCAAAACAGATATTTTACTTTTACAAATAAAATATTCCTATTTCACAGTGACAAACGTTGCTATGAAGTAAATGGAATCCCATGCCACATTTGGAAAAAATAATTTTATTCTCTCTTTTTTTTTATTGTAGTCTGGAATTCTGACATTTAAGTGCTCTTTTAAGATCTGAAAAATAAAAACAAAACAAAAACTAGTCCAACTATAAAAACAGGCCTCTCTTCTTTCTTAGGCCTAAAAACAAGCCTGCCTTCAAGATTCATCGAAATAACTTATAAGTTATTGTTAAAATTCTTCTCCATTCATGGAGTTTAGAAAGCGCTGGGCCATCAGAACGAAAATCTCACAGTTCTCTCTCATTCTTTAAATGCGAGTGAGCCATGGGTCCAACCAGATAAAAAGTGGCATTATCTTAAACGTTTGATTAAAGAATGGACCTTCAATGAGAGTCCATACAGAGTCATCGTGGCTCCGTCTGTGATGGGAAGCGGCTGTGGCGCCGTGGGTGGGTGACAGCATTTGGGTTTGTGTCTCCTTTGTGTAGTCCAGGTGTTCTCTGAGTTGAAGAAGGACCTTTTTGTGCATAGTTCTTTCAGTACTCTCTAACCCCCTCCAGTCAAACCATGGGTCAGACCCTCCAAATTGAGAAAGAAAACCACTTTTCTATGGGATCATAGAATTTTCTGCACAATGGGAATACACTAGCTGAAGAGGTCAATCCAAAACTGAAACACCAAATGAAGGGCTTCAGAACTATAAGCTAGAAGTTGCGGTGCTTTGTCACCTGCGGCTGCCCTTCCATTGAAGAATAGAGTAATTGCTAATTCATGATGAGGAGGCAAAAGAAGGATATTATGCATATGCCTGTACAATGGTAAGAAGTGGCACTTTGTTTCCCGTGGCTGCCACCCAACAAAGGCAGTAGTGAGAAGCAGGGTCTGGTTACCCTGGTAGCCATGGTGCCGGGGCTGGCCATCCTGGCATCCTGTCTTTGTACTCACAGGCTGCCAGGGCCCTCCCCATTGAAAGGATGAATATGTGGGCCTTTACACAACATCGTGGCTCAAATTAGTTGGATACATGGGGCCTCTTGCAGCACCTGCTCCCGTTCTCAAATTCCAGCTCTGTTGGGAATTATTATCTAGCTCCCTTCTTCCCTCTTTCTCCCTTTGTAATTATGTTTAATCCCACAGACACCTGCCTTGGCTTTGGGGGACTACTGATAAAAAGAGATGAAAAGACCTTTTTTCCATTTGTATCCAAATCTACCAAATAAATACAACAGGCCCCAGCTAATTAAACATGTCTAAGGGGAAGGTGTAAGAAACCCCCCAGGAATAAGACTCTGAGTGCATACTGTCCTCCAATTCTATTCAGTCACCTTTGTCTGGCCCTAAGTGCAGGAAAATATTATCTAAGCCCTGTTTACAATCTTCCATCCCTGAAGCTCCTGATGGCTGTTCTGCTTAGATCCTTTGTGATGTTTTGATTTTCAGTACAGTTTTATTTGAAAAGTAGGGTACCCCTCCCTTTCTTGGCTGAGGGTAAGACAAATAAATGAGAGACTATGTCATTTGTTGCTGAAACATTGATTTGAACGTTTCATATCTCTAAATGGAAAGGTTTTCCCTTAAACATGCAATCTACCTCCTCCTCATCACCCTGATTTAAAATTAATTACATTAAAATTGTTTAAAAAGGAATTTTATATTAAAAATTACATTGGAAATATAGCATAAATCTTAGTCTATTATCCTCTGACATATCAGTATTTGAAATTAAACATTGTAGAAAACTGAATAGTTCTGAATTTTCATCAGCATGCTGTACAGAAACAAATATTATGCTTTTGTCTTCAAATAGGAAATGAAAAAAATTCTGGAACCTACATGCTTTTGTGAAAATTAACTCATACATTTAAGGCGAAAAATGTTTGGAGGGACTTGGTGGGAAATGAGAAAAGATTGTCAATAATCCTAAACAATTGGTCAGTATACAAAAACATGACAGAACAGCAGGGATTTTCTTTCGTTTTTCCACCTTGAGGATTAATGTAATCATTAGTAACTCTGATAAAAGTCCAAAGCACTACACTCTAAGTTTAATGGGACATGGTTGTCATTTGTATTCAAAGTTTTACTGGTAGCTAGGAGAAGCAAGCTTTCCTTAGTGTCTGTGTTTGTGGATAGATATGAGTTTATGTGACTGGGGCAGGATCAGTTTGGATTGTCTGTGTGGATGGATGAAGTGACATATTTTTTCTTGCTTAGGATGAAGGCAGTAAAAGGAAAACCATCTACATAGATAAACAAGTTTACAGCCAAAATAGATCATATGAGCTAAAAAATCCTGTGTAAAAAACAAAAACAAACCTGACATGCTACTGAGGTCCCCTGTTATGTAACCAATAATTACCACATAATTTTTTTGTGTGTTGAAACCTAGAATGCAAAACCATACACAAATATGAACAGACATATCTGAACATATCTTTCATTATATTTGGCACTAAAATATCAAATTAAGACTTACTGACCAAACTTCATGTATGTATGCCATAATATTGCTTGTGTTTTTCTGGCCACATGTGGTTTTTAATCTGTATCAAGTAGTTCTGGAATATGTAATTTAACACCACTTGAACTGTTGAGTTTTTTTGGAACAGTAAGTGGAATATCTTGAGAAACAGGAATATTCTACTGGAATAGGCAGAGAGTCAGATAAGAGGCAATGGACTGAGGACTGTGGTTGTGATGATGCTCAGGCTACCTGGAGATCGTTTATGGCCCAAGATGATAATTGTTAATGTTGAATGTGAGGGAAAAAAAACCCCAGAACTTCTATTGATACTTATTTTTATCTAAAAAAAACTAAGTTGTAATAAAGGAAGTATACATAATTTGTGAGCTGATTGACTCTGAGGTCCCCATTGTACCCATCTGCTGGAAATCCTATGCATTGTAGAATAAGTGAGGTGTCTGGAGGGAGTGCCCACCCCCACAGAGGGACAACCAATGGTGCCTTCACACTGTTGTTGACTTCTGAAATTGTGTGATATATTGCAATTTGCATACTCCTAATTAACTTGGGTTTTAAATGACATTATCTTCTTTTAACTAAGGTAAATCCTTACGAAATGGACAAGGGGCTTAAACAGAGTCTTGAGGAGTAATTCTGGGTCAGAGATAATGTGAATCATACAATTACAGCAAAAAATGAAAGATGGCAGAACTGACACTTGCCCACCTCATTTCAGCTCTTCATCAATGACTTCAGGAGGCGGATGGTATAATCAGAGCTGACAAGAAATTGGCACACTAGAATTAATATTATAAAGAACAGTTTTTTGAAATACAGATTTGTATCCACCATGATTAATGATGAGCCTTGCCTTAACTATATATTCTGCCTTTAAATGTTGTCTAAGAACGATGAAGCTATCACATTTAGTCAGATACTTTAAAATGCTAATCACTTCATTTCTTAATCTCAACTTTGAAGTTTTTTTTCTTTTTAGTATGAATTGAATTATGCATAGACATACTAGCACATTATTAAATTTGTATAGTATACATGTACATTATTTTATCCTGTGGTCCAAGAGGTTTCCCTATGATTGATGAAGCTCGTCTATGCTCTATATGTTCTTGGTGAGCCATCTGACCCTCCTAGACATCAGATATCTCAACTAGAAAATGGTTCTCAGTTACCATATCCAAGTTAATTGCTTGGGCTGGTAAAGACTTAATGATGCTTAGCCTCACGAATCTTCTGCCAAGTTTTTAATGAAAAATGAAAAGGTCCCCTATGTCCTTTCCCAGAATCCTTAATCAACAGCCTATGTGTTCGACTTTGCATCACAAAAAGAGACCCATTGGTTAAGATTGTAAGACTGAAGGAGAGCAGGAAAGCTATCTCAGAGCTCTGACTGAAACAATTATATAGGTATGATTGCCAAGGTAGTGCTGCTACCAAATACATATGGATATGTAGTAAATCTGCCTGAACTTTGAGTGACCTGAAATCTGCCAGCACCCATTACAGGCTGGGACATCTGGTGGTCAATAAACTATTTATTTATTTATTTATTTATTTATTTTACACGAGGCAGCTGTACTTGAGCAGATGACCAGGGGCCGTGCAATCAAAGTGTGAATAGCTGAATTAGTAAAATCATATTAGGCTTCTTAGGCACTGGTTTAAGGGCTACATGTGCCTTTTTAATTTTCCTTTATTAAGGTCGGCCCCAAACATAGCAGTGTTAGCAGTAGTGTTATTAGTGACTTATTTGCTTCATTAAAATTTATGGCACATTTTACATCCACCATCTGGGGCAGTCTCTCCCCACCTCACTGTTAAAATGTAACCTAAAACCATGGCTGGCACTGATAATGCCTGAAAAAATACTCTGTAGATGGAATTCTTTTTTTCTAATGCCAGGATTATCCTGCCAGGAACTCGGTACACAAACACTGTAACAGCAAAGGCAATATTTCTAGTCCAATCACATTCAATCACTGCTAGAACAGAAAATTTTATGTTTAAGTATTTTGCTGAAAGTTTCTTGTTTGTAAGTAAAAAATAGAAGATGTGGGGAGTTGTTATTTTAAAAGTTCAAATTCTGTGGAAAATGGAAAGCTGAAAATGCCTTTGGCAGAATACTGCATATGTTGATCTCTTATGGATCTTCAGGAATATTTGGGTTTAGGAGGCTGCAAATATAAAATAACAGGAAAGTTTAACCTGAAAGATTGAGATATTGAAGAGTTGGTAGACTTGTACAGCCCATCTGATCCACTAAATTGTCTGATTAAGTTTTCAGAAAAAACATTTTAGCAATGGGGGAGTCAACTTACAAGCTTAGCCTTCTGTTCAAATGCCAGGGATGCAAGTCTATCTGCTTGAAATGGAGGACTCTCGAATATGAAACCTGAGATAACATTTCACAGTGGAGTCTATGAGATGGAAAGGAGAGTACTTACAATGATACTTCGTATCATTTGAGATATAAATCCTGTTTATTAAACAATATTTTGTTCAAAATGTATACATATATGTATATATACACATATAGACATATAGTCACATGCCTCATAGTGATGTTTTGGTGAACTATGAACTGCAAATATATTGCTGGTCCCATAAGATTAAAATACCATATTTTTACTGTACCTTTTCTATGTTTAAATATGTTTAGATACAGACATACTTCCCATTGTGTTCCAGTCACCTGCAGTATTCTGTACAGCAACATGCTTTGCAGGTTTGTGGCGTAGGAGAAATAGACTGTAAAACTTAGCTTAGGTGTGTAGGAGGCTCTGCCATCTAGGTTTGTGTAAGTGCACTGTAGGATGTTTGCACAATAATGAAATCATTTAAGGACACATTGCTCAGAACGCATTTCTTTCTTCAAGTAATACATGACTATCATAGTAAAATATATGTATTTATGTACACATATGTACATAGACACATAATTATAATTTTATGTTGTATGTGGAATGTTCTAATTGAGCCTAGTGATCCCAAATATTTATTGCTCTAATATCTAGAATTCTTCATTTAGATAGTAAAATCATTCCAGCATCAATCTAAATACACTATGGTAGAGAAGTCAGGATTGAAGTGTTCAAAGAGGGCAAGTTTTGGTCCCATGTGTGCCACTTAATAGTAGGTGTAATCTCTTTATGTTTCCTTATTTAAGAGAAAAAAAAAATCTTCTAGACCTGCTGAATAAAGTTGTAATAATCAGAACATGTGTTAAAACTTTTTGAAAAACTAAACATTATTCAAAAGCAAACTGTGCATTATTAATTTTTAAATAAGAAATAAAATGTTTCAATAGGAAAGGATCTTACAAGGTCCAAATCCATTCCTCTAGACAATAATTTAAGAAGCTCACTGATGAGATACTAACTTAATTCTAAAGAACTTTGGAAAAGAACTTGCAAAACTGACTTGAAAAGTCATTGCACAGTTTAATAAACTTTGCTGCCAGAAGATTTTTCTCACTTCTAACTTAAATTTCCACTTTTTTGTTAGGAGCCCATTTTAACTTTTGGTAACCACAAAATAAACTCCTTTCACTAGAAATGAAATAGAATAGATAAGTAAATAAAATAAAAACACATGACCCTTCTGATCCTGCGATTTTTACTAAATCCCTCTTCAATTTTCAGTTTTCCAAGTAAAATCACATATTTTATTGTTTTTCCCCAAAGTACTTTGCGGAAAATCTTCTTGGTTCTTATGATTTCTTCAAACCACTGTAACCTCAGAGTAAAGAACTGAACCTCATATCCATCAAACTATATATTTGGCTAAAGCATAGTCTGTAAGTAGAGTCTGTCTTCCTATCAGTAAACTCAAGAACATGGTTAGATGTGTAACACCCACACAGAAATCAGTCTTGTTTTTAGACCCAAGGTTTGTAAGAGCTGATAATAATCTAGTTTAGTCCCTTCTAAGTATCCAAACCTTGGCTGTGATTTTTAAGTGAAGTTTTAGAAGAAATTGGAGACTTATAAAGATAATAAAAGGATTTATGAAAAGATGATTGAGTCCATTCTCTAGTTATGAAAATTATATTCACTTTACTATTCACATTCAGTTCATCTCTCTCTGCCATAATAAATTGAAAAATTCCAGATGGACACTACTCTGTCAGCCTAGATCCTAGTGTGAAAATAAATCTGAGCAGATGTTTTGCCATCCTAAAATGAACAAGTAGTATGAATGTTGTTTAAAGGTAATGATACTGTGGAGTTATTTGTTAACACAGCAAAATAGAGCTCATACTTACTGCTACAGATACAGATTGCTTTTGATGCAAATAGGAATAATATAAGCTTAAATGTGTTTGTTAATAATGTACTGCTTAATCCCATTCTTACTAAGGCTGTAGAAAGCTATAGAGAAATAGCAATAAGAAAAAGCTGTCTACTTTTTAGAGTTCATATTCTTTATCCCATCACAAAGCTTACATCAGAAGGGAGTCTAATGAACTGAATTCCAAAAAGTAATAAGACCCTGCCAGGGGAGGTAGGTCACATGAATATTTTATCTTCGGCAAGCGAGGAAACATAGGCAGCTGCCGTAAAAGTAGGCAAGGAAACCACAACTAAATTATTAGCCGTGATTAAAGAGTGAGCATGGGTTGAAATATTAGCGTAAGGTTTCCAGAAGCATCAATCAAAAGTGTACCCACTTGCTAGTCATTGTCCACTGAATTCCACTGGGTGTTTATATAAAAGACTGGAGTGAACAAATGAGAACTGCTAGCATCAAACCCTCATTTTTCCCATTATTTTCAAACTCATTTAATAAACCTTTTTGATGGCTAGGAAGTGCAATTCAGTTTTGTGAAAGTGGGAATGCAGAGGTGGTAATCAAAGGTACAATGTTTCATTAGAATGCATAATTTCCAGAGATCAATTGTAGAATTGATCACAGGATGGTGAATATAATTAATAATAGTATACTGTATACTTGAAAATTACTAAGAGAGTTGATTTCAAGTCTTCCCACCACAAATATACATGATGTGGTATGTTAAATAGCTTGATGTAATCATTAACAATGAAGATATTTATAAAAATATCACATTGTACCCCAAAAATATATGCAATACAAAAATTGAAAGGTGGAAGGGAAACACATGCAGTTCGCTTTTGGACTAGAAGGGGTTCCAGACAGAATAACTGTCCTTAAAATCTTCGTACCTCTGTTAATGCAGATAAACTTTACTAATAGACATAAAGAGGGTTTTGAGGGTGGTTTAAATTTGTGATGTGAAAATAGTCTGTCTCATGTTTCTGAATTGAATTATATGAAACATGTTAAAGTCTTATACCATTTACATGGTCAGTTGTAACTTTACCATAATATAAGACAGAAAGAAATGAAATTTCCAGATAGATTGTCCAGGAAGAACAACTAATACATGAAGATCATGAACCCATTTGGTAGCACAGGTGCACAGGTCCTGCCTCTGTCTGAAGATGGGGAAGAACTACCTGGAGGAGCCTATCTATGGTCAAAGGGCTACATGATTATAAGATGGAGAACAGCTGCTCCTGCCCACCCCATATCCTGCTCAGACATGAGGGAAAAAAAAGCTATTTGCTGTTAGAGAAGAGGAAAGATATCCTTTTACCTTCTCAGTCTCTACCTTGATTTTAGGCATAGGTCTGCTGTTATTGAGGGAAATCCACCTCTACAGTGCATTGACATTGTGCAAAAATGTCTTCTACCATAGAGGGACTGCGAACCAGATGATACCCAAGATTCTGCATTGGTACAGGGTAGAGGTCCTCTGTTGCTAGGGAAAGGCAGAAAAGTCATTCTCACCAAATACCCTCATTGTCTTAGTCCGTTCCCACTGCTATGAGAGAACACTACAGACTGAGTGGCTTATTAAAAACAGAACATGATTTATCATGGTTTTGGAGAGTGGGAAGTCTGAGACGAAGGCACCAGCATAGTGTCTAATGAGAGCTTGCTTCCTGGGATCATCTTTTCACTGTGTCCTTGGTGAAAGGGGTGGATGAGCTTGCTGTAGTGTCTTTTATAAAAGGGCACTAATCCTACTATGAGGGCTCCACTCTCAAGATCCAATCACCTTCCAAAGGCCCCATGTAAAAATATCATCACATGGGTCATCAAGATTCAACATATAAATTCTGGGGCAGGGGGAAACAAGCATTCAAGCTAAAGCACCCACCAACAGAGGACAGAGTTTGGCTGGATGGAGTGGGAGTGGGCTCCCCACTCTTTAGACTCTGCGTTTGAGTAGAGAACAGAGCTTGTTTGTCAATGGAAATGGAACAAAAATGCTGAGAAATCCATCCTTTGATGCTCAAGTGCCTCATAGCCTGCTGAAGACAGAAGAGCTGAGGAACACCCCTGTCCCTACCTCAAGCCCTGCACCAAGTAAAAGTTAGCAGAAAAATACCCTGGGGAAAGTGACAGAGCATGGCTGGAGATCTTGCTGAAAGCTTGAGGTGGAAGAGGAATACAAAGAAAAGATTTTAGCACTCCAGGCTTCACAGTAAATAAAGATAGCAGTCATCTGCCACTGGAAAATTTTGAAGTCTCTGGTAGACTGAAAGCAACTAGAGCAAGGTAGAACCAAACACAAGACAGCTACTGGAATGGTTGAGCCAAGTGTACCAGTGACCTGACAGAAAAAGAAGCATGTCCATTTCCAGGAATAAATCCTTTTCATATTAGCCTCTCTATACACAATGTCTACTATTCAACAAAAACTTGAGAGACAAATAAAAATTAAAAAGCAAGAAAAAAGAAACCTCATTGTTCAGAGGCAAAAGTAATCAACAGAAACAGACTGAGAAATGATCTAGTGGCTGGAATTATTAGACAGGAATTTAAAACTAACTGTAACTGATGTGTTTAATGACATAGTAGATGAAATAGATGGGGTGTCTGAACAGATAAGAAATTTCAGAGAGATTACAGCTTTACAAAGGAGTCAAATGGAAATGCTGGAAATGAAAAACGCCATATGAGAAATAAGTAATTTCATCAATTAGCCTGCAAGTAGACTGGATACAGCAAAGGAAAACAAGTCATGATCTTGAAGAAAGGTAAATAGGAATTATAACAATGGTAATGCAAAGAAAAATCAATGGTAAACAGTAAAGCTTCTAACAGATTTCAGCTTTTACTATTTATAAAGCACTCTCCTCAACAATAGCTGAATACAGTTTACATTAAATTCAATGGAATATTTACCAAGGTAGATCATTTTCTGGATGATAAAAGAAAATTCAATAAATGTTAAAAGATTAGAATCATATAAAATATGCTTTAGGATTCTAGCGAATTAAAACTAAAACCAAAAGCAAAGTGATAGGGGTTTGCCCCCAGCTTTATCCAAGTAAAATTAACAAAAATGTGTATATTCAAGGTGTACAACTTGATGTTTTGAGATATATGTATATATATACATTGTATAATCACCATAGTCCAACTTATTAACATGTTCAACACCACGAGTGCATGCACACACATGTCACAAGAGGAAATAGAAAATACTTTGACAAAGGGCTAATATCCAGAATCCACGAAGAACTAAAACAGATTTACAAGAAAGAAACAAACATATTCAAAAGTGGACAAAGGATATGAACAGACACTTTACAGAAGAAGACTTCAATGAGGCCAACAAATATATGAAAAAATGCTCATCAATGGTCATTAGAGAAATGCAAATCAAAACCACATTGAGATACCATCTCACACCAGTTAGAATGGCGATCATTAAAAAATCTGGAGACACCAGATGCTGGAGAGGATGTGGAGAAATAGGAACACTTTTACACTGTTGGTGGGAGTGTAAATTAGTTCAACCATTGTGGAAGACAGTGTGGTGATTCCTCGAGGACCTAGAAATAGAAATACCATTTCACCCAGCAATTCCATTACTGGGTATATACCCAAAGAATTATATATTGTCCTATAATAAAGACACATGCACATATATGTTCATTGCGGCACTGTTAACCATAGCAAAGACCTGAAACCAATCCAAATGTCCATCATCGATAGACTGGATAAAGAAAACGTGGCACATACACACCATGGAATACTACACAGCTATAAAACATGATGAGTTCGTGTCCTTTATAGGGACATGGATGAATCTGGAAACCATCATTCTCAGCAAACTGACGTGAGAATAGAAAACCAAACACCATATGTTATCACTCAGGCGGATGTTGAACAATTAGAACATGTGGACACAGGGAGGGGAGCATCACACAGTGCAGTCAGTAGCGGGGGGCTAGGGGAGGGACAGCAGGGGTGGGGAGGGTGGGGATGGATAATGAGGGGAGAAATACCAGATATAGGTAATGGAGGGATGAAGGCAGCAAACCATGTTTCCATGTTTCCTGTATGATCTGTACATGTACCTGAGAACCTAAATTACAATTTAAAAAAAAGAAAATACTTTGACTAATAAATTAAACCAAACGTATTGGAATTTGTGAAATGCAACTAAAGAAGTGATTGGGAGGAATTTATAATATTAAATATTTATATTGGAAGAAAGATTTTAAAGCAATTATCTAAGGTAACACCTTTAGAAATTAGGAAAGCAATAGTAATTAGATCCAAATTAAGTAGAAGGAAGTCAATAAAGATAACAAAAATCAATAAAGTAGAATGCAGAGTAATAGAGGAAATTCAAAGCAAGCAATGCTGATTACATGAAAACATCCATGTAATTGAAAACCTCTACCTAGACTAATTAGGAAAAAAGGGGAGAAGACACGAATAGTTAATATCAGGAGTAAAAGGAATCCTTACAAATAATATAAATATTACAAGGGTGATACTCAAGTATTATAATTAATCTTATCAGAATAATGTCCACATATACAGTCATGCAATGCATAATGGCAGTGAGAGATTACACATGTAATAGTTCCATCAAATTAGAATTCCGTATTTTTACTGCATCTTTTCTGTGTTAAGATACACAAATATTGTGTTATAATTGCTTACAGCATTCAGTACAGTAACATACTGTACAGATTCGTAGTCTAGGAGCAAGAGGCAATACCATATAGCCTAGATATGTGGTAGCCTATACCATCTAGGTGTATGTAACTATACCCTATGATATTTGCACAGTGACAAATTTGTCTAAGGATGCATCTCTCAGAACATATTCTCATTGTTAAATGACACATGACTGTAGATGAAAAGGACAAACTAACTGAAAGACACAAACTGCAAAGTTTACTCGAGATGAAATAGATAGCCTAAATAGCCTTAATATTCTTTAAACAAGCTGAATTTGTAATCTAAAACCTTGTTGAAATGAAAATTTTGAGCTTATATGATTTCACTGTTGAATTCAACCAAATAAGTAAAGGATAAATAATTACAGTTCTACCCATATTTTTTCCAGACTAGAAAAGATAATAGTAAACATTTCAACTTTTTTTTTTGAGGCCAGAATTACCCAGATACTAAAATGAAACCAATACCAATACATTACAAAAATTAAAAAGTACAGATTAATATCTCAAAGGAAGTTTCAAAAATTCTTTAAAAAGTTCTTTAAAAAATTAAGTTACATTCAGCCATACATAAAAATTATAACCCTTTTTGTGTCCAAATAGGATTTATTCCAAGAAATGCAAAGTTAGTTTAACATGTGAAAAATCAATCAATTTAATTCATTATATTCACAACTAAAAAATAAAAAAAACTTAGTAGAGACAAGAAAGCATTTGACAAAATTCAATATTCATTTGGTATTTTAAAAATAGTAACTCTCAGAAGACAAGAAATAGAAGGGGACTTCTTTAACCTTTCTTTCTTAAAGTGCATTTATGAAAAATTGAGAGATGACATCCCCTTATTTAGTGGTGAAAGACAGAATGCTTTCATTTTCAATTGTTGCCGAGTCAGGGTCTCCCTCTATCATCCTGGCTAAAGAACAGTGTCTGCTCGCTGTAGCCTTGACTTCCTAGGCTTAAGCAGTCCTCCCACCTAAGCTTCCCAGGTAGCTGGGACTAAAGTCATGCAACACCACACCCAGCTCATTTTTCTTTTTTGCTTTTTGTGGAGACAAAGTCTCATTATATTGCCTAGACTGGTCTTGAACTCTGGTGTTCAAGTGATCTACCTAACTTAGCCTCCCAAAGTGCAGAGATTATAGGCGTGAGCCAGTGTACCTGGACTGTTTCTAATCAGGAACAAAGCAAGGAGTCTCACTTACCACTTCTGTTTACCATTTTATTGGAGATATAGCTAGGATAAAGATAAAAAGATAAAGCAAGAAAAGAGAAATAAAAGGTATTCAGTTTGGAAAGGAGAAATAAAACTTTTAGATTTTTATTTTTAAACAGTCTCACTGTGTTGCCCAGGCTGGAGTACAGTGGCATGATATCATCTCCCTGCAACCTCAGCCTTCCAGGCTCAAGGAATCCTCCCACCTCAACCTCCTGAGTGGCTGGAACTACAGACACATGCCACTATGCCTGGCTAATTTTTCTTTATATTTTATTGTTGGTCGAGATGGGCTTTTACCATGTTGCTCAGGCTAGTTTTGAACTCCTGAGCTCAAGAGAGTCACCTCCTTGGCCTCCCAAAGTGCTGGGATTATAGGCGTGAGCCACCACACCTTGCCTTGGGAAAGAGAAATAAAACTTTTATTTGCAGACAACATTATTCTCTAAATAGAAAAATCGTAAGAAATCTACAGAAACCTTTTGGGAAGTAATACGTGGTCTTAGCAAGTGACAGGATACCAAGTCAGCACATAAGATTATATTTGTATATGCTATCAATGTCTAATTGGAAATAGAAATATAAATGTAAACATTTAAATGTATCAACAGTGTGAAATATTTGAGACTAAATTTGACAAAACACACGGAAGACTTGTACACTGAAAACTCCAAAACGTTGCTGAGAGAAATTAAAGAAAATTTTAAAAAATGGAGTGATGTACTTTGATCATGCATCGAAAATCTCAAAATTGTTATAATGTGATTTAGTCTCAATTTTCTCTAAAACTTTGAAGTAGTCTTAATCAAAATCCTGGTAGCTTTTTAAAAGGAAATTGATAGACTTTAAAAAATTTACACGAAAATACAATACTTTGATATGCTAAGTGAGATTTTCTTTGTGTTCATTTTGCTTCGTGTTTCCTGAGCTTTTTGAATCTGTAATTTTTTTCTTTAATGAAATTTGCTAAATTCTCAGCTGTTTCTTAGCATATCTTCTGCCCCATTTTGTTTCTCTTCTGAGTCTCCATCTATATATTTAGTATATCATTTGTTTGTCTTACAATTTCCTGTGATGCTGCTCATTTTTGATTTTTGTTTATGTTTTTCATTTCTGTTGAATTATGTTCAAATTCACAGAATCTTTCCTATTGTGGAATCTCCATTGTGCTGTTAATCACATCCAGTGATTTTTTTAAAAAACTTTAAATATATTTCTCAATTCCAGAATTTACATTAGATGATTTTTTATATTTTCTATTTCTCTACTGGAATTTTTTTTTGAGGGGGGTCAGTTTGAGCAGATTTTCCTTCACAGACTTGAGCCTATCAATAAGAACTGCCTGTGTGCTAATTCCACCATTTACATCATCTTGCGGTTGGTCTCTGTTCATTGTTCTGTATAGAATGGCTGATGTTTTCCTGTTTCTTCTTCTATTGGGTCATTTTGAATTATATGCTGGACATTGCAAATGACATCTCACTGAAACTCTGGACCTATTATATTCCTCTCAAGAGTTTTTTTGTTTCTTTTTGCAAACTGTTGACTTGGCTTCACTCAAAATGAAAATTCTGGTATTTTTTCTTTTCTCCTTGTAGGTGATGGCAGCTCAAATTTCAGTTCAGTGTTTTGAGTATTACCAGGGCTGCTTGTAGTTTGCATTATTTGTGGGTTGTGCAAGGGTCAGCCAGAGACTTAGGCAGATTGTATACACAGACTTTAGGGGTCCTTCCTCACTTAACTTTCCCCTTTCTGGAATTTATGCTTTCAATTTCAAAGAATATGGTTGCCCAAAACCGTGTTCTGATGCATCAAGTCAGCAGTGTTGAGGTTTTTCTACTGCAGTTGCGGCTGTCCCACGTGGGATATCAGGAACTGCACTTGGAAAACACTGTAAAATAGGAAACTATGTATCATTGCTGTATTAATTTCCTAGCGTTGCCATAACAAATTACCACGAATAGGGTGACTAAAAACATGAGAAACTTATCCTCTCACAGTTTTGGAAGCTGGAAGTCCAAGATCCTCCTTTGCCTTTCCCTGGCTTCTGGTGATTGCCAGCAATCCTCAGTCTGTAGACCCATCACCCCAATCTCTCCCTCTATCCTCATGTGGCATTTTTCCTGTGTATCTCATCTCCAAATTTTTAGAAGAAACCTATTTTTCCCATATGACATCATCCTAACTTGATTATATGTGCAAAGACCTATTTTGAAGCAAATATTTGAAAATACATTCACAGGCACCAGGGATTGGAACTTGAACAGATCTTTTGGAGAACACAATCTTATCCATTGCAATTCCTTTTTCTAAATATTTTTCTCCAGTCTTTCTCTTTTTATTTACTCTCCAGAACTTTGAAGCAGTTGATTTCTGTATTTTATCCTGAGTTCACAGTTGTTAAATCTAGCAGGGCTGATTTATATTCTCTAGAAGAAATTGGGTTAAAGGAAGCTATTCTCTCTGACAAGAAGGTCTCTCTTTCTGCTTATATCTATCTATCTATCTATCTATCTGTCTCTGTCTATCTATCATCTAATGTATCTATAATCTTCCTTTCCTTATTTCCTTCCTTCCTTCCTCCCTCCCTTCCTCTCTCCCTCCCTCCTCCCTCCCTCCTTCCCCCCTTGCTCTTTCTTTCTCCCTTCCTTCCTTCCTTCCTTCCCTCCTTCCTTCCTATCTATATCCTTTCTCTCTTGTGTTGTCTCTCTTGTTATGTATGTGTGTGTCTCTACCTCTTTTACCACTGCACAAATACAAAATCAAAACCCTTGTAACTTAGGATACAAAATGTGTGATTCCACTGCATTTAAGTCGAGATAATTCTTAACTGTTTATTATATACTTCTTCCTCAATCACAAGTTTGTTTCATTCTTTAAAAAAAAAATAATAACAAATGAAATGGAAAATTAGATCTCCCTGTTTGCCTTACATTTTTGTGGCATTTATTTCTCAAATTTAAAAACAGACAACCTACTAAAACTGCACGTATTTCTCTATGACTACTTTTCCTCCCTCTTAAAAAATGCTTTGAAAATTTTATGTTTGAGTTGGGAGTCAGAAAGAAAAGTAGGCAGAAACATTTTCTGTCAATAAATACTTACAATTTTCATTGAATTATTTGACTGTTTGAACCTCAGTTCCTACATTAGCATGAAGATTATTGTGAGGATGAACTACATCATTTGAGTTAATGATACAATGTGTGGCACATGCAAACAGAAAGAGGTCTTGTTCACCAGAATTTGGGTTTAAATTAACATTCATATTTTTCCACACTATAAGTGCTTCTTAATACATATTAATAGGAGTTGAAAAATTCAACTTTGTAAGTACAACAACAACTAGTTAAGGTAAATGGAATCCACCCTACAGATAACTTGGACCATTCGTTGGCTTTGATTTGGGCTTTTTCCCTGGATCACCCCTTAAGAATCACCCCTGGATACTCATACTGCAGTGATCCAGGACCATGCATAAGGTTTCAGACAGCCCTCTCAAAATTTCCAGATTTTTCTCTTTTCATCTCTCAAAGACCTAGGATCATGCAGCCACTTTCTCTGTAAATTCTGCCTTAGTAAGAAACGCAGCAAGTCTTTTGTTAATTTGAGTATTCAGGCTTTGTAAGTATCGATTCACTTACTCTCTTTTGTATCCCTGGACACTCAGCTTTGCCATGCCTACAATGTGGATAATAATGTGTGCTGTATGCATGCTCTGAGAAATGCAAGGGAATTTAATTAGAAAATTTCAAGAAAGCTCTCCAAGATCCTCAGAGGAAGAACATCATGTGACCACAATGTATCATTAGTATAAAAATAAATCATTCCCAATCCTATAACTCTTAAAGGGTCTTTACACCTTGCTAGCGCATTTAAGAAATAAAAGTGTAGACTCACTGAACTGGAAAGAATCTCAAGGTGTCAAAGAGTCCATTCTCTGCTTCAGGAGAGACCATGGTACTTCCATCCCCTGTGACTTCCTAACCTATTTTTAAGACTTCTAAGGAAAACTATTCTAAAAACTCATTGGATAATTTCTGTCTACTGCTTTTTATGTCTCCCCTACACAAGCATGCTCTTCTAATCTACTTTTTAGAAAACGTAATGAAATCTAATTGAAAGGACAACCTGGAATTTCTTAGTCAAGAATCACTGACCTCAACTATTTTTACACAGCTAAAGACAGTATTAGATAGAAGGTAGAAGACAGAAATGGGATTTGATTCTGAAAGTAGGTCAGTGTCTTCATGATAAGTCTTTTATTTAAACAAGTTTCTTATTCAATTTTATAAATCTGTTGCCACATTAAGTTGTACAAGATGTTCATCTCTTCTGTTCTGGTTTTAATTTTACCTATATTTATTATGTGGACTGTAAATGAAAACTCAGATTTTTAAAAGAAGTCATTATTGGCTTAGAGCTAAAAAATTAGAACATTTACTTGAGGGAATTTTAGATAAAACTGGCACTTCCTCAATATTTTCCTTAGTAAGAATGATCATCTATGAGTATTCATAGAAGTCATTAGTCTCCATTCTACTATCGCTTGATATTCAAAACAATATAAATACTGCCTAAATGGATTTATTTTAGGAAGGAAAATGATTATGCACTGTTGCATTTACGGGTATACATTTTAGGTGATAATCATCTGAAAACCATATATAATATGAATTTTTAAATTTTTTATAAATTTTAAAGAAACCAGAGTTATGCAGTTGTCAAAGAACTCACTTGACTGTTTATTTAAAGCAGATAAGGACCTCCCTTCTTTTATAAGGGGCTTTGTGTCTCCCCTAAAGTATGACCAGTTCACTTGTGTCTGGTGCTTTTTCTATCACTTTGTAGTTCTCTGTTCTTTGGCTGGTTTTATGACACCTCTGAACTCCATTGCCCCTTGGACCTGTTGAGTTTGAAACATTCTTAAGCAAAACAAGGAGAGATATCAAGCAGATCGTTGTAGACCGTTTCAATATCTATTAACTCAGAAAAATTTGTGAACGTGTAGTTCCATAGTAACGTACATTTTAAGCTATCAAAATCTTGTTATAACAAATACTGTTGTCACACACTTTTATATAACCACGTATGGTCAAGCAAGATTTTGTAATATCTACTACTTCTGAGTAGTTTGGTGTTAAAAAACACTCAATATTGGAAAATTAAAAAGTTTCTTAGAGTTTATATTAACAAGATATGGCTTAAATAGAACATTTGATTTTTAACTCTTCACCTTCTGTACACTATTTGCAATTATGAGGGTGAATTATGTTGAGAATTAAGACTTTTATTTCCTTTCCATGCATCCCAATCCTATAGACAAAGCACACATTGTAAGGGGGGGGGAAAACAAACTACAGGCAGCAGATAGCAGACATGCATGTGATTTTATTCAATGATCTGGAACTGACTTTTTGTCCAAAAGAACATCAAAACTAATGTCAAGCATTTTCTAGTAGCAGCGATTTAAACCAACAAGTGTGGGGACTTATTTTTAGGCATAAAGGTACACGGGCAGAGGTTTTACGCAGGATTGCTATTAAATCAACTCCCCTCAGCACCTTGTAAAAGATGGTATTTGAATTATAAATAGACATATCCCATATTCCACATTCTGCAAGCCACTGATGATTTCTCACTGCCTAGATTGTGGCAACGGAGCCGCCCCCTTTTGTATTTCTATTGAGTTTTCTCTCTACAGTAATTATGAGTTTGGGGATCATTAAAACTCTGATTTTTATTTTTTATTTTTGGTACAAAAGACTGCTTTTGAAGCTCTGTGGCTGATCAACAACATGTTTTAAAAGGCTTTTGATGTATACATGACTCATTAAGTAAAGGTCAAAATTGGACAATGTCCTGTTAATTTCCTTTTGCTAGAAAAATCAATATCTGCATCAACATTCATTAAATTTGACAGAAGCTAAGAAAGTTAGATGTGAAATGTAAATCAATACTTATTCCTGATAGGATTAACTTGCTGTACAGAGAATATAAAACATCAATTCTTTATTCACATCGTTCCACCCAGTATTCCACCCTGGCTTTAGGGAGGCTGCATTTTGCCACCTTGGCCTTCAACCCTAATCTGGTTTTGGGCTTCTATTAGCTGGAGCTAAATATTCTCTCCTTGAACAAGTTTTACAGTTTGTTAATATACATTAAGTGCGATCATTACTTTTTTATTAAGTGCAAGTTGATAGTGTGTGATGTAATTGACTCAATTTTAAAGGCTAAATCATACCTTCCGACACAACCAAAATCTAAGTATTTTAAAGTTTTAGAATCAATGTGTAATTTTCAGATTAAAAAAAACCTTCACTTTCCCCACTGTATAGTAATTAACAGATCTTTTGATGAGCTATGAATCCTAGAAGAATGTGGAAAAGTTTAGTTATATGTACACAAATGCCTGGGAGTTTGGTTAGCTGTTGTTATCCTCAACACTGTATGCTGTATGATTATGCATTTTCATGAACCCACACCCTGTGTTTTGTTGACACTCATGTTCATAATTACAACTGTGTTATTGAAAGATCTTGAGACACCTTTTGAAATGAAGGATATTACATGATGTGAACCATGGTTGCAGTTCATGCATTTTGATTTTTTAAATGAAAAATTAATATAGTCATTTAACCCTCACCTTGGCAATAGATAAGTCATTTAACCCCCACCCTGGCAATAGATAAGAAGCTCTGGTTATGTCACATTTATCCAGAAGTCTGAATAAGAAATTATTTCTTTCTCCGGCCAAACAAATTTCAGTTTGTCTCAGTTCTCACTGGAGAATTGATGCTAGACACCACTGCACCCGGCCATGTCTTTCCTCTTCAGCGGTTTTCTCTTCATTCAGGAATTTCTCTGTAGTATCAGAACTGGGTTCAGTTTGCAATGGGACAATATCCAAATGAGAGAGAATTGGACTTAACTGGCTGAGTTGAAGGAAGTTAGCTTAGATGGATCATAACAGAAATCAAGGGGAAAACACGCAGACATAGGAAGTAGAGAGGTTGACACTTTTCATGCAGAAGTTAGAGTACGTGATCATTTTGAAGAATAAATAAGGGCCAGGTGCAGTGGCTTACACCTTTAATCCTAACACTTTGAGAGGGAAGGAGTGAGACCCCATTTCTACAAAAAATTAAAAAGAAATCAGCTGGATGTGGTGTTGCATACCTGTGGTCTCAGCTACTCTGGAGACTGAGGTAGAAGGATTGCTTGAGTCCAGGAGTTTGAGGTTGCAGTGAGCTGCGATCGTGCCACTGTACTCCAGCTTGGGTGACGGAGTGAGACCATGTCAAAAAAAAATAGACAACAAAAAACCAAATAACTATATAGAATTTTATTATTTTCCCACTTTGTTTCAGTAACTTCCTAGGCAACTACAGTGCCTATTTCTTAACTCGGTCTCTGAAATCCCATGTCTTCCAATGCCATACTTCCTCTCTGTATTCCTCTCATATCACGTCATGTTTCATTTGCTACCTGTTTAGTAGTGTTTCTTTTCCCTCCTAAAACATACCAGCGGCCAAACTTGTTGTCTTTTGTGATTCACTGTGTGAATGACTACTCCCATAGACTGTCGTATGGCCACCTCTGCTCACTCAGGCCTTGGCTTAAGTTTCATCTCCTCAGAGATACCTTTCCTGATCACCCCCTAAAGAAAAATATTCCCCTACCTTGGACATGCCTTACGGCATTATGGTCACTTTTTTTATTATTATTGCACTGTAAGTGCTGGGATACACGTGCAAACATGCAGATTTGTTACATAGGTATATATGTACTGTGGTGGTTTGCTGCACCCATCATCTGCATTAGGTATTTCTCCTATGCTCTCCCTCCCCTTGCCCCCCAGCCCCCACAAGGCCCCAATGTGTGATGTTCCCCTCCCTGTGTCCATGTATTCTCATTGTTCAACTCCCACTTACGAGTGAGAGGATGTGGTGGTTGGTTTTCTGTTCCTGTGTTAGTTTGTCGAGAATGATGGTTTCCAGCTTCATCCAAGTCCCTGCAAAGGACAGAAACTCATTCTTTTTTATAGTTGCATAGTATTCCATGGTGTATATGATGGCCACTTTTTTCATAGCACTTGTCAGTTGTCTGAAATGATCCATTTATTTTTATTTGTATGCCTTCTCAATAGAATACAAACTTTAAGTGTTAGGGATTTTGTAACTAGAGCAGTGTCTGGTACACTAAGCATTTATATACATAGTTATTGAATGTATATGCATATTTATTGATTGTATATGTTAATTCACTAGTAACTGAATTAACAGGGATAAAATAGAATCCCTTGTTTAAATGGGCTCCAAAGGCAGGCAGTTCCAATGAGCTCAAAAGGCAGACATTCAGGTACAGGAGACTCAAATGGGGATCCAGTGAATTAATGTACAGTAAAATTGAGTCCCTCATTTATATTGAACTTGAATTCCATTAATGGGGTTTTGTCTATTTCCCCATGTCAGACTACTTGTCTTGGTTTGGGAACCAGAGGCCATGCTTGTTCCCTAATTCCAAGTTTGTGCCTCCAGTTCTTCTTGGTTCTCCTAGGAAGCCCACCTAATTCAATTCTCTTGTGCTGCCCAGACACTGGCAGCTCACTCACAGGCCCTCTGAGACCTCTGAATGTTACTTCATCTCCCACTAACTCTGCCTACTCCTAGATGCCAGTAACTATCCACTGGCAAAATCTTGCTCCCTCTGTATACCTTCTTTTGTGACCTTAGTACAAGATCTGTCTAGTTCCCGTGGTACAGGTCAACCTAGCTTTGTCCACATGCTAATGCTACAGGACTTGCCAGGCTCCCTCTAGTAGGGTCAGAAGTGGCCTGAGAAGTCTCCTCTGAGGAATGTTGGCGTCATTGTCTCTGCCAATTCAGATTTTCAGGCTGTAGATAAGAAATGAGTACTTATCAATGAGAATGCTTAGCATACTTGAAAAGTTCATGGAGCTATCGTATTTGGATTGAAATTTCTGGAATTACCTGAGTTGATAATTTTCACATATGTAATCTCAGAAGCAAACCTACTTACTGTAAAACTGAAAGACTTTTACGTTTCAGAGCCTTTTCTTACATCAGACCTTCCCATGGCCTTGAGAAAAACACTAAAACTTTGTTAACATGGTCACGTCTTCATAAAAATTTAGAAGGAGTGTGATACTCCCTTTCTGATTTCCTTCGATCAGATTTCCCCCATGTTCACTGGTATTGCAGTGGCTGCGGGCATTTTAGGAGGTTCTAGCTAAAAGGAAGTTAATGCAGGAATACATTTATGGTGGATTTATTGAAACATATGTTTTGCAATCATTTTCATGTACACTGAAATCATTGCTAGCCATCCTGATAAAGCCTCAGGTTTTCTGTCAAATGAGATATTCACATTAGCTATTTAATACTAATAGGAATACTTTTCACCCGAAGGAAACTGTGAGCATATCAAAATAGGTCTTGTTTTAGAAAGGTGTCTGCTGCTGATATGTATGGTTTTGCAGGTGACACAATTCACATTGCAATAGAAGAGGGACTTTATGTTTTACTGTGGCTGTATGTCTTTCCTTTGGCTTTTCCTGGAAGGTCAGAGATAGATACATGAGATACATGGGCTTTAAAATTTTTTTAATTAACATTTTCTGTAAAAATTTTCCATAGACCATTGTCTAATGTGAACACTAAGAAAACAGCAGGTATTGATTTCATAACAAACTTTGTATTATCATGTCTGTTTATCAGAGAAAATTCGACTCCTTCAAAAATCAAATTTGAGCTATGAAGTATAAAAGGAAAAGGTTTTCTCCCCCGATCTTGATCAAAATAGCACACTGAGTAGACTTGATTTGCGGTTTCATTACTGATGTTGGGCAAAAAAGAAGACAAGGGAGCAAGTAATGTGCTGCTGGGTATGTCTTTGATTGGGGCTTGATTGGGGTAGTAGGAACACGGAGATTTTACAGCCTAATGGTGCTGTCTGGAAGCAGGCTGGAGAGTTGGTTCCGCTTTGAGTTGAACTATCTCTCCATCAGAACGCTCACCCTCACAGCTGGTACTAATCGGGCTGTGCCGCCTGGGCTTGGCAGATGGGAGAAGAGGGAGACTGCACTTTCATGGGGCCGATTTGCTCCAAGCCACAAGTAGAGGCTGGTGTCCTGCTGTTGACCCATGCTGTGCTCACCCTTTGGCTAATCAGGATATCTCTGTCTCTTGAGCTGTCAGCCTCACATCTTCCAAGATCATTATTTCATTAAAAACATTCTACAGGAAAACATTGTGAGCTTCTCTGTCTACTGCACTGCCTGGATGAAATGGCTTTAAGCCTTCAGCAAGATGCCGAAATGCTCACTCAGTAAGAAAAAGGATCACTCGGTACTATTTGACAAAATGAAAGTCTTTGCTCTTGAAGCTAAGACACCTTTAACTTACAGTTGTGTAAGGAAATAAGATTTTATATTTTGAAGTAATATAATGCATCGAATCTTGGAGGAAAAGTTAAAGGTAGCAAAGAAAATTGTTTCCCAAAGATTAGTGGGAGAAAAGGAATTCCATAAAAACAGAAGAGTAGGAAATAAGGCATGCGCGTATGAAAAACCCTCAGAGAATGACAAGGAATTGACAAGAAATCCAGAATGTTTTATTACTCATATACAGATGAAACTAAACAATGATGACATTTTGCCACCTCCAATACATATTTAACAGAAATATTTATATCTAGACCATTGTTGGAAGATATGACATCTTTTTAAACAAAATGAAAGCACACACTCTAATAAATTGAAATATAAACTGAATGAAGTCCATATTCCAGGCTCATTTTTATAATGCCTCTTATTTCATTTCTAAGAGAAAAGCAAGGCATATTTCTTTCCAAGCTCTAACTTCTCACATGAGATCCTATGGGATACAAAATTCTGAAGATTAATGAGTTTCTAATGACCTAGTTATCTCTTAATTATTGAGACAACATATGTTAATCATCATCAACCTTTCTCAATGAAAAAGTTTCAAACATGTGCCTAAAATAAATATGCATTTTATTCACTCTAACAAATCGGGTACCAGCATTAATGGCGACAATAAAATGGGTCACAACAACAATTTTATGCTTACATTAGGAGGCTGCAAGAAAAATTTCTTGCTACCTGAGTGGGAAATTAAGAACATCCAGGGATAAAGCATAGATACTTCACATTAGCTATATAATAGATTGCTATGCTCCACAAGATGAGAAAATATGCACTTTTAAAATGGCAATACTTTTCATCCCACACAGGTATTCAGTAACTAACAGTGACCCCTAGAATGATTATGTTTTTGACATTGCAGAAAGACAGCACATACCTTTTTGTGTTTCCATCCTCTTATTCTTTGCTTTAGGGCATTTGAAATTGGATATGGGGGCAAATTCTGATGTTCTTTCCATTATTTTAAAATGAATCACTGGAAAGCTTGAGGGGTTCTGCTAGCGATCGTTAATGAGGCTTTATTAACCTAGGACACTACCCTACGGAATAATAACATAGTAAAATAGATGGACTCCTAGGACACACTTGCTTTATTAATAGTGCAGCAGGGACATATTCAAAGGCTCTGGGGAATGAAAATAGCCAGGTGAATGGGGTGTGCAACTTTTCCTTTTAGATCAGCAATTCACCTCTGGCTCAAAGCAGATATGGCCCCAATTATACATCACAGTTATTAAGTCAGTCCTTGTAGATTACTTAATGCTGGAACTGACAGTCTTTCTCTATCATTTAATTAGTTAACCTTAATTCTGTGTCTAAATTCATGAATTTTTTTAATTAAAAAATGTAATTTCTACCTTACTTTTGGGACTTCACATTTAAAAAAGGAAACAAAATATCCATTATAATATGATATAACCATTTTTTGTGGTTTTCAGTCAGAGCCATAGTTTTTTTTTTGTTTGTTTCCTGTCTTTTGAAATTTAATAAGATCAAAGAAGTTCCAGGAAGAGAGGAAAGAGTACCAAAGGGTGTTTGAGCACCGGGGTTGAGAAAGAAAACAATATACACATTAAAAGTAAGAGAAATGCAAACACAACAAAAGTAGGCACGGCTGAGCAGGGAGGTGAAGCTTCATAAGGACACCCACACAATGCGCATATGTGCATTCTCTCTCACTGTTCCATGAATTTTCAAAGAAAAAAATGTTAAACTTGGTTCAAGGTTTTCAAGGAAAAGAGGCTCCCCTCAAATTGGCTACATTGAATACTACAAAAATGACCAACAAATAATGACCATTCTAGTTTTGGGACCTCTCAGAATGAATTTTCTATGCAGCTCCACATAGCTGGCGTTTAGTTCTGGGTTACCCGTTGAGGACTTACTGTCGTGATGGTCTGCTTTGAAGGGGCAGCGACAACCCATTAACTGGCAGATGCATACTCATAAACAAAGAGACACTGGAGGTGTGTGTAACAATTTGCAGTCACGGTCACCACCATCTAGTACAAATTTGAGTTGGTGACCAATTTAGATGCAGGGATTTTTCTGAGCACTTAAATATCATTTATCCTGAGAAGTGCACATTACCGAAATGAACAGGAGACCCCACTGGGACTTAATTAGAGAAGGCTAAGCTGGGAAGTGACAGTTTCCATGCTGTTTTGGAGCTGTGCTCTAGCCCTTGTTCTGAACTCCTGTGTAATACAATTAATATCCTGTATCTACTTTTAATAGAGGCAGTAACTCTAGTAAGACACATTATTGCTTCTTGGCCCAAAGAGAAATGTTCATATATTTCTCTCCTCGCTGTTATCTGTCAAGTCGACTGGCTTCGTCTGTACCCTGAGACATTACATATTCGGGAAAGCAGTTGTTTCCATATGTCTTGTGGGAAAGCTATCATTTTTCAGAAAGGCATGAAGTGCACGGAACATTTTTCGTTTTTGCTTTCTCTCTGCATATCTCAGGTGGTAGCCATTACAGCATCCCCAGTACATACCACTGATGTGAGAACTGGAGCTTCTATACCCTACAGTTTCTATTTATTTCATTGGGAGGCAGAGTTATAAAGCTGCTTCCTGACATACAGCAACAGCTGCTAAGCATCTGTACACCCTTCTTACAAAAGAATTCAGTAGGAACAAGAGAAATTTGGTTAAGGATGGATGGCTACTAGGAAACTTAGCCATCATGTGAAATTCCATTAATGACAGAATTCTCAGCATCCTACTTTTGATCTATTTACTGACAAAGAGAATAATGACAATATTACTTTTAATTTTTAGCCAATATTTTTATTACAATTTGTTTCCTCCAGATTCCTTCCACATCCATTGTTCAAGGTTCAGGCTCAATATACAACTAATTTATGAAGCCCATTTGGATCACAGCAATGCTGATGCAAGATAGTGAGGAATTTCTTCTTTTTTTCCCTACAGTAACTAAAGTCTATTTATAGTATCTGTTTCCTGTATATATTATTATTGGAATTTTTAAGAGCAGTTTTAAGTTTACAGGGAAATTGAGCAGAAAGTATGGAGTCCTCATATTACCTCCATTATTAATATCTAATATCGTACATTTGTTAGAATTGATGAACCAATACTGATAGGCAAAACTATCAACCAAAGTCTGTAGCTTACATTAGGGTTCACTTATTCTGTTATGCATTCTATGAGTTTTGCCAAATACATAATGACATATATTCACCATTAATGGTGCAGTGGCTCATGCCTGTAATCCCAGCACTTGGGGAGGATGAGGCGGGTGGATCACCTGAGGTCAGGAGTTCGAGATCAGCCTGGCCAACATGGTGAAACCCGCCTCTACTAAGAATATAAAAAATTAGCTGGGCACCTGTAATCTCAGATACTTGGGAGACTGAGGCAGGAGCATTGCTTGAACCCGGGAGGCAGAGGTTGCAGTGAGCCAAGATGGTGCCATTGCGTTGCAGCCTGGGTAATACAGCCAGACTCTGTCTCAAAAAAACAAACAAAAAAAGGATCAAACAGAATAGTTTCACTCTCTTAAAAATCCCTTATGCTTCACCCCTTGGATCCTCCCCACTTTCTCTAAACCCTTAGCAACCATTGATGTCTTTGTCTCCTTGATTTTGGCTCTTCCACAATGTCATACGGTTGAAATCATAAAGTATGTCCCCATTTCAGATGGACTTATTTCACTTAGCAATATGCTTTCAATGTTCCTCTATGTTTTGTCATGGCTTGATAGGTTATTTCCTTTTATTGTTGAATAATGTTTCATTGTATGGATGTACCACACTTTGTTTATCTGCTAAAGAACATTTTGGTTGCTTAAAAGTTTTGGCAATTATGAATAAACCTGCTATAAACATTCGTATGCTGGTGTTGGTGCAGACATATGTTTTTCAACTCCTTTGGATAAATAGTGAAGAGCTTGATTGCTGGACCTTATGGTAGGAGTAAGTTTAGTTTTATAGGACACCCACCAAACTGTCTTTCAAAGTGGCTGTACAGGCCACAGTAGCATATACTGTAGTCCCAGCTACTTGGGAGGCTGAGGCAGGAGGATCACTTGAGCCCAGAAGTTTGAGGCTATAATGTGCTATAATTGTCCCTGTGAGTAGCCACTGCACTCTAGCCTGTACAGCATAGCAAGACACTGTCTCTGAAATTTTAATTTTTTTTAAACAAACAACAATAAAAAATCCTCTCAAAGTGGTTGTGAAATTCTACATTCCCACCATCAAAGATTGAGAGTTGCTGTTGCTCTGTATCTTTGCCAACAGTGGGTGTCATCAGTGTTGTGGATTTTGGCCATCCTAATAGCTGTGTAGAGATATTTTGTCATCTTAATTCACATTTTCCTGATGATAGAAGATGTGCTGCATCTTTTCACATGGTTATTTGCCATCTGTATATTCCATATATCTTCTTTGCTGAGGCATCTGTTATGGTCTTTGGCCCATTTTAAAAATCAGGTTGTTAGGCCTGGTATAGTGGCTCATGCCTGTAATCCTAGCACTTTGGGAGGCTGAGGTGGGCAAATCACTTGAGTTCAAGAGTTTGAGACCAGCCTGGCCAACAATGGTGAGACCCCATCTCTACTAAAAATACAAAAATTAGCTGGATGTGATGGTACACACTTGTGGTCCCAGCTAGTTAGGAGGCTGAGTCAGGAGAATTGCTTGAATCCAGGAGGCAGAGGTTTCAGTGAGCCTGGGTGAAAAAGCAAGACTCTGTTACAAGGAAAAAAAAAATCATAATGAGGTTGTTTATGTTATTTACTTACTGTAGGATTTTAAGAATTCTTTGTGTTTTATCACATGCTTCTTCAAATATTCTCTCCCAGTCTGTGGCTTGTCTTCTCGGTCACCTGATGTTGTCTTTTGGAAACCAGAAGTTCTTGATTTTAGTGAAGTCCAGCTTATAAATATTTATCTCATGAATTATGACTTTTGTGTGAGATCTAAAAAGTTATCACGATGCCCAAGATAATCTGCATTTTCTCCTATGTTATTGTCTAGGAATTTTATAATTTTTCATTTTACGTTTTGGTCTATGATCCATTCTGATTTAATTTTTGTGAAGGGTATAAAGTCTTTGTCTAGATTCATTTTTTTTTAAAGATACTATGACCAGTAGTTTCTAGACCATTTGTTGAAAAGATCATCTTTTTAATAGTATATTTCTTTTGCTCCTTTTTCAACAATTAATTATCATTATCTGGATCTGTTTCTGGGCTCTCTATTCTACTTCCTTAGGTTTTTTGTCTATTACTTTACAATAAGTCTTGAAGTTGAGTGGTGTCAATTTTCTAACTTTGTTTTTATTCAATTTAATGTTCACTAGTTTTAATTTTTTGCCTTTCCATATAAATTTCAGAATCAGTCTGTCGATACCTACAAAATAATTTTCTAAAATTTTTATTGGGATCGCATTGAATATATAAATCAAAGTGGAAAAAACTGACATGCTGATGATATTGAATCTTCCTATCCATTAACATGGAATATCTGTCCATTTATTGAGATTTGTTATTTTATTCATCAGAGTTTTATTGCTTTCTTAATTTCAAGCTTCACTTGTGCTATGATTTGTATGGGGTTTGTCCCCACCAAACTAATGTTGAAATTTTATTGCCAATGTAATGGTATTGAGAGGTAAATTTTATTGCCAATGTAATGGTAATGACATAATTAAAAATAATTATGTCATTAAATGGATTAATGTCTTTATTGCAAGACTGGGTTGGTTCTCTTGGGACTGGGTTACTTTTCCCAAGAGCAAGTTGTTAAAAAGCAAGGTTGTGCTCTGTGTTTCACATTTTGGCATGCCTGCTTTTCCTTCCAGTTCTCCACCATGTTATGATGCAGCATGAAGCCTTTACCAGAAGCTGAGAGTATTCTGTTACTGCAACGCAAAACAGACTAAGACAACTTGTTCATTACTGATGTATAGGTAAGAGATTGACATTTGTATATTAATCTTGTATCCTGAAACCTTGCAAAATTGTTTATTAGCTCCAGGAAATTTCAAATCAATTTCTTCCAGTTTTATATAATCACATCATTGTTGTACAAAAATAGTTTTATTCCTCCTTCCCAATCTGTATACCTTTGCTTACTTTTCTTGCTCTATTTTGTTAGCTAGGATTTCAAGTACAATGTTTAAAAGAGCAATAAGAGCAGTTGTAATTCTTGTCATAGATCTTAGAGAGTAAGTTTCTAGTTTCCTTCCATTAAGTGTGGTGTTACCTATAGTTTTATTGTAGATAATGTACATCAGTTTGAGGAAGATTCCCTCTATTCCTAGTTTACTGAGAGTTTCTTTTCTTTTTTCATAAATTGCTTCGGATTTTGTCAAATTTTTTTTGCATCTGTTGACATGATCACGTGGATTTTTTCCTTTTTAGCCTGTTGATATGATGGATTACGTTAATTGATTTTTGAATGTTGAACCAGCCTTGCATACCCGTGACAAATCCCACTTGGTCACTGTGTATAATACCTTATATACATTGATGGATTCCATCTGCTAATATTTTATTGAGGATTTTTGTGTCCATTTTCATGAGATACATTGGTTGATACTTTTCTTGTGATTTCTTTGTCTGGTTTTGGTGTTAGGGTAATGCTGTTCTCATAGAATGAGTTTGGATGTATTCCCTTAGCATCTGCCATCTGCAAGAGACTGTAGAGAATCAAATAATTTATTATGTAATCATTTCATACAATTAATCAGTGAACCCATTGATCTGGAGCTTTCTGCTTTAGAAGGTTATTTATTCAATTTATTTACCAGCTATAGGCCTATTTAGACAATATCTAAATTATTTTGTGAATTTTGGCTTACTGTATCTTTCTAGGAATTGGCCCATTTCACCTAGGTTATCAACTTTGTGTGAACAAGCTTGTTTACAATACTCTTTGGTTATTCTTTTAATACTTAGGAGATCTGTAGTAATGTCCCATTTTGTGTTTCTGATATTAATAACTTGTGTCCTCTGTGTTTTTCCTTAGTTATCCACACCAGAGTTTTATTAATTTTATTGACTTTTTCTAAGAAAAAGCTTTTGATTCCACTGTTTTTTCTTATTTCCTGATTTTAATTTTAGTTATTTATGCTCTGATTTTTATTATTTCTTTTCTTTTGCTTACTATGGATTTAATTTGCTTGTCTTCTCCTAGTTCTCTAAGGTAGAAATGTACATTGTTGATATCTGATTTCTTATTTTCTAATATATTCATTTAATATTATAAATATTCATTTAATATCATAAATTTCCCTTAAAGCATTGCTTTTACCTCATTCCATAAATATCAATAAGTTATATTTTCATTTTCATTTACTTGATATTTTTAAGTTTCTCTTGAAGTTTCTTCTTTGGTCCATGTGTTGTTTATGAAAGTGTTGTCCAATCACTGTGCATTTTGGGAATTCTAGCTATACCTGCATGTTACTGATTTTTAGATTATTTTCACTGTGGTCTGAGAGCAGGTATTGTTTGAATACTGTTTTTAAAAAAATTGTTAAGGTGTTTTTTTATGACCCAGGAAGTTATCTCCCAGGTGTGTAGTCCATAAGAGCTTCAGAAAAATGTGTGTGTGTGTATGTGTGTGTGTGTGTTTCTGCTGTTTTGGATGATGTCGTCTATAGATATCAAGTATATCCAGTTGATTAATGATGTTCAATCATGTCTTTAATGATTTTTCTCTGCTAGATAATGTCTGTTTTTAATAGATGATGTTAAAGTCTCTGATAATGATAGTGGATTCATTACTTTCTCCTGGAAGTTTACAAGTTTTTGCTTCATTTATTTTGATGCTCTGTTGTTAGGTACATACATATTAAGGATTGTTATGTCTTCTTGAAGAACTGAACACGTTATCATTGTGTAATGCCATTATTAATCCCTCATAACATTTCTCATTTTAACATCTGCTCTGTATTAAATTAATATAATTACTCCTGCTTTCTTTTGATTGGTCTTCACATGATGCACATTTTTTATTAATTTACTTTTAATCTATATGTGCCTTTATATGTCAGGTGGTTATAGACAACATAGGCTTCAGTCTTACTTTTTGATTCACTCTGACAATCTCTTTTAAACCATCGTTTTGACCACTGATGTTCAGTGATTATTGGTATAACTGGATAAATATCTACCACATTTTCTATTTGTTGCCTTTGTTCTTTGTTCTTATTATTGTCTTCCACTCTTTTCTGCCTTTTGTGATTTTAATTGAGCATTTTATATAATTCTGTTTTATCTCCTTTCTTAGCATGTCAGTTTTACTTTTCTTACCCTATTTAGTGTTTGCTGTATGGTTTGTAATACACATTTGCAACGAATCCAAGTCTACATTCAAATAATGCTATACCTCTGTACATGTGGTGCAAATAGTCTATCATAACTAAACATTTCTACTTCCTCTCTCCTACCCCTTGTATTACTGCTGTCATTCTCTTCACTTATACATAAGCATATATATTTATGTGTGTGTAAACATATATAATCAAATATAGACATTATTGTCTAGAACAAACTAATATCCTTTTGATCTATTAATAAAAACTTGTTTTTGTTTCTATTCATTTACGTAAATTTTCCTTCATGTAAATTGTAGTTGCTGATCTATATTATTTTATTTTTCTTTAGCAATTTTTTTTATTATTATGCTTTAAGTTCTGGGGTACATGTTCAGATGGTGCAGCATTGTGACACAGGTATACACATGCCATAGAGATTTGCTGTATCCATCTCCCTATCATCTACATTAGGTATTTCTCCTAGTGTTATCCTTCTCCAATCCCCCCATCCCCTGTTATCCCTCCCCTAACTTTTAAAAATATTCCTTACAAGGCAGGTCTACTGGGAACAAATTTTCCCAATTTTTGCTTATTGAGGGTAGTTTCACAGGGTACAGAATTTTATGTTGATAGCTTTTTTCTGTCAACATTAAATATTTTAGTCTACTCTCTCCTTGCTTGCATAATTTATTGGGATACTTGGATGTAATTCTTATTTTTATATGAAGATAGCCATGAAAAATGATGAGTTCGTGTCCTTTGTAGGGACACAGATGAACCTGGAAACCATCATTCTCAGCAAACTGACACAAGAACAGAAAATCAAACACCGCATGTTCTTACTCATAGGTGGGTGTTGAACAATGAGAACACATGGACACAGGGAGGGGAGCATCACATGGGGGAATTAGGGGAGGGACAATAGGGGGTGGGGAGTTAGGGAGAGAGAGCATGGGGGGAAATGCCAGATATAGGTGATGGGGAGGAAGGCAGCAAATCACTCTGCCATGTGTGTACCAATGCAACAATCTTGCATGTCCTTCACATGTACCCCAAAACCTAAAATGCAATTAAAAAGAAGATATTTTTCTTCCCAGCTTCTTTTAGGGTATTTTATCTTTGATTTTATATAGTTTGAAAATGATACACCTGTGTGTAGTTTTTGTTCATTTTTTGTTTTTGTTTTCATATGTATCCTACTTGGTGTTTTCTGAGCTTCTTGGCTTTATGGTTTGGTATCTGGCATTAACTTAGGAAAAGTATATTTTGTCCATTTTTAAACAAGTTTTTTAAAATTGTTCAGTTTTAAGAGGCCTATGTATAGTTTGCATATTTGTCCTTTAATAGATTTATGTTTCATAAAGGTTTTCTCTGTCTGTGGCTTGTCTTTTCATTCTCTTCACGAACACTTTTCATTTATATAACCAGCACTACTTATTCTAAACCTTTCACTAGCCTTGGTGAGCTGCTGATCCAAGGAGTATGAAAAACATGAGCAGACCTGGACCCAACTAGCAGCTTAAAGAGAAGGCAAATCAAGTTAAGACTAGTTGAACTCCAACTGACCAAGACATACACTTATATGTATACTACATATACTTTGTTGTATTTTATGTATCAATAGCTGTCAAAGACATGACAGTTAGCTTACTTGAGGAGAGAGTAAAGGAATTAGAAAAGGGACTGGGGCAAATCTTGAGATTGCCACCATTTAAAGGGTGGGTTGTAGAGGACCAACGAGTGGACGGAGAAGAAAGAAAAGTCAAGAACTCACAATGCCAGAAAAGCCAAAGAGATAGCAATTAGTCAACTGGAAAGACTTTTGCTGTAAGTTCAAGAAACATAATTTGGCAACGTAAACATTTTTGGTTACATCAGCAAGAGCCATTTGCATGGTGAGAGGTTATATTGATATAAACTGAAAGGTCAGTATAAGAAGAGAAAATAGAAGTAACTAGTACAGTAAAACTAGCACTTCTTTTTTTTTTTTTTTTTCTGAGAAGGAGTCTTGCTCTGTCACCCAGGCTGGAGTGCAATAGAGCACTCTTGGCTCACTGTCACCTCCGCCTCACAGGTTCAAGCGATTCTCCTGCCCAACCTCCCAAATATCTGGGATTACAGGCCCATCACTGCACCTGGCTAATTTTCGTATTTTTAGTAGAGACAGAGTTTCACCATGTTGGCCAGGTTGATCTCGAACTCCTGACCTCAAGTGATCCATTGACCTTGGCCTCCCAAAGTGCTGGGATTATAGGTATGAGCCCCTGCACGTGACCTAACTAGCACTTCTAAAGAGAGTTTGTACCTGAGGAGTTGATATCTGAAAAAGAAAGAAAGAGAAAGTGAAGTGATGGAGTGTGTGTGTGTGTGTGTGTGTGTGTGTGTGTGTGTGTGTGTGTGTTAGAGAGTATATCATGTTAATTTGCTGATTAAAAGGTTCTACTTTGGTGGGGAGAACAAAAGTACCAGAAAGAAAATACGTAATTACTATCACATGTCAAATTTCAAAAAATTTTGAGGGAGATGAGTTATGACCACAGGCTGAAAGACTGGCATTATATAGATGAAGGAACAGCTTTATATAACATGTGGGAAAGAGGTTTCATGACAAGAAATTGAGGAAATTCCAGTCTGCCACCTTTTTTCTGGAAATTACTATATAAACTTGAGATCATCTTCTGAGAGTAAAAATGAACTGTTTTTACTCACAATAGTTCTGACATTAAATGCGTGGTGATTTCTCCAACACCATTTCTCCAGTTCTCTGACATCAACTAGGTGTGTTATAATTCAGTTCAATTCTGACAGTGTCTACCTGGAGTCAGCATCAGATCTCACAAATTAAGGGCTCAGTCCTACAAGGCTGCCCTTAATTCACATGCCAGTTATAAATTCAGGGTTATCACCAGTATTTCTGACTAACAGACCATAAATTCGGGGAGTTCACACAACCCCTGCTCATATTTAATAATTTAATAATTTTCTATGTTGACTCACAGAACTGAGGAAAGTGCTTTGCTTATTATTAGTTGATTATAAAGAATATAACTCAGGAACAGCCAAATGGAAGAGCTCCATAGGTTTGAGAATGGAGATCGCACAGAGCTTCCATGCCCTCTGCTATAGCTGGTTCCCACCAAATATCCTGTTGAAATGTCATACCGACTGTAGCGTTGCTGGGAAGTAGAGACTAGCAGGAGGTGTTTGGGTCATGGTGGTGAGTACTGCATGAATAGATTAATGCTCTCATGATTCCTCTGGGAGTGAATCAATTCTCTGTTAGTTCCCAGGAGATCAAGTTATTATAAAGAGCCTAGCAGTTCTTCCCTCTCTCTTTTGCTTCCTCTGTCACCATGTGATCCCTTCACATGCCAGCTTCCCTTCACCTTCCACCATGAGTGGAAGCAGCCTGAGGTTTTCACCAGAAGCCAAGCAGATGCTGATGCTGTGCTTCTTGTTCAGTCCACAGAACTGTGAGCCAAATAAAGCTGTTTTCTTCATGTATTACCCAACCTCATGTCCTTCTTAATAGCTACACTGCATAGATTAAGACATCTTTCTAGCACGTTGATGTGTTCCCCAAACCTACAAGCTCTCAGAAGCCTGTCATTTAGGGCATTTTATGGAGATTTCATTGCATAGGCAAGATTGATTTAATCACTGGCCTTTGGTAATTAACCTGATCTCCAGCCCCTTTCCCGACTCTAAAGGTGAGTTGGGGGACTGGAAGTTACCACTTTCTAATAATTCCTTTGTCTTTCTGGTGAGCAGCCACCATTCTGAAACTATCCAGGGGCCCCCACCTACCAGCCATGTCATTAGCCTACAAAAAACACTCCTATCACTTCGGAGATTCTGCGAGTGTTCCAGGAAACAAGAAGAACAACAAAATATTAACTTTTTTTGATATCACAGTGAAAAAGTAGGGAATTCAGATGCTGTCTCTATCGCAGGATCTCGCTTGTTGGTTTTATGCCATAGTGGATACTCTCCTGTGTTGCCTGTATCCACTCTTGCAGTAGGCGCGGGAAGAGAATGGCCTTTCACTTTCCATTATATAAGAGGGTTGACCCTGCTTGTAATGAATGAGTAAAGAAAACCCATTCATTTGAGAGCTTCCACTGAAAGTTTGAAAGCTTTTGTTTTGTTTGTTTTAAAATCAAATAATGGTCATATGTGAGTTAAGCACATCTTTACATGACTGAAAATACCTGCATTAAATCTAAGTGGGATCCTTTAATCTTTCTCTTCACTCTGTCTTCTGTTATCAATTATTTTACATTGCAAATAAGCACGTACTCAACGTTGAGTTGAAAACTTGGTTCTTCTTCCCTTTCATTTAAGATTTCAAAGTTCAAACTCAAAGAATAGACATATGAGGCTTACACAGGTTGGCAAAGGAAGGATAACAGGTGATAGAAGAAGAGAGATTTTTATGGTTAATACTCTGGATTATCAATTCAGCATAAGTTTTAACCTTGAAATTCTTCCGGAATTTTATTTTCATAGGCTTTATGGCCAGCTGCCTCAAGATAGACACATTTCTTTCTACAAATATCTTCTTAAATTTGACACTTGGGCCATATGCTATGCTGTTTCACTCTGATTTTCAGACAGAACTCGCCTCATTCTACATTTATAGCCTTGTACCATGTAATGACATTTTGGTCATTGATGGATCACATGTACCACAGTGGTCTAATAAAATTATAAGGAGCTGAAAAATTCCTTCCACCTAGTGACATTGCAGTGTTGTAGCATGACACAATATGTTTTCTACATATAGATGTTTAGATACATAAATACTTACTATTACATTAAAATTACCTCCTGTGTTCAATATAGTAACATGTTGTACAGGTTTGTAGCCTAGGAGCAATAGGTTATCCTGTACACCTAGGTACGTAGTAGGCTTTGCCATCCAGGTTTGCATAAATATACTTTATGATGTTTGCACAATAACAAAATTGCCTAATGATGCTTTTCTCAGAATGTATTCCTGTTGTTAAGTGATACATGACTGCAATTATGTGGGACATCGGTCTTGCCAAAGGCTTCCCGCTCTCCTAGAATCCCCTGGAATTTACTACCTCTCCCAGATCAGAAAATCATGGATGTTAACTAGAACTACAAGATACCAGGTAGTTAGAGTGTATAAAGATGTGTTCAGAACCATTATTTGAAGGTGGTTTATGACATCCTGATTCCAATTCTTGTGGAAGATTCTTGCTACAGAAGATCATATTCCCTGCTTTGGCAGTTATTGATAACTTTATTCATTAGAAAGGTGAAGGTCAAGGCAGCTCTGCCTGAGTGGTTGGATAATGAGGGTCTCATACACAACTTGGGTGTAAAAGTTCTGTTGGGCTATAGCCATCAGTCCGAGGCAAAGTTCGCACAGATTAACTGGTTGTCTTTGTTGCAGAATCTCACCTGTTGGTTTTATACCAAAGTAGATGCTCTGCTCGACCGCCCACATTCACTCTTTGCAGACTCCTTCTTCCAGTGGCTGAGGAATGTCTCTAAGGCATGCATGTCTCAGGTGTTTCTGAGAGCATGCCCCAATAAACCATCTGAATGCACATCTCCATCTCAGCATTTGTTTCCTCTTTTACCCAATAGTGTACTGTCAAAATGCTAACAGAAATATTAGAACATTTCTTTGGGCTGCTTATTACTGTGAAGAGCTTCCTGATTTGCTCACTGTGAATCAGGAGCAAGCTATAAAACAATATAAAATATAAAACAAGGCAAAAATAAATACCATTTCCCTTGTTATCAATTAACATTCAAGTTAATTTAATTCTAACTTGTATATCTAAATAGTTTCTAAAGTTTAATAATTGGGACAAGTCCTTAAGTCAGTTTATTAGCTCTGTGATTTTAAACATTAACTTTTCTAAATGTCGTCAACACTTTGTTTTAAAATACTGAAACGGGGGCCGGGCGCGGTGGCTCAAGCCTGTAATCCCAGCACTGTGGGAGGCCGAGGCGGGTGGATCACGAGGTCAAGAGATCGAGACCATCCTCGTCAACGTGGTGAAACCCCATCTCTACTAAAAATACAAAAAATCAGCTGGGCATGGTGGCGCATGCCTGGTATCCCAGCGACTGAGGAGGCTGAGGCAGGAGAATTGCCTGAACCCGGGAGGGGGAGGTTGCGGTGAGCCGAGATCGCGCCATTGCACTCCAGCCTGGGTAACAAGAGCGAAACTCTGTCTCAAAAAAAAAAAAAAAAATACTGAAACGATAGTGTGTTAGGCTATGTTTGCATTACTATAAAGCAATACCTGAGACTGGGTAATTTATAAGAAAAGAGGCTTGGCCAAGCATGGTGGCTCACCCCTATAATCAAAGTGCTCATCCCAGCACTTTGAAAGGGTGAGGCGGGTGGATCACCTGAGGTCAGGAGTTCGTGAGCAGCCTGGCCAACATGGTGAAACCCCATCGCTACTAAAAATACCAAAATTAGCCGGGTATGGTGGCAGGCACCTGTGATCCCAACTACTCGGGAGCCTGAGGCAGGAGAATCACTGAACCTGGGAGGGGGGGGTTCAGTGCCACTGCAGCCCAGCCTGGGTTACAAGAGGGAAACTTGATCACAAAAAAAATAATAATAAAAACAAGAAGAGAAAAGAAAAGAGGTTTAATTGGCTCATGATCCTGCAGGCTTTACAAGGAGAATAGCAGCATCTGCTTCTGGGGAGGCCTCAGGAAGCTTTTACTCAAGGCAGAAGGCAAAGCAAAAACTTGTACTTCACCTGACGAAAGCCGGAGCCAGACAGAGGCAGCAGAGGGCAGGTACCACACCTGTTCAAAGGAGCAGATCTCGCAAGAACTCACTGTCAGGACCAGACACAGGCAGTAGAGGACAGGTACCACACCTGTTCAAAGGAGCAGATCTCTCAAGAACTCACTGTCAGGACCAGACAGAGGCAGTAGAGGGCAGGTACCACACCTGTTCAAAGGACCAGATCTCGCAAGAACTCACTGTCAGGAAGACAGCACCCAGCAGTGAGGGATTTGACCTTATGATCCCCGCATCTCCCACCAGGCCCCGTCAACACGGGATTCCTTTACAACAGGAGATTTGGGTGGGGAAAATACCTAAACTATATCAGGCACTAAACACACCAAGGTTGTGAGTTTTCTACTCTATGGTGTCCTTTTTAGGGTATTCTGTATTCTGTCATCTCTTTGCTTTTTTTGATGAGAGAAGAGGAAAATACCGCATAAGCTGGAGCCAGTGCCATTTTTTTGTCCGTTTCTTTGTTCTGTCACTGGATGACCTCTGCAGATTCATACTACAATCTGAGTGTCTAAATTGCTAGTTTACTGTAGTTTTTAATATTCAAACTTGTCTTTCTTTTCTGTTCTATTTTTTATATCCCTCACTATTCTGCCTTTCTATAAACAGCTAATTAATATTCTTCCTATTATATACATGAAATTTTATTTTTAATAAAACCTTACATCTATGATAGTGTTCTTTTTAAACAGACTAAACCTTTCTCTTTTTAAAATTTGTATTTTTAACATAGTTTTGCTCTATGGAATTCTAAACTGAGATTTTCAGAGTTGTTAGTTGTAGGAGAAATCCAGTGGGCAGAATAAAGTTGTGACAGATGGAACAGGGCCAGGCCATAGTAAATGTCTGTGATTTGGGAGCATTTCAGGGAGCTGACCTTTGGATTCTGGGTATCAGGGCCACCTCGGTACTGATTCTTGTTTAAGTAATGGCAATTATTTATGAAGGCAGACTGTTGGTTTGAAATGAATAGCTCCTGTTATTTTATCACGTGTCCCCCCATTCAAACTCAGTAGTTTGTTGCTGCTGTTGTTGTTGTTTTAAACAGCATAGTACTCCTGACCATGTATAGGAAGTGTAATTTATTCCAACCAAGATCGACCTTATTTTGTATAATCATCCAATTCTCTGCCCCCATTATCCTTACTCTTTGGGGTGGTATTAATTAAAAGCCATTGATTTTCACCTAATGTCAATCCATCCATTCTCCCATTTACCCTGCAAATCCCACTCAATCTTACTGAGCAGTAGCATTCATTACAGATGCTGCTTCTTTCTATTCATCTTTCTTTCTCTTACCAAATCTTCCTACTTCTTTCAGAAGAGTCTGTCCTTGACCCACGAGGTTCTTTCCTTTCTCCACATGTCTTTGTGGCCTCTTTTGGCTGAATGCTTTAGTGACAATGACTACATTGACAATTCCAAAACCTCTCTGTTCACCTTTAACCTCTGTCCCAATATATACATTCTCTGTCAATCAGAGTTCCCCTCTAGGCATTCAAATGCATACTCCATCTACTTAAGAATGAAAGAATCTTTCATTTTGTCCCTCTTCCATCCCATCATTTAGAATCACCTTAGGCATTACTCTTCGAAAGTCCGAATAGCATTTTGATGCATGTCAAAATCAAGATGTATCTTTAAAGACAGACAGTCCCATGGTCAAAGCCCTTTTGCTGAGAGGCATTGCACTGCACAGATGTCAAATTGTGGGAGAAAGGCTGGATGCAGGGCAAGGCCTGGGAGGTCACAGACAGGTTTCTTCCTCTCAGCAAGTCCAGAGTCTTCATTTTAGCAGCTTACTCAGAAGTGATTAAACGTTGAAGGACAATTCAGGCCAAAACAAATGTAAAAAAAAAAAAATAATAACAAACTGATTTGGACACCAGAATATCAGAAGATGAATGTATCGTGGAAGAGATGTCTCACAAAATGAGCTGAATCAGTAACTTTTTCAGCTCATGAAGAAACTGCTGCTTAAGTGAACTCAGTAGAAAAAAATGAGAGCTCTAACGGTTGCCTGATGGAAGGAGCACTTGAGGGGTGTCACTTGGTACACGGGTTCTCCAAGGAAAGACTTGAGGCTTAGCCAAGTTAACTGCAGAGTCTAGCTTGAGCTTGGACCTCAAGGCCCAGGCTCCTTTCTTATATTAAGTCATTTATTCAGATGACTGCTTACCTCTATTTTGTGTTGACTTTTACTGATTTCAATTTCAGAGCACTGTTTCCTTCACTGTGGATTTTCCCAGTCAGATAAAGGGTAGTGGTCTATAGTTCTGCAGTCTGCTTATGTTAATTACAGGCGGTTTCTTTCATTCTAGCCAAAAGGTTTTATAGATAATCCTTATTCCACTGAGGAGGAGAATTAGATCTAAAAAGCACGTGCAACAAGTAGTTAATTTCCCCTATCAACAGCTCTTGAAATGAGACCCTTGAGACTTAGTGTTTTGATGGCTATTGGGACAGGTCGCTTGAGGTGTAACTGATGTACTCTAGAAGGCTTTAATCCTTTCTGAACAGCAATCATGAGTAGACAAGTACTACTAGCACATAGTAATATAGTTAAGACTGTTTTTTTAAAAATGCAATTGGCTACAACTAAAAAAAGGGATTAGCCCGGTATAGTAAAATGCACCATTTAGAAGCAATACTATCCTGTTAATTGCCACATTGTGCATCTTTAAGAATTACTTTTTCTTTCTTTACTCACTGCACATACCCTAAGACACAGAAAAGTGAATGGTTAAGAGTATTCTCTCTGGACCCGAACTGTCTGGATTTAACACGAATTGCTGTATTTTACCTTTTCGACTTTACCGAGTGCCTTAATTTCTCTGTGCCTGCATTTTATCGTCTATAAAATGAGGGTTAAAATCGTATCAATTTCATTAAGTTGGTAGAAGATTAAATAATATAGTGAGCAGTAGAACAATGTTTGGTATAGGGAAAGAACTATCTGCTACTATTTTTATAGAAATTTATGAATGTGAATATATGGCTTTACAAAAAGTAGATTTGGGGGACTTGCAGGGAGGTGTGTTCTCTCCTTCCCGTCTGTTTCCTCCTCTACTTACATCAATGCCAACATCCACAATTCCATTTATACCCCAGGTAACCCATGTTTCAATGTTTATGTCTAGTAAGTGTTTATATGAATTCTCTGCATTTATATGATTCTATAAAAATATACATATATGTGGAACAGTTGACAAACAAAACAATCATTTTGCTTTACAGAAGTGATAACATACATCTTTCTTCTCTAGAGTAATTTGTTATAGCATGAATTTATGGCCGTGGCTATGATGTGGCTATATAATTATTTGTAAATTATTTGTCATTTGATGGATATTCATTTCCAGTTTTATAAAACATTATAAGCAACAGTGCAATAAATACTCTTTTATAGAGAAATTTTATGTATTTTCACTTTTATTTCTGGGGCAGAGATTCCCATAGTGGAATTGCTTCTTTGAAGGATGTGTGCGTTTTCATTTTCATCAGCACCATGAGGTTGCCTTCTGTAGTTGCAACACTACACACTTCCAAGAGTAATGAAGACAACACCCTTTCCTGGCATCTGCAGTTGTAATAGGTGCCACTCTTTTTGTTACCAGCCTGATTGATAGAGAAAGTCTGATTATTTAGGGGATGTTAAAGGACTTGCCAGGATGAAGCTGACCATGCTGGAGCAGGAAACACAAACAGAAATAAAGCAAGGGAAGGAAGGTAAGCCAGAAGCTGGTGGGAGCTTAGTAAAACTGAAAAGGAGGAGCTGCTTTCTAGGTGGGAGCTGATAAACGGAAGCAAAATTCAAACCAAAATGTGCTGAATTCACTTTAACCCATCTGTTGCTTTATTCATTTAGAACTATCTTTTAAACATCTGTTAAAGCCTGGATACTTACAGAAAGGAATATAGCCACTAATAAGATACACAAGCTCTATGCGTTCAAAAAATACTCCGCTTTATGCAGAGTAGCTAGAGCTTTAAAAATGCACAGCCATCCAAAGTTCCTAGGGGTCAGATGTGGGGAAACATTTCGTGGATGCAGATGAATAATCACAGTGTAACAATCAATTGCACACCGAGTATAATAGTAGAATCCACTTCAAATTAAAAAGCCAGAGGGGAATAGAACCCACTTCTATAACAAGTGGGAGCCAATAGGATTAAAGCGGGAAGCAGGCCCAAGGTGTTTAAGATACACGGTAGAGGGATTACCATTAGATATCATTGTTCATGGGATGGGGGCAAGAACCCTACATGTCGCAGCTGGAGGGGTCTTCACCACAAGGCAATTTAATTGAAATGGAGAGTTGCTTCCGGTGTAGCTTTGTTCCAGTACCTGATGCTTGACCTTTTAGATACAATACGGAGCAGAACTATTTTCAAATTCCAGGGAACTGTGGGACAAATGTTTTTGACATACTGATTAGATAGATGCTACTAGTTTTCCAGGAAAAGAGTTCAACAACTGAACACTCCCTTTAAAGAAGTGGAGTGTAGCTGAGGCTTTCGACTGTGGCCATTCTGCAGTGCAGTGCCGTGAGGCCACAGAGGATTGTTGGAGGAAGTATTGGCAGGTGCTCGTCAGAGATTCAGGAAATCATACTGAGAAAGGTTTTGGGGCTTAGCAATGAGAAAGTAATTGGTCAGCTTGGAAAAGAGTTTTTTCCAGAACTCTAAGAGCAGAAGGTAGGTTTTAGGGAGACTTATACAGGAAATGAGTCATAGGGAAGTGAAGACCAAAAACGTAGACTACTCTTTTTTGATATCTTGTTATTATAGGAAGAAAGGTGATAAAATAACAGGAGAAGTGTTTTGAAGGAAAAATCTTTTTTCTTAGAAGAAAAGTAAGATACATACATACCAACAGGTAGAGTAAGAACAGACAGTAAATACTGATGAAGTTAAACAGCAAAGGGAGCTCCAGCATGTCTAAAGGAAGCTGAAAGGTAGAAGGCTGGATCAAGGGCAGAGACAGGAGGTTTAGTCTCAAAGGGCCAGAGAAGGACTTGGAGATTTCTGCTCCTAGAAGTCTAGGTAAAGAGAGTGTTTGAAAATAAATACACATGCACACAGAAATTCCGAAAGCAATATCAGTGAAACAATTTATTTCTGAAAAATAGTTTATGTGTATGTACAAAATGTCTAGAGGGATACACATTAATGCATGCATAGTGTTACTTTTGTTGAGTGAGTTTTATTCATTAAATATTTGATGCCTAGTCCTTCTCAGGAGCTGTCTAGTCCAGTTCTGAGAATATAAATGTAAACAAGTCTTGCCTCTTATAGAATTCATATTCCAGGAGAGAGGCAAATAAACGTAAAAATCGTAGCAGTAGTGAATGCTATTAGAAAAACATTAAGGAAGGTACAAGAATAGGCAGTGATAGTGACTGCTGTTCTCGGTAAGGGAGCCTTTTTGAGCAGAGATCTGAATTGGAAGGGATAAGTAAATACCTGTGGAGAGAACTTCCAAGCAAGGGGCTAGCAAGTGCAAAGACCCTGGACCAGGAGAGTGTGGATGAGCTATGAAAAAATAAAAAGAGGTGCATGTTTTTAGAGTAAGGTGAAGAAGAGCAAGAGAGGGTTGTTTATACAAGAATTTCTCAGTAATCGGAAGGGCTTTAGATTCCACTGAAATGCAATGAGAAGCCATGGGAGTGTTTAGAGCATGAGAGTGGCATGATCTGACTTATATTTGAATGAGGTGACTCTGGCTGCTGTGTGCAGATTAGAAAGTTGAGGGGATGAGAGGTGGCAGGAAGCCTGGGCAGAAGGCTTTTGCCACAGTGAGAGGGGTTAAAATGTGATTGAATTCAATATTAAGAAAACTTGCTGATTGGGGATTTGACTTTTCTGTATGGTTAGATTTTTTTTTTCTTTGCAATGGAAATACACAATTTTGATAATTTAGGTCAAATATCTTAAACAGTATTATCACATTGCTAAATACCAAACTGACAAGCATGGTCAGGTTAATAGCATATTAAGACAACAAGGACAACAACAGAAACATGTAAACCAGAACAGAGTTCTTCAATAATGAAATGATAAGCAAAGCTTGTATTCAAAAATACAGCTCTCTTCAGTGAGGTTAAAGTTGAAAGCTAACTCAGCTCAGATTGTAGAAACCAAAGAAGGGACTCCAAGTATTAAGCTACTGCATTAGTCCATTTTATGTTTTGATAAAGGAACACCTGAGGCTGGGAGAAAAGAGGTTTGACTCATGGTGCTGTTGGCTGTAAAAGAAATATGGCACCAGCATCTGCTATTGTTAAGGGCCTGAGGAAGTTTCCCATCATAGTGGAAGGGGAAGGGGAAGCTGGCAGTCACATGACAAGAACAGGAGGAAGGCAGAGGAGGTACCATGTTCTTTTTAAAAACCAGCTCTTGCCTGGCTGCAGTGGCTCACACCTGTAATCCCAGCATTTTGGGAGGCTGAGGTTATCAGATCATCTGAGGTTGGGAGTGAGACCAGCCTGACCAACATGGTGAAAGCCCATCTTTACTAAAAATACAAAATTAGCCTGTCATGGTGGCATGTGCCTGTAATCCCAGCTACTCAGGGTGCTGAGGCAGGGGAATCACTTGAACCTGGGAGGTGGAGGTTGCAGTGAGCTGAGATTACACCATTGCATTCCAGCCTGGGTGACAAGAGTTAAACTCCATCTTAAAAAAACGATCAAATGAAAGAAGCCCCAAAAAACAAAAAAAAAAATAGCTCTTGAGTGATCTAAAATAGTGAGACTGACTTATTACCATGGGGAACGCACCAAGGTATTCATGAAGAATACACTCCCATGTTCTAAACGTCTTGCACTTGGCGCCACCTTCAACACTGGAGGTCATTTTTCAACAAGAAATTTAGAGAGGACAAATAAACCAGATCAGCTATTTTTCCTCCCGTTCTAAGTGTTGTATTGAAACTGTGGCTTTGTTTTCTGAAAATCTGCAGATCAAGCCCATGGATTATTAATCAAATCAAGTGCTTCAATATAATGTTCTCTTTATGGAACAAGTACAGTATTTGTTTTTGTATGAAAACCATTTGGATTGAGTTTGAACTTTGGATCCATTAAAATCAGCGTCCGAGTAGTCATTGCTAGTTAACTTTCCGGGGTTGAAGCATACTTTCAGTTTTTCTGTTTTCTGCATAATTTGAGAGCCGGGAGAGAGAAAAAGGACAAGGTTGACATTAAAAAAGTTAGGCTGTCAACAGAACAATTACAGAGCTGTCTGCTGACTAATCAGAAAAAAAGAAAAAAAAGAAAGAAAAAAGCAAAGCAAGTTTACTTTTCTTGTCCTGAATTAAACTTTCCATTTGAAGGCTACTAAAGGATTGATTTTCTCCCTGCTTGCGAGAGGAAACCAGGGAGTGTTCTACCCTTGATGAGCAAACTGCTGCTTAAATTACTGTCTGACCTTTGGCTTGCTGGTGGGGCAGCATTTCCCTGACGTGGCTTTGTCAAGCTGTCCTTGCTCCTTGCAGACCTCAAGATAGGACATAATATGCCAAGCAAGTTCTTCCAAAAATCTTGCCAAGAACAAGCTGGCAGCTCTTCCAGTAATTTGTGGTTGTGAAAGATGAATATTAGATATTTCAGGAAAGGGAAGTGTCCTTGGGCAATGCGTTATATAGATCCTCACTTCTGGACTGGAAATCTCATTCTGGAGGTATGTGTCCATTTAGTTCAAATCTTAGTTTGACAACTGGAACTCTGAAAGTAATAATTTAAAATGAAATAATTTAGATGCCTTTCATGCTTGTGTCTATGGATTGAAACATGGGACTATCGCTGTCAGCCATCTCATCTGTAACTATCATGTTCTTATTGAATATCTGCTACTAAATAAGAGCGTTCATCCTGCAGCTAAACTTTAACTCTGACTTGAAAAATATGTGTTCACCTACCAGTGCCAACCTACTCGTTCCCAACTTTAAGAACAGAAATATATTTTTGTGGTCAGAACTTCCTTTTAGGGTTCCCAATCCATGTCATTGAGTCTGAACTCAAACTCATTTTAACAAAAGAACCCAGGCCCCCTTCTGTGCTATAGATGGACATGGCTGGACCTCCATCTTCTTGTAAATGGGGAGATTTTATTTATGTTGCTTTGGCCAACACCTTTCTTTCCTCCCTTTTCTTTGTTTTCCTAGACCCCGTGTTGGAAACTAACATTTAAAGAGTATTTTTATGTGACACCTACTGTGAAAATGGCCTTACATGCATTATCTCATTTAAACAGCCTAAGCACCGCTGCAGGGGAATAATGACACTCAGCTTATCTGTGAAGAAACCAAAAGAGACAGCTGGTGAGGTGGCAAAGTAGAACTTTAAAGCTCATGTACCTCTAATACTGCTGCTTCATTATTCAACACACCCACATTTTTTCCAGAATTAACTTTATTAAGTTATTTTAAGTATGTGAAGGAGAACCTCTAAGTGAAATGAGTTTTCCTTTTTTTTTTTTGTCACTTCCAAGATAATCAGTGCCTGTGAGCAATAACAGAATCTTCCTCTATTTGTTTCTGTCAGTATATCACTTCCTGCTTTGTAACTTATGCCACAGAACGCTAAAGTTAAACTGTTAAACTTGAAATTGCGGATAACTCTTTGGTCCAATGAGCATGAAAAAATAATGATTATGGCTCTCCAAACCACCCAGCCTCACCTCTAATTTTATTTCCCTCCCATATAGTCTTCCTTGCATTTGATTTGACCAAAAAGAATATGAAACTCTCTAGTTATGAGATTTATATAACCAAGTTAATCTTTGAATCTTTGATATAGAACCTATTACATATGGAAAGGGTAAATAGTATGCATGCATGAAAATGCGTGTGTGTCTCTGTGTGTGTGTGTGTGTGTGTGTGTGTGCACGCATGCACAGGTGCATGGCTACACGTGTGCACATTTTTGCTTAGTTTATTCTTAAGGGAAGTAAAGGTAAAGCCTTGTTTAATGGGCTGATGCAGAAGTGGCTTCAGCCTCCTTAAGGGTGAACATCCTTGAGACGGGGACACAGGACTGTGTTGCATTTTGTACACCTCACCTGTGGGTGGCCCATGCATGTTCCTAAAGGGAAGTCCAGGAACCTGCTTTGAACTTCTTTATTTTTATACTAAGGGGAAATCTGTCTCATGTTCTTCTTGGTACATGTGTAGTGCTCAGAATTATTGATTATATGAATTAACGAATAAGTGTAACCAAAATAGGCAATTTTGGGGAAAATCTGTTGAATATATTGTATTATGTGTGGACTTTCATAGTGTAATCTGGAACTTCCAGTTAGCACCCAAATGAGTAATTTTTGAATTTAATTTTTAATTAAAAATATTCTGAATTATTCTGTAAGCTCAGTATTTATACTTGCTGTGTTATATTTATAACTCTCAGAGTGCAGAAATCCAACTTTTTTCTTTTCCACTATGTCTGTCAGCAATGTTAGCGGTAATGAATGTCGGGAAACTCCCGAAGCCAAACTCTGAAGGTGGAGAACCTTTTCTTTGTTAAGTAGAGCTGTGGCTTTAAGAGACTGAAGTTGTCACTGGTTGCATTTGCCCTGTCATTCTATCCTCCATTACCAGGGATAAATAAAAATATTATCTGGGGTAAGCCACCAAAAACATGAACCATTAAAAAAATGGATAAATTAGACTTCATTAAATTTTTTCAAATGTTCTCTGTGAAAGACATTCTTAAGAGAATTAAAGAAATACGCACAAAACAAGCTACTTACAGAGAAAAACTAATTGCATTTTTTGTGACAAAGTACTAATATTCAGAGTGTGTAAGTTACTGTCAATATTCAATAATAAGAAAACAACCCAATTTTAACATTAGCAAAAAGACTTAAGAGGACATTATATTAAAGAAGACATACGGATGACAAATAGGCACACGAGAAGATTTTCAGCATTATTAACCATTAGAGAGATTCAAAATTAATTCATGATGAGATATTACTACACACTTATTAGAATGACCAAACTGAAAAAATAAACACAGACACTCCAAATTGCTATAGAAGAAGATACAGCAACTGTGTGTCTCATACATTGCTGAGGAGCATGCAAAGTGGTATAGACATTCTGAATAATGGTTTGTCAGTTTCTTACAAACTTAAGCAAATACTTGCTACATGACCCATCAGCTGACTTTATGGTGTCTACTCTAGAGAAACAAAAAGTTAGGTTTCTCGTGTGTGTGTGTGTGTGTGTGTGTATATGAGTGAGAGACCCCATCCCTAACTGCCCAGAAGTCATACATAATTTTGACTCATATAGAATTATGATTCCAGTCAGAGTGAATGTCTCGACCCTACAGAAATGTGCAGGAGCTAGGAAATGTAGAAGAGTATGTGGATATCTCATGCGCTTATTATTTGATGCTATCTTTAAGATGTTACTGAAATACAGCCTTGAATTACAAATAACATTCAGTAATATTTTGTTTAGGAAGTCAGATCTTCTGTCTCTGAAGGTGAGTTATAGTTCACCTCATTTCAGAAATTTGAACTTACATTTCCACTATTTGTTTTTAATTAGCATAGAGTAAAATTGACTTTTTTCTTTTGATATATTACTCTATGAATTTTAATATATGCAATGATTCATGTGACTAACACCAGAATCACGATAAAAACAATTCTATCAATCTCAAACATTTCTTCAAATGTCCCTTCATTCTCAGCCCCTTCACTGATTCCTGACCCCAGATAACTAGTGCTCTATCCTTCACATCCAGAGCGTATCTTTTGGAAAATAACATATAAGCATTACCAACAATATGCAATGTTTTGAGACTAATTTCTCTCACTCAGTATAATGTCTCTGAGATTCATTCAAGCTTTGTGTGCATTGGCAGTTATTTGTGTTGCTGAGTGGTGTTCTATTGTATAGATACATTACAGTGGTAATTTTCAAATCAAATTTATTTATATATATTGATCTGGAAACATAGATAACAAGTAGTATAAAATAGATATGTGTCTATTAGCCTGAGTGTTCTTTAAGAATTTTTGAAGCATTTTTTTCCTTAAGCTGTGAACTGTAGTATACTATCATTACGACTTTATTATATTTATGAACATATATGTGATGGAAATACTCTACCTGCTCATGAGCATACAGACTACACGTGCATAGACAGCATCAAAGTACGAGAGAGTGGCACAAGGTGTTTATTTACAGGACGTTACCTCTCCTCTGTCTCAGACAGTCTGTGCATCTTTTTAATTTGTGCATAAGGAGACCAGAGACTATTTTGCATCTGGCATCAGCTGTGTGATTTTTGATAAACAAAGAAGTCTGGTTATATCAGTGATGATGAAAATGGGGTGAAGAACCTGAAAGGTAGAGTGACTAAACATCCCAGTTTGCCTGGGACTGAGGAGATTCCCAGGATGTGGAACTTTCAATTCTAGAAATGGGAAAATCTCAGAAAAACAGGGATGGCTTGATCACTCTTGGGGAGAATCGTCGGAAGATCTTGAGAATGCAGTGGGACATGTGATTTTAAAAAGCACATTCAGTAGCACTGTTTTTATTATTGAATCATATAAACTTACGTTCAAAGAAATCTCTTTCAGTAAAAAAAAATACAGCAGGTGATTACCATAATAATAGCAAATACTTTTACAATACTGACTGAGGCCAGGCCTTGTCCTAAATAGTATATGTATATAAACTCATTTAATTTTTATAACAGCTCTTAACCACTTTTCCTGATTTAAGACAGTGTATTCATATGAGGCCTAGACTTGAAAAATCTATAAATACAAGGTCATAAAATCATGTCTGAGGCAATCTTGCGATATTACTGTGGGTTAAAAATAATTGAGAAACACTATATCAAGTACTCAATGAAGTTCTTTTTAGATTCTTGGAATATTTTCAAAATTTCATGGGCATAAATTAGGTAATAGATAAAAAGTACAATAAATCTTCCTGATAAACATTGATTGAAATAGATAAGCTAAATAGTACAGAGAATGCAAGTAAGTTAGAAAGTACAAAATGTCAAATGCAAGCATGCCAGCTTCAAGAGAAATAAGAATGTATTTTATCACATGCCTCAAGAATCACCATTTGGTATTTTTGTGAAAAGAAAATTAATATATGTGTATACTCTTCATTCTGTGAAGAACTTTTGGAAAAAACATAAAGCAATAAATTAAGGAAATGTTAGATTATATTGTATCTATAAAATGTTGAATCTTCTTTTTGACTCTGCAAAACATCTGACTTACATGTTTACTTATAGACTAATCTGAAGTTTTGCTTTTTTTTTATTTCCCATTCCTTTCTTTTTGTTTATTTGAGGCTCATCATTAAGGAAACCAAACCACCAGAAACTCAGAAAGTGATAAAAGTCAATTAGACGGAAGTAACACACATTTAGACTCCTGGTTCAAGTTCATTTACCCCACAAAAATTTATTTTATAAACCACAGTAGTTGGGAGTATTGTGATTATTAGAAGGAAGCAAAGCATGGTTAAGAGGATAGTTGAGCATTCACTCAGCAGTCCTCTTTGAACCGTCTCCATCTTTCTCACTCCACATCCCATTTGTCTGCAAGCCCCACCAGTCGGGTCTCGAAAGGGTGTTTTCCTGACTGGGCTCCCTGCTTTCACCCTTGCCTTTCAAAAGTCTGTTGTAAGCATGCATTCAGGTTGATCCTGTTTCACTAAAATGAGAATGTCCTTGCTCTTATTAAAATCTTTAGTGCTAGTTTCTCACCTCACCTGGAGTCGGAGTCCACGTAAAGTCCTAACAGAGATCTAACGTGTATCTCAGCCACCCCTTTTATCTCCCTGACCCCATCTCCTATTTCTTTCTTGTGGCTGGCTTTTTTCTGGCAAAATTAGCTCTGTTGCTGTTACTCAAACATGCAACATGCAACCCTCAGTGAGACGCTCTCCATTAGGACTTTAACTTTGGTTGTTCTCTCTTCCTGGCAAGCTCTAACCCAGCAAGTCTTACTCTTCTCCTCCTTCAGATATGTGTTCAAATATTGGCTGATCATTGCAGCTCTTCCCAACCATCTTATTAGAATAGCAAGTCCCCGATCCTCTCACTGCACTCTCTCCCTCTACTTCCTGCTTTACCACCAAACATCTGTCAATATCTGGCACGTAATTTACTTGCTAATTTATTTATTGTCTTCTCAATTGGAGTAAAACCTGTATGAGAGTGAGAGATTTTACTGGTTTTGCTAAAATTTTGTCTAAAATTTTAAGTGCTACGTATCAGGTCCTAAAATTACGTATTAAATGCATTGCATTTTTATGGAAGATTGACCACATCAATATTTTAGGAAGTGAGAATTTGAAAGTGAAGGAGATTTAAAAAAAGCTGTCTACTCTCATGGAATTCACCCTCAAGAATTTGGATTCAGAGAATTAATGTTCAAATTTAGGCCTGGTTACCTGGTGCAAGAGTTGAACAATGTCATAGAATCTCAGGTCCACCGTCTGCTCATTTGTGAAGTAGAGTTCCTCCTCATATCTACCTCAAAGGGGGCTGCTCAGATTGAAGAGAATAGTGATGAGTATCAAGGCAGTTAGTACTTTACTAGGTGCTACATGTATACCTCGATGTTTTACTATGACTTTACATTCTCATGAGAGAGATAATGACTTTTTTAAATTGAGAAGGCAAAGGGGGATGCAAAATGTGACTTCAAAGTGGAAATAATATTTAAAGTTTAAATTATTTTACTAGGTTATGGGTGGACTAGACCTAATCATGAAGAGACCGAAGTTTTTCAGTAAAGAAGCCATTGTGGGAAAGGAAGAGGAATTTGAAAATAACAAATTGTAGTCACAGGAAACTGTTAAATGTCTTTTCAGGCACAAGCTCCCTCTTTTCCAAAGTCACCATGCAGTTTTTCCAGATATTTGCTGAACTAGAGTGCCTGGAAAAGTATATGGAAAAGGGGTTAAAATCCAGTGCAGCTAAGCCAACGGCGTAGGTTTGCATCTGCCTAGAGGAAAGGGCGCCTTTTCCAAATTTGCACAGAGATAGTTTACGGGCTCTTCAAATCACTGCATCCTTGAGTCTAGGTCACCTTATATAAGATAAGCCTATAGCCATTACTCCCTCCTATAAAAGCCAATAGTTCGTGTGAGCAGCCCTGTTTATGAGACACTATCATGTGATGCATTTTACTGTTAGCATTAGTTTTCTTGCTGTCATTATTTGTCAATAACATTTTTATTATGAAATATGTATTTCTTGAGCATCTGCAGTGTGGGGGGCTGGTATTCTAGATGTGGATGTGTTTATAATTGATCTCTCAAGCAATAGAAAACACATCTTGAACGTAGGTGTAGTGAGAGTTTCTCGAATCTATTTGGGCCTCTTGTGCAATGCCTTGTTTACCTGTTGAGGTATTTTTGAAGAGATTTACTGATTGATTGATTGGGATCAAAATAGTCCAAGAAAAGCCAAATGGCAATGATAGCAGACAGGGAAAAATCAGACTGTAAAATAATTACTAAAATTAGAAGTGTAAATTTGGTTCGTAGCAGGGGAAAAACTAAAGTCACATCATGAAAGTTTAGGATGTGTTACTTCCACCTCTTCATCTGCTGATCATATTTTTAGCTTCATTATTTTTTTCTTTGACTTTCTCTGGTATAATGACATTTAATTTTAAAATTACTTTTGCCTTAGAAATGTTCTTAAAATGACTTTGGCATATTATTAAATGTGACTTCATATTTTCAAATAAATGAATAAGAAAATGGGTGTACATTATGCTGAAGTTTAGTTTAGAGTCAGTTTTTGGAGAAGATACGTATTTTGTAGAGAGATATTGTGCCAGTTAGGACTCCTCAATGATGTGAACAATGAGGACCAAATTTTAATATGCATTTATGGGTAAAATGTATTAAGACTGTTGCCCGAGATGTCATCTGTTATGAGACAGATTGATTTCAGAAACTTTAAATGAGAAGTTGGCTATCTTAGGCAGGTTGAAATAGGAAAATAGATGAAAAGCAGGCTGGGTTGTGTGCTGGGGCTGGTGGATGGAAGGGTGTGCTGAGCTCTGCAGATGTTGAGTTTAGGCCATCTGGGGAGATCAAAGCATAAGACCTCACTCTAGACCCAAACGAGGTTCAGGTTGAATAAGAAAGACACAGGGTCAGGAAATTCAAACAGGTGATTTATAGCTCAAAAGGGGATCAGCTGACCAGAAGGAAGCCCAAGTGACAGGCAGACAGAAATGAGGTGTGTTCCCACAGATTCAGATGCATGAGGAGCCTTATTATGTGAATTAGGTACAATGGGATCCAGCATCACATACAGACGTCCCTCAGTATCCATAGACCATTGGTTCCAGGACTCCCACAGATACCAAAATTTGTGGATGCTCGAGTCTCCTACATGAAATGGCATAGTATTTGCATACAACCTATGCACTTCTTCCTGTATGTTATAAATCATCCCTAGATTACTTATAAGACTTAATGCAATGTAAATGCTATGTAAACAGTTGCTATGCTATGTTGGTTTCTTAATTTGTCTTATTTTTATTGGTACATTGTTGTATTTTTTATTTAAATATTCTTGATATGTGGTTAACTGTATCTGAGATGCAGAATCCATGGCTACAGAGGGTGGATTGTACATGTGGATTTGTTAAGATGGCTCAGGTAACTAAAGTAAACTTTATTCCTCCTCACAGAACTTCCACAGGAACTTAACTATTTCTCCTTAAGTAACAGAACAGAATTCAAGGTTAAGTTTAACATTCCCTACATGAGCATGTGTAAAGAGAGATAAAATAGAAAATATATTGTGCTTCATAAAAATAATAAGGAAGGCCGGGCATGGTGGCTCACGCCTGTAGTCCCAGCACGTTGGGAGGCTGAGGCAGGCAGATCACTTGAGGTCAGGAGTTCAAGACGAGCTTGGCCAAGATGGTGAAACTCTATCTGTACTAAAAATACAAAAATTAGCTGGGTGGGGTGATGCACACCTGTAATCCCAGATACTCAGGAGACTTAGGCAGGAGAATTGCTTGAAACTGGGAGGTGAGTGTTGGAGTGAGCCAAGATCATGCCTCTGTACTCCAGCCTGGGTGACAGAGTGAGACTCCATCTACAAAATAATGATAATGGAGAATAAGCTGTTCTGATACCGTAGCCCTCTTCTGTAAATACATAAGCAAAAGATTAAAACATGATATAATCAAACAGAAACACCTAGATGGTTATGCAACTGTTTATCTTAATTCTACTGCTTTTTATCTTGCTCTCTGCTTTTATAGGACATAATTTGTTCTCTCGTCCACAGTCCTATCAAAGGCAGCAGTTGTCATCTTTGCCTATAGCCCTGCAAAAATACATTAAAATAGTTTTTGTGAGAGTGGACCTAGAAGTAAGGGTATTTACAAAAGATGCTTATTCCCCAGATTATGAATATCACCTTTATATTAACATAAGAAATAAATCACTGAGATAGTATACAAACAATGTCATTCAAGGTGAAGCTTTGGCACAACGGGATTTACTCCAGCCTCTAGACAAAATCAAATTATAAGGGTTCTTCATCAGCAGAGAAAAGTACAGAACTGTAAATAAGAAAATAAGCAGATTTCTTCTCACAGGAGAATAAGGTGATTTATCTGTGTGGGATGCGACTTGAGGCTACAAAGGGTAAGAGAGCTAATATGGCACATATATGCCATGGAATACTATGCAGCCATAAAAAGGATGAGTTAATGTTCTTTGCAGGAACATGGAAGAAGCTGGAAACCATCATTCTCAGCAAACTGACGGAATAATAGAAAACCAAACATCACATGTTCTCAGTCATAAGTCGGTGTTGAACAATAAGAACACATGGACACAGGGAGGGGAACATCACACACTGGGACCTATTGGGGGTGGGGGGAGCTAGGGGAGGGATATGAGGGGGCGGAGAAGTTGGGGAGGGATAACATTAGGAGAAATACCTAATGTAGGTGACAGGGGGATGGATGCAGCAAACTACCATGGCATGTGTATATCTGTGTAATAATCCTGTACGATCTGCACATGTACCCCAGAACTTTAATAATAAAAAAAAAAGAATGAGGAGATGTCCTGGAGGTAACAGAAAAAAACTCTGTGTCCTTCTGAGATGAGGACAGGGCCAGCTCATATATGATTCCCCACTGTCCTCGGGCTACTGTCAACTGAATGATTATAAGGTTATAGATTCTGTAAGGTCCCTTATAATCTAGCTTCCCAAATCTCATTTCATGCCGTTTTCCCCATGCTGTCTGCAGTCCAGCAATTCATTCTTTGAGTTAAATTATATGTATATTCCATAGCAGACTTCTTGCCGTTTTCCAATAGCGTCACACTGTGCGTCGTCTACAGGCCTTCATGCAGGCCGAGTTCACTTCCTATACGCCCTTGACTCCCTGCCTCCCAACTTCAGTAACAACTTACCCTTTAGGACTCTTTTTATACATATTTCCTCTTAGAAGCCTTCCTGAACCCACAAGCCAGGTCAGATTCGTTGCCTTGTTTCTTAACATGGCACTGTGTTTACAGTCATAGCCTTTTACAGACTATTTATAGTTACTTATTGACCTTGTACGATTTCCTAGTTAAGATTTTAAATTACAAAGGGAATACAACTCACGTTGCAGAGGCTGATAATTGCCCGCCTACATCTGTTCTTCCCTTGATTCATAGCAATAGTTTGTTCGCTATCCCCAGAAATCCATTCTTCTCTTCTTCCATAGTGATAGAATTACAGGTACAACAGAGTTATCCATTTTAGCAATTGTACCAATTATAGGTACAATACAGTGTTATCTCAGCTAGGGACTACATATCCCAGCCTTCCCTATAGTTATCCAGCCTGGGATAGCTCCTGCTGCTTTGTCACCAATCACTTCAGTTTTGGCAATTTTAATTACATGTGATGTTTTATTTTTCACACATGCTCATTTGTTTACATGTCCTTTCCCATCCCCATGAACTAGAATCTGGACATCCCTGAGAGTCAGTACTTTGCACATGCAGAGAAACAAAATGGAAAGGACCTGGGTCCCTGACTGACTACACGGAATAAAGCCACTATCCACCAAGAACTTTATCCTGTGGCTATTCTCAGAAAAATAAGGTTCTGTCTTCTTTAGGATATTGAATTAATTTGCAGTATGTTAGAGCAGCTGATGCTTTTTTTGGACTAGAAAAATTGAGTAATAGAAAACTCCTACAACCAAACTTCATATATGTTGTTACCTCAAGTGTTAGGCTGCAGGGGGGGAAAGGCATATTGCAGACTTCAAAGCTAGTGTTTGTTCTTACGCTGTGGCAAAATATTTCATAAAACAGTAACTTGAAAGCTAAGTACAAGTGGCTCTAAAGAAAACATTTTATGTCATATTACTAGTGTATATCAATTTCTTGCTGTTTATGTGAAGAAATTATAAAAATAATCAGCTGGTTTCTAAGAAGATACCCAACATAACAGACATCATACAAAAATTGGAAGTCCTACAGTCTTACACAAGCCAATGGCTTCTCTTACCAAAAAAATGCAAATGATTATTGCTATTCAGAACCTTTACCTAAGGCTGCCTCTTATGCCAGCCAAGGGAATGAGCTGTCACCCCAGGCCAGGGATTGTATACAGTTCCTGCCCCTCAGGATTTGAAATGTTTCACTGGTCTACAGTTTGTTCTACACTTCAGTTTTCTCAATGAAAGTGTTTATTGAGTTTGATTTTGTATTTTGTCCAAGCCTGAGAAAATAATTCAGATAATACAAAATTTCAGCAGGATAAAGTAAACAAGGGGAGTTTTTAGTTATTTCCCTTAAATGATACTGATTTTTCTATGTATAGGAAGAAACTTGTATACACATTTGGTAGCTAAAGGGCAACCTGTGGTGGAGACTGTTATGTGTGGTCAAAAAATATCCGTTTTGAGCTGGGAGCAATGGCTCGAGGCTGTAATGCTAACACTTTGGGAGACTGAGGCAGTAGATCACTTGAGCCCAAGAGTTCAAGACCAGCCTGGGCAACAAAGTAGGGCACCTGTCTCTACAAAATACAAAAATTAGCCAGGCATGCTGGTATGCACCTGTAGTCCCAGCTACTTTGGAGGCTGAGGTAGGAGAATCACTCTGAGCCCAGGAGGTCAAGGCTGCAGTGAGCCAAGATCATGCCACTGTACTCCAGCCTGGGTAATGGAGCAAGACCCTGTCTCAAATATATATAGGTAGTCCCCTATATATATTTGGGTTAGTGTTATCCCTGCTAGGGACTACATATCCCAGCCTTCCCTATAGTTGTAGGTGTTAATGTGATTGCTCTTACCAATGGAACATGGTCAAAATAATGCATGCCTCTTCTAGACCTTTATTCCATGCTCATCCATTCATCTTTTATCACAGACATTTATTCTTTTACTTTCTGGTCACTGTTTATACAGTTCTGATTCTTCATGTCCTTTCTATAACAACCTTATATACACAAGGCACTGGAAATCCCAGCAAAATTGTGTAAAGTCCTTTCCACATAGACAATGGCATAACATTTCTTTCCTATGGACTATTACCAGTCCTATGACTGTATCCAGAATCAGTACTTAGATGTCTTCTTTTCTCATAACCCCAAAACAATCTTAAAATGTTTTGCCTTCCCATGGCTCAATGTAGGAAGAAGTAAAAAATCAATCCATTTCCTTGGGTACTCAGCAACTCTATTTTCTTCCATCTTGAGTGTCCTATATCTTCTTAGCTCCAAAAACTTATTCTTAGTTTTGGGAGGGTATGGTGGAAGAAAAAAAAAAACCTGACAGTCTGTATTAGTCCATTATGTGTTGTTATAGAAGAATACATGAGACGCTGGGTAATGTAGAGAGAAAAGGGGTTTATTTGGCTCATAGTTCTGCAGGCTGTGAAAGAAGCGTGGTGCCAGAATCTGATTCTCTTGAAGCCTTCAGGAAGCTTCCCCTCATGGTGGAAGATGAGCGGGAGCAGATGTGTCACATGCAGGAGAGAGGAAGCAAGAGAAGGAGGAGCAGAGAGGCCGGGCTTTTTTATAAAAGCAGTTCGTGCAGGAGCTAAGATGAGAACCTAGTACCTGGAGGACAGCAACAAGCCCTCATGAGAGAGCTTCCCACAAGGTCCCATGTCCAACATTGGAGGTCACATTTCTACGCAAGGTTTGGAGAAGACACACATTCAAGCCATGACACTGTTTTTGTCCCCCCAAATATGTTTAGATCATAAGTCTTCTTAATTATCTTATGAACAGAAGCTTTTGAAATTCATGCAGGGAAAAAATTATTTTTTATCATTATTTTTATTTTCTTCTGTTTTATAGTCATACATACTTTTCCTGATGTCTAAGTCCAGAAAAATTTTGCTGTCAAAATAGAGGTAAGGGCCAAGAGAGAAAAGAAATGCCAAGTACAATATCACATTGGTTAATAGTTTTCATTTAATGGGACAAATTACATGATACTTATTTGAGAATCTAAAATTGGTTCTAATTAAACCTATAATAATGTAGCAAGAAATGATCCCAATTTTAATTACACATGGCTTGATTTCAGACAGAGCAAAACGTAACATGAAAATGTTATGGCAGATCATCATCATATTAACTGTAAGCACTTTGGCATTCCATGGTAGAACATTAGGAATCCTATTTGTCTGAAGAATTTATTGGTGTCCTAGGAGAAATTGGTGTTAGGCATAGTTCTCAAAACATAGGATTGTAGAATTAAAACTATTCAAAATATGGGAGAGAAGTAGGGAAGCAGGTAGGCAGAAGAGATTTGAGATGCTCAGGCTAGGTCCTGGACACTTGTCACACTGAGCCCAGTCTCAGGTCCTTAAGAAGAGATGTGGGGTCCCAGGGATTCTCCTTGGCAAGAGATGGAAACAAAACAGTCTATGTTATCATTGTGATTAATATTTTTAGTTTTCTTCTCTCAGATTGGTGAAACGGAGAGAAGAAAGATTACAAGTTGTCAACTGCAAGCCTCTAAAGAAATAAATAGGTGTATCAGTGCAGTTGGTACAGTTCCTTTTTCCGGAATATAAGGAGGAATCTGAAGGAGGCCTTGGCAGAAAATTTGAGTATCTTATAGGAAAAGGTAATAGTGAATTTGACATGCTACAGAAAGATCATGGGTGTTGGTTCATATGATAAAGAAAGTGGTCAAGACCCTGTGACATTGAAGGGAAGACCGGGTCAACTGGCAGTGGAGAATTGAGTGGTATGATTTTTGGAAATGTTTTCATGACCAAAATGTAACTTCTTTGAGAGCTGCCCAGAATGGGCATTCAATGAAATAACCACTTTGTGGAAGTGGCTCCCAAACATTGCCAGTGTCCACCAGAATGCCAGCCCTAAGGTCTCTTTTACATCATTTTCTGTCAGACTTTTCTACACTTTTTTAAGTTGAGCAACTTCTTGAATCTTTCTCCATCCTGACCACCGAGAGATCCTGCCTCCTTCTCTTTTGTTTTTTCAGCCTTTTGTCCACCTAACTCTCCTTTTCCACCAGTTCCTTAAAATGTAGGGCTCCCCTGTGTTCTGAATTCCTTTTTCTTACCTTCCAGTTTTGCACTGTTTCTCCCTGGAAATGCAAACTACTCAGCTATCAAGAATGTAGTGAAGATTCCCACTCAAATCTGTGAAGTTCTTTCAGGTTTCTCTGGTACAATAATTGCACCCTTCTTTTTGTGTCAATTAAATATCCCCCTAGCTGCCTGAAACTGGGGTAGCTTCTGTTTACTCGTTCCTTTACAACTAGCACCCAGCTCAGTGTCTGCAACGTAGTGGGGTATTTCAGTGTACATGAATAAATACATGCAAGAATGAATGAATGTTTACCTACATTTATAGGTGTTATAAATTAGCTTTTAGTGCAGGCATTTTTAGTGGCAATTTAAAGCAACCCATGAGTCTCGGAACTGAATGCATGCCACTTTTTCAATACACTTTTTTAGCTCTTTTTATTTTAGCCCATCTTCTCTATCAAGTGGCTTTCTGTTCAATTTGTCAAAAAAAATTAAAACAACAACGTTAACAGCAACAAAAAATTGTATTAGACTATGATTACTGCAACAAATTCTAACACTGAACACGTTTTAGGACAATAAAAAATGGCTAAATACAAAAGCAGTTTGTAGAAAGAGTAATCAAGCCAATAGCAATGCCCTTTAACATGTTAGTTTTAAATATCCAATGCGTTTTTAGAGTGGAGGTGTCATGAGCTCTATGGAAGTTGTTGTTGCTGTTGTTGAAGATATATTCCTTACCTTTTACACTGACCTATCACAAAGAAGTTACAACTAAAACTGATCTCCAAAGTGGAGGAAAATGATTGATTGAGACACAGGATATAAAATTTCTAGACAAATGCTGCCCTTTTGTTAACTTACATTGGAGAGGTAATTTGTTTACCTTCAATGAATAGACAAATAGCCCATTTATGTTAATACTAACATTTTGAAATATCATAAGATTATTACCATGTCATTCTCAAGTGTCATTTGTTGACTTTTCTGTAAGAATTACAGATATTTTCAGCCTAAAGGGAAATCAGGAGATCATCTCATCCAGTTCTCTGCTTTTAGACATGTAAGGTATTAATATTCCCATCTTAGGAGGAAACCACTACCCAGGATGTGAGAAATTGAATGATTTGACCAAAGTTCACAGTTAGTGGTGGAATTTTAGATTTCACATTTTATGAATTAGTGCCTGTTTCTATTGTTTGTTGCTGATTTCTGTCGGCCATATTTATGACTCTGCATTAACGTTATAAAATGCTATTATATTAAGGCATATTAAGAAGCACATTGTGGTGAGATTCAGGAAGAAAGGATACATTATGACCGTATAGGACCAAAGAAAAGAAGAACAGCAGTAAGTTTTAGACTCCACTTTTACACTTTAAAGATTTCACACATAAACAAATGAAACTTAAATGAAAAAAAATCATAACTGTGACCTTAAATGTTTACATTTAAAGAGTAAAATAGGGATAGGAATAATGTCAGTAGGTTGAGAGAAAACTCTTTAACTTCTTTTCTACTCAGAATGCTGTGAATAAACAGCAAGTCTTATTGTTATTCTCTGTGAGCTATGATCTTATAGAAAGAAGGTAGTTAAGAGAAAATGCCCATTATGTAAATGTTTTGGTACTTGAAACACACTTCTGATATCTTACAGTAAGATATTTGCAGCAAACATCTGTAAAGTATTGTGATTGTGCAGTAAACAATCATGAATGCCCTTGTCAACTCTCCTTCTGAAAATGTCTCGGCTAAAAGCAGCCTTCTTCAGCCTCCTTCTACCACTGAGAGATACATTACTCTAGCATTAAAGAACTCTTCTCTTTGAATGCAGTTATATCTGTCCTCCACAGGCACTGACCTGTTTTGAAATAATTGTCTGTTCTCCTGTTTCTCCATCACCACGACAATTCCTATTCATCTTGTTAAAAATAAAACACAAACTTTAGACTAATTAAATTTAGCAGAGTTTATTTGAGCAAAGAACAATTCATGAATTGGGCAGCCATCAGAACCAGAGAAAGTTCAGAGAGATCTGTCCAGCAATAACAGTATAAGCAGCCAGGTGTTATAGGCCAAACGCAGAAACCAAGTAGAAAAGTTACCTGATTGGTTACAGTTAGGTGTCTGCCTCATTTGAGCATGGTGCGTACTTGCCTTTTTGGGGCATGGATTCAGGAGTGAGTTAAAATTCAGCTATTTGTTATGCTCCTTGGTTATGCTTTGGTTTGTTTACAGACCAAGTTCAGTTGAACTTCATTAGGTAGGAGCTCAACGTACAGAATCAGCCTCAGACACATTGTTTCCTGCTTCTTTGATGTAACACATTACAGTAACTATCATAATGTAGTCTGTGTGGTCATCCCGGCATCCATTCTTGTCTGCCCCCGTGCAATTAACACCTCACTTCTAGGTGTTGGCCACAGTCAGTTCTAGTCAATCAGAACAGTCCATCCTTCTCATCACAATGATTCACTCAGAGAAGGGCATATATTGAAATTTGGCACAATAAGAGTGAATCTCAGAACTTTGCTCATGGGAGGAATAGGGAAGACATGATGTCTCTTGCTTTGAGTGATGCGGTATGCAGATATGAGGGGCAGCATGACTCTGTCCATTCTCTTATGATAAGGAAGCCATTCTAAGGATGCAGGTGACATGTGAACAGGGGGAAGATGTGAGTACCACACAGGAACAGTGAAATAAGCAACACATCCTTGAAGCTTTTCCTCTTCATATTTCAGTTACAAAAGCCAAAATCCAAGAGGAATTCAGAGGCGAGAGGCTAGTTTTAGTCAGATGTTCTTTCACTGAACTGAAAGTATCTTAAGAATTACCAGGGTAAAGGAAGGGTGTCTTACAACATATATAATGTGAAACTCACAGAGCTGAGAGTGTCAGACCCAGAACAATGAGAAACCCACTCTGTCAGTGAGGAAACTTGCAATTTTGTTTTGTACCATCTAATTAAAGGTGGGGGCACCAAATTATGAACTATTGATGCTTTAATATCTAATTCTGTGATACGATTCATTCAAATCATTTGCACCTTGGAGGTGACTTTTTAACTCCAAGGGAGTGATTTTCTTATACTGCAATTTGTATAAGTTAGTTTTGGAACAGGAAAAGTTTCCTGTTTGCCTCTCAAATCATATAGACTACTGTGTATGTGATACATGTTGAGTGAAAAAAAATAAATCTTACTGCTAATTTAGATAACAAAAATAATGCCATTCTTTAACATATTCAGTAATTTTTCTTAATGATCATCTGTACTATTGCTCTTTTTCTTAAGTGCCCAACTATGTTAAAACTTAATTTATAATTAAGGAACATCTAGCATGGCTTAAGTAGCATTTTGGATGCTCCCAAACCTAAGTATTTTTCAGCATTGTTTTGTTCTGCCTTTTTAAATTTTCTTTTAGTGGAGACTAAACACAACTGAATTGCTACATGGGACACAGCCACACAGAATTTCAGTCTTAGCTGCATAACTAAGGCACGTGGAAAGGCGCAGCATCTGCTGCACATTCTGGGTAAATGTTCTATAGCGTCTTCAGCAAATATGAATTCAAGGTACCCTGTCCTCTGCCCATACTTTTGGCTGGCCTCCAGGAGCCCAGGTGAACCATCTGTCCATTTATATTTATACAGAATTCTCGAAGAAAATCTAATGTTGCGTGATTTTTGCTTGTTTACAAAAGTGGTCCATTCTGTGCATTGGGAAGAATCTGGGGCAAGGAATCGCGAATGCTGGGTTCTGGTCATACATACTAACAGACAGTGCAATCTCAGAATGTTTCACCTCTCTTGGTTCCTTTTCTTATCTGTATAATCACAAGTTGGAACTAGATGTTATCTGAGATATCTTCCTTATTCTATGCAACATTTTTCTTTATGGTGAAATATCTCTTATCCATATGATTTAGTAAAAAAACCTGATCATCTGCTTTGACCAAAATCCTTTAAGACCTGATGACATAAGTTGGACTCTTGAGGAAGCCATGTGAACTAAATAAACAGTGGTGGATGCTTCAGTGAAGTACCAGTCTAACAGATTCTCTTTGAGCATAGCTGAATGTCATGCATCCATCGATTCATCCAGCAAGCCATCTAATATGTCTTGAGCTCTTAACAATAATCGTGACTACTGAATTTACTGAGAGAATAGGACAGAATGATGGGAATGGGCAAAAATAAAACATAAGATCATTTCCCTGTGCTGAAGAACAGAGTTTGTCGTCTCATAAAAGACCAGAAATAAATAAGCAATTAATTTACTAACTTCCTTTGTGGATTGGGGACCAAGGATCAGAAAGTGGAGAGTAATGAGGCTAAATGAAAAACTCAAAAGAAGGGTACACTCTGGATATGAGAGAGATTTTTCTCACTTGCTTACCCTTTGCCACCAGAGTTAGAAAACTGCCTGAAATAAACATATCCCATAATTCCACAGCCCAATAAGGAAACATAGATGATTAAATATATGTTATATTTAATCAATTTCCTGTTATAAATCAATTTCCTGGATAACGTGAGCTTGTTGAGTCCTGAAACTATGTTTTGTACACCACGGCACCCATTACAATTAGCACAGAACCTAGCATGCAGTAGACTCGATAAATACTTGCTACAAAGGCTATTGGATGAATTAACTCAAACTAATTCTAATTGGAGCCCTGTGATGTGTTCTTATCAGTTGTCAGATAAAATAATATGTCAATATGTACGAAAGGGATTAGGCTGATTTACGGAAAATGACAGAAATACTACAATTTCACTTTTATAAAATTAGGAAGGCAGTGATGAGTACATTCTTTTAAGTAGTTTTGATACTGAACATTTATGCTTAGAGAAGGTAGAATAAGAAGTTTGTGTAATTATAGAGATATTACTGTACCATCTAACATGGAATTTGCTAATTACTGATTATGATTACATTTATTAAGAAACCTCTGTTACCTTTCAAGAGCCCTTAGCTGTTGGATAACCCCTCTCAGTGGATGTCATTCAGATCCAAGGTGGCCAATTTAGAGCAGAGGTTCAAGCAGTCTGAGAAACAAAGATACAGCATTTCACCCTATGCTACACCTTGAAAATTGCAGCTATAGCCTCAGGCCAAGGGGTGGTGAGTGTGTGCCTCCCTCACTGTCCATCATTCCAGCAATAAGCTTTCTACAGTCACCTAGAGAGCAGCAGAAATAATGTCATCATGGCTGTGTAGTAGTTGCCATCCCTCTCTTTTTTTTTTCTTTTTTCCCCGAAACAAAGGAGACCTACATATATTGGAGGTTCTTAAATTTTATTTATATACAATAAGACAAATTTTGGATGCACCATTACATTTGTGTAATTTTTACTGATGGACCCTATTTTTTTAGCAAAAGATACCCAAACCCAAATGTTGTCAAGTGAAAATAACTTTAGCTTTTATAGGCGCCATAGGGTCATTTGAAGCAGTGGGAATGTCTTCATGATTAGGGATAGATATTTTTCAGTGTATATGCGGCTGATGGAATAGGGGCTTGGTCAAATCTGTGTGGGATAGACGAGAGTCAAGTGCAGCTTTCAGGACATCCTGTGAGTTCAAGGGAAAAGCTTTCAAATCTTTTAAAATTGCTCTGTACTAAGGCATTTTAGGGCCTGCTTTCAGATTCAACCATTACAAAAATGAGAAGCATTGCAATCATTTCAAATGGGTACATGTGCAGAAAGTAAGAGGAGAACTAGGGGTATTAGAGCACTTTATGTTGGTATGTGCTCACTCTGTCACTCAGTTAGTCTGCTGGCAGTGATTCTAAAATGCTAACACCACATGATGTGAGCCAGGAATTGCGTGAGATCTCTGCAGAGGAAAAAAAAAGTCTTAAGAAAATGGTGTTTGGGAAAGAAAAATTATAGCTGGATAAAATTAAAGTGCTAACGTATCCCCTCTCCTCCTACTGGTCTAGACAATCCACTAGTGCCCCTCTGGATAAAGTCTGCTGTGGGCAGAATCCATGGAGTTAACTCTTTATCTTACTTACTGCTATGTATATTGATGCTTGGTAGAGTTGCTTATGAGAATTTTATCTTTCCTTCAGAGAATGGAACAGTCAAACAAATTAGGTAATAGGAGCTCACCTTAGCACATGTCTCCAGCAGACACTACTAATTGCCATCCAGACCTTCACCATCTTCCCAGACAGAGAGTGGATGCCCTCAGCCCTCTGGGTGGATGGACAGAACTCAGGGTGGCTGAAACACTGAGCCAGTGGACTGCTTGCTACACAGGTTCTAAAATCCTATTTCCTTCAGCATGCCACAAACATCAGATCATTTTTAGGTTCCGATGACACTGAACATGTTAGGTCGCACTCGCCCTCCAGATCTCTCTTCTCCCTTTCTTTCTTACTTAAGATAATCTGATTTTGTTTGGGGTAGAATGTGTACAATGTGATCAACAAAAATATTTAATATCTTGGTTCCCTTATGGATAGACATGTCCAGATAGCCTAGTTGTTACCAAAATAAAGTGAGCAGAAGTCTTCTAGATGGGCCTCCTAGGAAACCTAGAATTCCCTGGGCTGCTGGTTCTCAAAGTGTAGTCCCTAACTGGCAGCATCAACATATCCTGCATCAACAATCACTCTACACTAAGTCATTTCAGGGCCCATACACTTCCCTTTCCTATTCAACCACAACAACAGGAGAAAGCATTGCAGACATTCCAAATGGGCATAGGGAGCAGAAGGTAAGAGGAGAATTTGGCCTTTTAAAGCACCTTATATTGGTATGTTCTAGTAAAAATGCAAATTCTTCACAAAGGGCTTTCACTAAATAAAAACCTGGGGGTGAGGCCCAGCAATCATTTTATTAGTAAGTGTTCAGATAATTTTGATGAGTGAGAAATTTTGAGAATAAATGCCTTAAACCTAGAGTAACAGTTCCTAGACTTGCCTGAGACGTGGAGTCACCTGGGGTGACTGATACTTGGGTACTAGTGAAACTACCTTTGCAAAAATTATAACTGAGATGATTATTAAAGTGAAAGAGATCTGATTCAATCTTCATTATAACCTCCAAGCTGTCCTGTTCATTCCTGCGCATAGGCCAAGCTAACTTTGGGAGGAAAGTAGTTTATAGATTAGCTTGGAAATAAAGACAATTCCTTTCTCCCAAAAAACCGCTTCTTGCCTGGGGACTAGACTGCCTTTGCAGTACAAACAAATTAGCCACAAGATTAGAAATTATGGTTTAGGAGTCATGCAGCTGGAGGCTGCAAGATTCTAAACCTCCCCAGATTGCTCTTAGGGATAACATCACTATTGTAAAACCTAAGATCAGTGCTTGAGATACTTCGCAGACCCTGCACTTGATGGATCACCTGTATCACCCAGATCGATAAACTGGTTCATCTGTTCTCATGGCCTCCACCCAGGAACTGACTTAGCTCAAGAGTACAACTTCAATTCCCTGTGATTTCATCTCTGACCTGACCAACCAGCACTCCTATCTCTCTGGCTTTATACCTACCAAATTATCCTAAAAACTCTAATCTGCAAATTCTTAGGGAGAATAATTTGAGTCTGATTTAGTCAACCTCTGATCTTCATATATCTGGCTCCACACGAATTACTTTCTCTATTGCAATCCTCTTGTCTTGATAAGTTGGCTTTGTCTAGACAGTGGGCAAAAAGAACCCATTGGACGGTTACACTACCCCACAGATTCTCCTTGTATTGTCCTGAGAGGTGGATTGTGCCAAACCCAATCACCTTGTTGAGATACTGATCTCTGCTTATGCTAGATGTTTCTTTCTTGGACCTCAGGGGATTCTACAGAGTATCAATGTCAGCAGACTCTAAATTCTGAGTGGCACATTCTACTATGTTCACAGTTACTCAGTGATCAAGAGGACTAAAACTGAGTCTGTATTTTTATTTCTGTTCACTTATTAGTTGAAAGATTCACTTTAAAAGTCAGTAAGCCGGAGAGCTGTGCCAAGACTCTGTGTGTTTCTTCCTTGTCCATTCTCTTCTCCCCACAGTTGTTCTAAAAAAGGATGCGAGAGTTAGAATTCAAAGGTCCTAAAGAATGTTTAAATATGGTAGCAGTGGTAACAGTCCTGTGGAGCAACCAAAGAAACATTGTTTTATGTTCGCTGCAGGATCCTCATGTTGGGAGACAGAGTTTTTTACATATGTTAATGTGGCACAATGCCACTTCCTATGGGCTTCATCTAGGGCTTCCAGCTAAGGCTAGTGCTGGCTGTGCCCCAATGTGAGGTATGCTAAGTAAGCAACTCAGTAGTTTAGGCTTGGGGCACTGTGGTTTGCAGCTCTCCAAGTTGACTTGTTTATTGGTCTGTAGGCTTTCCTAAATTATTGGAGAAAGCAGCCAAAATGGGTGCAAATAGTTGAAGCAACATTGTGAGCAGTGTTTAAAAATTGGGTTGTTGTGAATGAGCCAGACTGGGTGGAGCTGATGCATTTGCTAGAACACATGTTAGAGGTCGGTGGTGGTTTGGTTTCACAGTGAGATTGGGTGCTCACAATGGCAAACCATGCTTAGACAAAGTCCCCCCATGCAACTTGATCTGCAGTTAACAAGTATCTGAACTGAAAAACAATTTAACTGGAGTTACTTTGATAAAAGCAGCCTGATGGAAATGATGCTCACTCTCCCCCTCAGCTGCAGAGAATTGTAGCAAGTGAATGCTTAGTTAGGACAGCATTTCTCTAATTTATATGATATACACACCAGTTTAAAAGGAAAAAGAAAAGCCTTCAGTAGTCCTAGTGGAGACGTAAGACAGTTTTTTAAAAATAATATTACCCGTAAACAGAAAAGTTGCTACTGGGTATTAAAATTATCACCAATTTAATACAGTAAATCATGTTTGCTGAAGAAAAAAATCTTGTTTCAATCACCAAATTATAATTTTTTATTGATGTATGTGCCAGTCTGGGTCTGCTGAGAAATACTTGCCAACATGAACATGCAAGAATTTTATTAAGAGAAATGCCTGTGAGAAAAAATGAGGAGAGAACCAGGGAGTCTGACAGCAATCTATTACCAGAAAGGGGTCCTGATCTAGCCTCTAAGAGAGGATTCCTGTATCTCATACTGGAAAGAATTCAAGGCAAGTCCACATGGCAAAACAAAAGCAAGTTTATTAGAAAATAAAGTGGTGAAAGAATAGCTCCTCCACAGACTGAGTAGAGTGTTTCAAGAGTAAGAGGAGGAGCACGGCCACCCTAGGTACAATGCTTATTTATATACAGGGTAAGAAAAAAATCCTGGGGAGATGCACGTTTGTGATAAAGGATTAATTTTCTTATTACTATATTTTGCAAATCGATATTATCTTTAAAGCAAAATTAGGAATGCTTCTGTTCTCAAGATATCTGGCTAGCCATATGCAGAAAGCTGAACCTGGATTTCTTCCTCACACATTATATAAAAATTAACTCTAGATGAATTAAAGATTTAAACATGAGGCCTAGCACCATAAAAACTCTAGAAGAAAACCTAGGCAATACCATTCAGGACATAGTCATGGGCAATGACTTCATGACTAAAACACTAAAAGCAACAGCAACAAAAGCCAAAATAGACAAATGGGATCTAATTAAACTTAAGAGTTTCTGGACAGCAAAAGAAACTATCAATAGAGTGAACAGGCAACCAACAGAATAGAAAAGAAATTTTGCAAGCTACCCATCTGACAGAGGGCTAATATCCAGAATCTACAAAGACCTTAAACAAATTGACAAGAAAAAAATAACTCCATCAAAAAATGGGCAAAGGATTTGAACAGACACTTTCAAAAGAACACATTTATGCAGCCAACAAACAGATGAAAAAAAGCTCTCATCACTGGTCATTAGAGAAATGCAAATCAAAACCACATTGAGAAACCACCTCATGCCAGTTAGGATGACAATCATTAAAAAATCTGGATACAACATATACTGGAGAGGATGTGGAGAAATAGGAATGCTTTTACACTGTTGGTGGGAGTGTAAATTAATTCATTGTGGAAGACAGTGTGGTGATTCCTCAAGGATGTAGAAATAGAAATACCGTTTGACCCAGCAATTTCATTACTAGGTATATACCCCTCAAAATTATAAATCATTCTATGATAAAGACACATAAACAGGAATGTTGACTGTGGTACTGTTCACAATAGCAAAGACTTGGACCAACCCAAATGCCCATCATTGATAGACTGGATAAAGAAAATGTGGCACATATACACCATGGAATACAATGCAGCCATGAAAAAGGATGAGTTCATGTCCTTTGCAGGGTCATGAATGAAACTGGAAACCATCATTCTGAGCAAACTGACACAAGAACAGAAAACCGAACACTGCTTGTTCTCACTCATAAGTGGGTGTTGAACGGTGAGAACACAGGGACACAGGGAGGGGAGTATCACACACCGGGGTCTGGAGGATAGAGGGATAGGGGAGAAATAACAGGGTGGGGGGGCATCAGGGAGGGATAGCATTAGTAGAAATACCTAATGTAGATGATGGGGCGATGGATGCAGCAAACCACCACCATGGCACGTGTGTACCTATGTAACAAACCTGCATGATCCGCCATGTACCCCTGAACTTAAAGTATAATAAATAAATTTTTTAAGTCATTTGTTAAACTATAGTGTTGTTCTTCCAAAAACTACTTTAGTTTTGAATGACTAGTGTAGTAAAAGGGTGTGAGGTGATTTTACAACAGGAAAAGTAATTCAATATGAATAAAAGGCTGCCTTTGAAAAATTGTCATTCTGATAATAGAACAGAGCAACTTAGTCGAAGCCAGTTACACTTACTGAAATACAGAAAGTTAAATATCATTGTGTTACTGGAGTATTACAAATATGAGTATAAGTAAATGCAGTGGCAACACTGTATTCACATGGTAGTGCAGGGTTGTTGGGTGGCTGCCCAGGTAACCTTTGTCAACAATTCTTAATCCTAGCTAGGTAGCTGAATCAGGGCACTCCTACAATATGTATCAGTACGTGAATGTCGCCTTTCGGAGATTTTGATCCGGTTAATCTGCAGTGGAGCAGAGTATTCATACATTTTTAACTGACAGTTTTTTAATGAAAAGACTTATGGGTTTTTCTCGTTATTTTAAAAATGAGAAAATAATTAGTTTAGAGATATTTTGATTTTTGAAAATATGACCATGGGTAGTAGAGTCACTTTGGAACACAGTTCAGCGTTTTCTTATAAAAATAAGCATATTCTTACCATATGATCCAGCAATTGTACCTCTTGGTTTTTACTCAAATGAATAAAAACAGTCACACAAACACCTGCAAAAAGATGTTTATAGAAACTCTATTCATAATTGCCAAATTTGGAAGCAACCAAGAGGTCCTTCAGTAGGGGAGCAGATAAACTATGCACATCCAGACCATGGAATATATTATTCAGCACTATAAAGAAATGAGCCATCAAGCCGAGAAATGACATGGAGGAAACATAAATGCATGTTACTAAGTGAGAGAAGACAGGCTTAAAAAGCTGCATACAATATTATTTTGACTGAATTACATTTTGGAAAAAAAGAAACGGCATATTACAAGGATTAGTGGTTACCAGGGTTAGGGGAAGGGTGGGATAAATGGAGTGCAGAGGGCATTGAGGACAGTGGAACTACTCTGTGTGACACTGCTGTGTTGGATGCATGTTGTTATACATTTGTCAAAACTCATAGAATGTACAACAAGGGTGTACTCTAATGTAAACTATGGATCTGGGTAATAATGATGTGTCAATGTAGGTTCATTGAATGCAAACGATGTACCATTTTGGTGAGAGGTGTTGCTAGTAGGGGAAGGGGTATGATTGTAGAAACAGGGGAATTCTCTGTATCTTCCTCTCAGTTTTTTGTGAGCCAAAACTTGTTGTAAAACATAAAGTTTATCAGTTAAAAATTACGATCATGGGCCTAATGATCCCATGATTTAGATTTTGTTTTATTTGGGAATTAGAATTGGTTGTACATATTCTTATTTCTCTTACCTTACATCTACCATCTCATGAATTTTATTTTCAAAATATCAATTATTTTTATAATACTGTAATTTTGAGGCAGTTCCCTGTAAGAAAAAAAGAAAGAAAGAAAGAAAGAACCACACTCCATAATGATGTAGTAGGAGTATTTTATTTAAAATTAAATTCATTTGCAGAATACTTCTGAGGCAAAAGAAGGCTCAGGGCTTCTTTGATGTTGGCAATTGGTCAACATCAATGAATCAATTGGCATATTAGTAAACAATCTCCAGTAGTTATATCAATAGAATTTCTATAACAGAAAAATTATGGTAGCAGAGGACTATATGGACATTTTTGATGAGGAAGCTGGAAAATTTATGATGAAAGCTGGTTAATTTTTTTTAAAAATCTGCTGAAATACATTTGTTTTATTCGTAGCTACTACGCAAATAGATAACTTCCTCAAATTTAAGAGAACTACTAAAAAAAATTATAGTATTACGGGAGTATGGTGTTTCCTTTTATTTGAGTAAATTTGCAATAAAATATTAACTCCCAAAGGATAGCTTGATATTATTTAAGTCTTAAGCCTGGGACTCTTACAGACCTGTTGCTAATTCTGGCTTTAGCTTTTACTGATCATAGTCTAGGAAGGAGATTAACTTCTCTTGAACTCAGCTTTTCAAATTGCAACATGGGAATAATTATTACTTGCTGGGTTTTTTCCTGAGATTTAGGCAAGATAATGTATGTAAATTACCTGGCAACTGGAGCATAGTTATGGTCAAATTAATTGTGAGTTATTACTGATAAAAGCATATGATATAATTACAGTGACTCTTGCCCCTTTTCCAATCAAGGGATGGTTCACATGGTTTTCATTCATATTTTTTTGATTCATGGGAAATCTGGATATTCTAATAAATCTGTCCCTGCCAGAAACAGGGATATACTCCCAGGCTCAAAAGTATGTATAAAAAAATTTCAAGAGCACTTAAAAATCTTTATATAATCCCCATAGTTTTAGGGCAATCTATTTTAAAGTTTGTTCTGAAGATAGTGTCATAGAAATAGGAACTGTGGGTTTAGGAATGGTGCAGAGTGATTTTTTATTAGAGAACTCAGGAGACATATGAGAACACACATCAGTAGACCTGTAAGCATGCTGGTGCTGGTTTCTCTGTTATCATGGCCTCCACCTTCCCCGACATTTGGTTCTTGGGGATCTGCCTTCTGTTTCCCAACTTGGCTGATTTTGATTTTTATTCTGTCCGGACTCAGTGTTCCTGACTAATCTACTTAAAACAAAATACATATCGGATCCTGAGGCTCATTGCCTAGTTTCCTTTCCTTTGTAAGACTCCTGGCACAAAAATTAGTGGTCAACATCATCATTCTATTTTCCTTCCCATGGAATCTAATGTGTCTCACTAGAGATTCTTCAGCTCCACTAATTCATTCAACTGATGTGATATATTAGAAGCTCAAACAGAGAAATAGATTATAGGAGGTCTATACCTTCTGCCACCAACAACACATTTTGTGATTCCATGTAAGGTGACCATGAATCCCTGTAAGCCTCAAAGCGGATGAAGGCAAGAGCTCCCATCCCATGTCTCTTCCGTTGGTTTTGTTACGGTAGAGCTTCTTTCTATTTGTTATTTTTTTAAGAGAAGGGATCTCCTCTTGTCTTTCAGACCAAAGTACAGTGGTGCAACCATAGCTTACTGCAGCATTGAACTTCTGGGCCTAAGCAGCTAGAATTGCAAGTGTGAGCCACCATACCTGGCCCTGCCTTTTAATTACTCATTTTTCTTTTCTGGCTGCAATGCAACAAGAGAGAAAAATGTGTTATTATTTATCCTTAATCCTAAAAATATGTTGTGAAATTTATCCTAAAAATATTTTATTATTTATGCTTTCTCCAGATTGTAATAGCTACTCAGTATTTCATGACCTTGATGCCTTTGAAGAGTACAATGAGTTATTTTTTCAAATATTCATCAATTTTGGTTAGACTGTTCTCTTGTAATTGGATTAAAGATAAGCATTTTTGTCAAGAATACCAGAAAAAATGGTATTGCATCTCATACAGTTTGTAATCCTCTTCTCTCTTCTGCTTCCATTGGAGGCCTTGGCTTCTCCTTCCCCTTCTACCACGGCTGTAAGTTCCCTGTGGCCTCCCCAGCCATGTGGTACTGTGAGTAAATTAAACCTCTTCTCTTTATAAATTATCCAGTCTTTGGCAAATTTTTAAAGCAGTATGAAAATGGACTGATAAAGTAAATTGGTACCATAGAGAGTGAGGTATTGGATAACGCCAAAATGTGGAAGTGGCTTTGGAACGGGGAAACAGACAGAGGTTAGAACAGGTTGGAGGGCTCAGAAGAAGATAGGAGGATGTGGGAAAGTTTAGAATTTCCCGCAGAGTCATCAAATGGTTTTAACCAAAATGCTGATAGTGATATGGTCATTGAAGTCCAAGCTGGTCTCAAATGGAGATGAGGAACTTATTTGGAACTGGAGCATAGGTCACACTTGCTGTACTTCAGCAGAGAGACTGTGGTACTTTGTCCCTGCCCTAGAGATCTGTTGAACTTAGAACTTCTGAGAAATAATCTGAAATTGGAATTTGTGTTTGAAAGGGAAGCAGAACATAAAGGTTTCAAAAAGGTTTCAGCCCGACAATACAGGAGAGAAGAAAAACCCATTTTCTGGGGAAAAATTCAAGCCAGCTACATAAATTTGCATAAATAATGAGCCAAATTTTAATTGCCAAGAGAATAGGGAAAATGTCTCCAGGGCATGTTGGAGGTCTTTATGACAGCAGCTCCCATTACAGGCCTTGAGGCTTAGGTGGAAAAAATGGTTTTGTGGGCCTAGTACAGGGCCTTGCTGCTTTGTGCAGTATCTGGACTTGGTGCCCTGTATCCCAGCTGTGGCAAAAGGGGTTAATGTAAAGCTTAGGCCTTTGCTTCATAGGATGCAAGCCCAAAGCCTTGGTGGCTTCCACGTGGTGTTGGGCCTGCATGTGAACAGAACTCAAGAGCTGGGGTTTAGGAACATCTACCTAGATTTCAGAGTATACATGGAAACACATGGATGCCCAGACAGAAGTTTGCTGCAGGGAGGAGCTGTAATAGAGAATCTCTGCTATGGCAGTATAATAGGGAAATGTATGGTTGGAGCCTCAACACAGAGTCCCCACTGGGGCACTGCCTAGTGGAGCTTTGAGAAGAGGGCCACTTTCCTCTGGACCACAGGATGGCATATCTACCCACAACTTGCACCTTGTGCCTGGAAAAGCCATAGACACTCAGTGCCAACCCAGGAAAGCAACTGGGAGAGAGGCTATACCCTGCACAGCCACAGGGCAGAGCTGGCTATGACCATGGGAGCCCATCTCTAGTATCAGTATGACCTGGATATAAGACATAGGATCAAATAAGGTGGTTAAGAATCTTGAGGATTTAATGGCTGTCCAGCCAGATTTCTGACTTGCATGAGGCCTGCAGCCTTTTCATTCTGGGTAATTTGTCCCATTTGGAACGGATGTATTTACCCAATGCCTGTGCCCCCATTGTATCTTGTAAGTAACTGACTTGTTTTTTATTTTAGAGGCTCCTAGGTGGAAGGGACTTGCTTTTTCTCAGACAAGACTTTAGACTTGGATTTTTGGGTTGATGCTAGAATGAGCTATGAATTTGGGGGACTGTTGTAAAGGTACGATTGTGTTTTTAGATGTGAGGACATGAGAGTTGGGAGAGGCTGGGGTGGAACAATATGATTTGGCTGTGTCCCCACCCAATCTCGTTTTGAATTGTAGTCCTCAAGATCCCCATGTGCCTGGGGAGACTTAGCAGGAGGAGATTGTATCTTGGGAGCAATTTCCCCCTGCTGTTCTTGTGGTAGTGAGTTCTCACAAGATCTGATGGTTTTATAAGAGGCACTTCCTCCTTTGCTCCTCATTCTTCTGTTTCCTGCCACCATGTAAAGAAGGTCTTTGCTTCCCCTTCACCTTCTGTCATGATCGTAAGTTTCCCGAGGGCTCCCCAGCCATGTGGAACTTTGAGTCAGTTAAACCTCTTTTCTTTATGAATTACCCAGTGTCAGGCAGTTCTTACAGCAGTATGAAAATGAACTGATACAGTGGTCTTCTCAGTGCATCATACTGGGGGTACATGATGTTGACATATTTTACTGATGATGTTTATTACTAAATACAATATGGGATAGTGGAACAGTAAAAGTACATTGTGGAAAATCTGGCAGAAATGGAAGGTTCAGAATTTAGTCAATAATATATCAATGTTAATTTTTCTTGATAATGATACTGTGGTTATATAAAAGGTTAACATTAGGTGAAGCAGGTTGAAAGATATAAAGTATCACCTAGCATTATTTTTGCAACTTTTCTATAAATCTGAAATTATTTCAAAATAAAAAGTTTTTGTAATGCAAAATATGAAAAAAGTATATGGGGAAGATGATATGAGGGCCTGGTAATCTGTTAGTGAATAACAAATTTCCATCTAAACATTGGTTGAAATTGCTCTAAATACATGCTTAGCATACTTTGTAATGTCAATAAATGAAACTTGGCCACATGGAATATAGAAATATAACATTCCATCTATAAAGTTACAATGCTTAAAAATAGTTTGAAGGATAACTGAACATACTCCTTTCCCATCTCTTCCAAAACTATAAGTGAATTACAGTACAGTGTTTTTCAGGTTTGCAAATATATACTCTGAGATTACTTGTTCAGAGTTCAATGCTATGACAGCTTCAAAATCTACATGGCTATTCTTCATATTAACTAAAATGTAATTTTAAACATTATGCCGTCCTTCCTCAACTCCTCTTACAGATTTCTTCTGTAATATAACTCTGGACCAATTCAATTACATCTCAAATCAGAAGAGGCTCAAATAAATAATATAAGAGTAAATCACTTTTCTTTAAGGCAGCTGGAGTTTATTAAGTTGAAATATTCCAAAGGCTTTCCTCAGAATGTTTTTAGAAATTTGCATTTGAAAATAACATAGGAAAAAGTGAATATTACTCATTTCAAGAATGTGTTGCTATTGATATTAAAACAAATGTTAAAAAATAGAAAAAGAATCTTGTTTTATCTTTTGTGGGTTGCTTGTGGTGTTAAAAAAATTTGGTGCTATTACTAAGCTTGTGTTGCTGCTTTTTATATGAACGGTTTGAATCAAAGCAGCTGTTTTTGCTAGGACAATAAGCCAATTTTGCTAGAAATTTTGAGGACATGATTTAAATGGAAAATCCACCCAAGAAGTCGTAGGAGGGTTATCTAGGCTATATAAAATAAGTCTCACAGTACCCACTATCCCCCTGTAGCTTCAATAAATGCCAATTATGAATAGATATCATCAGCATATGCGTATTCAAAATATAGTCTTGTCCGTGTGGGTGACTATGGTTGGAAAGCCTTACATGAAATCTAGGGTTTTGTTTTATTTTTTGCTTGTTTTGTTTTCTCATAGGAATACTTGGTTTTTCTGTTTATCAACCCACACTTCAATCATTTTCCAAGTTTTATAGAGCATATAATCTTGTTATCTGTAGAACTGCTTCTTTATCTATCACTGGCATAGATAGATCCCTCATAATTCATTAATTCCTTCAAAAACATAGACTGCCAATTGTTATTAGAAATTCTCTAGAGGGATTCTTTATAAAATGGAAGATTGTTCGTACCCCTGTGCTGATAATACCTTCCAGTGAGTCTCTAACTTTCAGGAGAAAGCCCCACTCTAATACACAGCTAGTGCTCGACTTACGACCACAACTGGCTCCGACAGACCAGTCGTAACATGATTTGGTCGTAAGGCTATATGTACAATACTGTGAAATGATGTTATAAAAATCTTTAAGTCATATTTTATCATAATTTTCTTTCATTATTGTTATATATCATAATTTTCTTTGTTCTTTTTATGTCAGTTGTATCATCTCTACACCATTTTGTTTCTTATTTTTACATTCGTCAGGTTTAAGTAAAACACTGCATTACTAGTACAACTGGTTTAACATTTGCAAAACATACAAAATTACAAAATACAGGTGCATACAAAAATACAAAATACAGGTGTAAAAAATACCATAGGAAACATTTTCCCAATTGCAAAACATATCAAAATATATAAAGATGTACGAAACATTTTATTGGCCGCTGGTACTTGGCTGCGGATCGTTGATGTCATCATCTGAGGCAGCAGTTGGGGTTACCAGAGTTGGTTCTTTCATAAACATGGTGAGCTTTGTCTGAATTGTATGTTTCTTTTTTTCTTCATAAATTTCACGATACGGACGAAACACATCGTGCGCCATCCGTTCAATCCTTGCAAATCATTCAATGTTTGGGTCCATTGCTTCAAAATGTATAAGAAGTTTATTCAGTAAAGATAAACTGTCTGATAATCCCTTCGTGGTGAACTTTCTTTCTGGCTCCTCCTCTTCTTTCTCTGCTTCCCTTCTTTCTTCTTCCGCCACTCTTTCTTCTTCCAGTTTGATTAGCTCTTCATTTGTAAGTTCTCCAGATTCTTTGTCTAGCAACTCTTCGACATCTTCCATTTCACACTCCAAAGACAGGTCTTTAGTGAGTTTTACTATTTTTCCTGAATCGTTTCAAGTTCATATTCACTGTCAAATCTGTCAAAATCATTAACATAGTGCTTAACACAATTTTTCCAGATGCCATTCACGCACTTTGTCGTCACAGCCTCCTAGGCAGTAGCGATATTCTTGATACACATCAAAATGTTGTAGTGTTTCCAAAAATTTCACAGTGTTCTGAGTCAGCATCTATAGCGGATATTGAGCGAAGGTGGTTCGGAGACAGTTGGCCTTTAATGTAGCAATCCAACCTTGGCCCATAGGCTGGATGAGTGGAGTCGTGTTTGGCAGAAGAAAAACAAATTTTACATCTGGATGGAGATCGCCTAGATGTGGTGGGTGTCCAGGCGCATTATCGAGTAGCAATAAAATCTTGACAGGAATATCTTTCTCCAAACAATATTCTCGAACTTGAGGAATAAAACAGTTCATAAACCTGTCTTCAAACAATCCTTGTGTCATCCATGCTTTACGTTGAGAACGAAAGTAGACGGGCAGTGTGTGCTTGTTAACTTTCTTGAACGCACGCGGGTTGTCTGAATGATAAATTAAGAACGGCTTCAGCTTAAACCCTGCGATGTTCCTGCCAAGCAGCAGAGTTAGCCTATCCTTAAATGCTTTAAATCCCGGCATGCTTTTGGCTTCTTTGTGAATATAAGTGCGTGCTGGCATCCGTTTCCAAAATAATCCAGTTTCATCAACTGAAAATCTGTTCTGCTAGATATCCCTCACCTGTAATTAATTCATCCAGACTATCAACAAACTTACGTGCTCCTTCCTCATCCGCACTCGCTGCTTCTCCAGTCACTCCAACACTATGCATCTGGAATCTTTTCTTGAATCTCTGGAACTGGCCAGTGCTTGCTACAAATTCTTGACTGTACTGTAATCTTCTCCAGCACGCTCCTTCAGAGTCTGAAATAGACTTCTCACCTTCATTTGCACAGTAAAAAGACTTAATGGTGTCTGTTTTTGAATTTGATCTTCCATCCAGATATATAGCAATTTCTCCATTTCGTGGATGGGCCCGCTTCGTTGCTTTGTTATAACTGTTGATTGCATGGGTGCAGAACCTTTCACAGCTTCACAAATTCTTTCTTTAACTTTCAAAATCGTCGACACAGTCGAGTGTGATAACTTCGTATCACGTGCGATCACATTCACTTTCTTTCCTCCTTCGTACTGCTTAATTACCTTCATTTTCGTGTCGAGATCAATGGCCTTTCTTTCCTTCTTGGCAGGCTGAGGCATAGACAAAGACAATTTCCTCTTGGTAGACATCTTGGGAGGGGTTTGATGAAAAATATCCAAGACACAAAGCACAAATTGCTGTACTGAGTCTGGGATAACAGTAGAAATGGTGCACGTGGAGATGGTAGTGCTGCCGGAAGCTGGTCCACACTGTCATACACCCAGCTGGGCAACGTTTGCGCTGCCAGACGCGGAGCAGTCGTGGCTAGCGATTGTGGTCATAAAGTCGAATGGTCGTAAGTTGCATAGGTCGTAAGTCGATCAATACCTGTAGAGTAGGTAAAGCCTTGTGGTTTGGTGTTGCTATTGCACCCTCTCCCTCATTGTGGCCTAAGACATATCGAATTTCTTGTGTCATCCCAAACTTATCATGCCTCTGCACATGTCCATCCCCTGTATTAAATTCCTCATCACAAACTCTAGTTACCTTTTGCAGGTACTATGAAAGTCAGCTTATGGGCTACACTCTTGAGAATTAGCACCTAGTAAATGCTTGTAAAAATAGAGGAAAAGATGGAAAAAAAAAAAAAAGCAGACACAAAGTAATGAATGAATTACTGGTTCTGTTTCTAACTGAGTCTAGATGGTTTTTCAGAGACTGATCCTCAGGGAGATGTCCAGAGCAAGAATGGTACCCATATAGTCTGCTGAAACTCCTGGTGCAAGTCAGTGAATTGGTCTGTTTCACAATGCCAAGAGAGTGGTGTGTGTATGTGCATGTGTGTCAGTGTGCATGTTTATTTTTCTCTTAGGGAAGATAATGGTCATTCTGAAACTCAAGCAAGTTGCTGAGAGCGCCTCATATTGAACCTGGTCTGAGGTAATCTAGAATCTATTCTCTGTCCATAACTTGCTAATATAAATAGCTTCACCACGTAGAGAAAAAAAAATCACAGAAGAGATAGAATAGAAAAGTCAAGGACCTTTGGATTCTAAAAGAGCATATTTCTAGAAAATTGCTAATCCAGAGATCCAAACCTACCTTGACAGCAAGGAAGTCTAGAATGGGACCCTCATTACAGAGTCCTCTTCCATTATCCCACTCCAGGTTTGAGTGAAGGCTGCCGATGGCTTCTCTTAGGCCTGCACCATGGTTGGCCCCTGGTTACTGTGAGAAGCAACCAGTCCTCACTGGGGTAGGTCATGCACCTTCTTACATACCTGAATGAATTGATGTCAAACGATTTGAATATCATCTTTATCAAATTTATTTTTGTACAAAGATTCTCTTTTTAAGAAAATGGTAGCCCCCACCCAAAGTTACCATAAGTTAAAGTGTTATAGGTCCTAGGAAGCCGATAATGTGCTCAGAAAGTGATCCCCACTGGCTGCACCCTAACGCTGTTGTTACTGTGGATTGGTTGCTGCCTGTGCTACAGTGGCGCCCCAAGTATACTTATGTTTTCATTGTTTACATATATTTTCTGTCTTTGCTCTTAATCTGTAAATATCTTTAAGGAAATCGCTGTCTGTGAATCATTCTATTCTTCATAGCACCTTGCATGATGTTTTACAAACAGAGGTAAAGAAATACGGGTTAAGTTACTGAAAGAATAAAGAAAAATTTATATTTTTGACTTTGGAGCATGCAGGGTGACTGTCTTTACCTTCTTTCTATAGTAAAACCCCGTTGGCTCCATGTTGATTTCATTGTTCTATTAACTTTGATAAAATCTAGTCTTCTAACTTGGTCATAGACATAGCTGTACCAAAATAATGAAAAATCTTAGGTCTTTTTGAACAAATATGAATAAAAATGTGAACTGATCTCTTTATATTAAAAAGTTTTAGCATTCACAATTACTTGGATTTCAATAACTTTGTAAATATTTGGGGATAGGAATATTTGGGAACATTTTTAGGTTATACTTGTTGGTCTCTTGAACTTGCATTACCTTTCAAATAGAGTTGCAAAACGCACTATGCAAAGTTATCTTCTGCTGCTTTTTGTGGCTTGATCATTAAACTCAAATTAATACCCTTCATTTCTCCTATGGCAAAAAGTACTCCTCGTGGTAAAGTAGAATATATTATATATTTGCCATGTATCCAGCATTTTAAAAACAGTAATTAGCATCCTGCATCATTTTATAAAATCTAGTAATTCAAGCCTGCAGAATTTTTAAAAAATCGTAATAAATGATTACCTGGGAGGAAATGACTGCTTTTCTTGAACCGAAGATATTTGAAGCCCTGCAAGTAGTCAATAAAAGCCACTGGTTGCTTTTTTTTTCTGTAGTCCTCTCAAAAGATGATACTAATTTTTAACTGAGATGATAAAAGCAAATTAAGTTTTACTTGATAGCATTTCATGGAGGGATTTGGGTTTTTATTTCCCTTTTCCTTGTAATTGAAAAAAATTAAATTTTATTGTTCTCCAGATTATAGTACCCATTCCTTTGGCTTCGCCATTTTTATTCTGAAGCAAGCACTGAATTAGATACCTACACATCTAAATTCTTAGCCTGTCTCTGTGTATCAGCCCGTGAATTTGTTTTTCACCCTATAGGTGTAGTCAAGGTCTAACATATACACAACATGTGTCTGGCGCTTAACAGAAGCCCAGCCACTGTTTATGGAATGGAATAATTCGTGCTTAATGTGACTTTGGTCAAAATTTTCTCATCTCTAAAATTGAATATAGTGACATTCAACTTCCCTTTCCTTTAAAATTTTATGATTCTACATAAGCCCTTTCCCAAATTGCTATGAATGTAAATTTCAAAGTATTTCAGAGCAGAGCAAACTAGGCTACTTTTTTTATTGCCTAAGGTATAGATTTATCTTTCATCAATGGGTATTCATTTTTGGAGACAAAAGGTCATGTACATGATACAGTATTACATTCTTAATGATAAAAGCTTTTCTCTGCAAACTATTTTGCCATAAAACTTGGGTTGAAAAAGGGTTGAATATCAGGTAGTATCAGAGACCGTGTGTGTGTGTGTGTGTGTGTGTGTGTGTGTGTGTATATTTTAAATTTAAGTTCTGGGGTACATGTGTAGAACATGCAGATCTGTTACATAGGTTTACAAGTGCCATGATGGTTTGCTGCATCTGTGATCCCATATTTATCCTGCCAAAGTGATCGAATTTTTTTATTTTTAAAACATATAGCTTGTATTGGACCAACAGTGACAGACATTTTCAAGGGTACCCCAAAGAACAAATATTGAAGTCTCAACACCAGGCAGTGCTAGACTGGAAAGTGTATTGGTGTTATTGGTCTAGGTATGTTGAAAGATATAAATGTAAATATTCAAAAAATTCAGCAAAGCACAAACAGGATAAATTCAAAGAAAACCGCACCAAAATAGAAAGTCCTAAAGAAATAGAGAGAAAAGCAAATTATTACATAGAAGGAAGATCAAGTGATCTCTGATTTCCCATCAAAACAGTGGAGTCCTGAAGCCAGTGAAACACCATCTTTATGGTGAGAATGTATCTCAAGAATGAAGGCAAAACTAAAGACACTTCCATTAAAAAGCTACAAGAATTTGTTACCAGTAGATTTACCAGTAGATCTGCACTACACAAAATTCTAACAGGCATTTTTCATACTGAATGAAGAGCATCTAAGATATATATACATGTATGTCTTATATATACATGTGTCTATATACATATATGTGTATATATAGCAAACCAACAAAGAAAAAAGCACTCATAAGGCAATATTCAAAAAACCTATATAATTGAATAGCAAATTAAAGTGTTGTTTCCCCCACTATTACTTTCAACTGTGCTTGGGGAAGTCTGCCTTACTGCCTCTAACACATCTCACCCAAACACACAGCTTTTCAATCTCTTCCTGTAGTTAAAAAGGAACTCTTTCTGTCTCCTGGACTTCCTCTTATCTGATAAATGCTCACTCTTCCCACTTTTGCTAGCCAAGTTTCAGCTGAAAATCAGGAGCAGGGAGAGGTGTGGCCTGTTCGATATCTCCTTCTTTCTCTTTTCTGTGTCCCTTACTCTTTATGTTGTTGGAGGAAACAAATAATAGTAAATAAAAACACCTGATTATCTTCGTATTAACAAGTTCTGCCATGGTCTTCTTTAAGCAGCTAAAACACAAGTCTGCAGCCTCTGGGCACACCAGAGGGCCTATGTCATAGGAATTCAGACTCTGGTTCTGTCCTGGGGCCTGTGGCACAGATACTCAGAGCCTGATCATCTCCCGGGACCTGTGAGCAATCTTAGGCCACCTCATGGCCTGCTTTAGTGATGGGCCACTAGGAAAACTTTTCGTGCTTGGCATTCAGCAGCGTAACCTCAGCCAACTTTTCTCGCCAGATACTGTTCAGTCATATATTTCAGGGAATCCCTCTTTGTCCAGGTGTGTTAAGTAAATACAGAAAATAGAAGCCAGTCTCTACTAGGCTGCTCAAGACTGACTTCTTTCTTCTGTGTTTACTTAACACACACAAAATGTCTCAACCTCACTACCTCACTACCCCAAACTAGTGGGCATGGCTTTTCTTTGCTCAGAGGTCACCCGTACCCATCCTCCATTAAAAAGAGCAGAAGGCATCTCAGAAGTCTCTTCTTAAGTGAACGGTCAATCAGTAATGAGATGCTGGCCTTTATTTTAATCCTTCTTACTTGATTGTAAAGACAAAAACAGATCCCCTTTCTATTACTAAACAAGAAAGGAGAGAAAAGCCATAGAAGTCTTCCTCTAAGCCAGTAACCCACCATTCCCTTATACACCCTCAAATCTTCATCTTCCTTACATATTTTGTTAGAAGAGATTAATGATGGAAATACTTGAAAAAATGGAATAATTTTGACTGCCTGGGTTTAAACACAAGCATGCTGTGTCTTTCAATGTGGACTCTCTTTAGAATGTGGGAGTAATCATCACCTCTTTGTTTTAATATCTGAACCTGATTCACCAATTCAAAAATTAAGAGAAAAGCAAATCATTACAAAAAAGATCTATTCAGCATTCTGTTAAAATTGCACAGATTAAAATCGTCTAGGTGTAAGGTCTACCGGTTGTTCTTAAATAACAACAACAACAGCAAAATGGCTGGTCATAGTATCTCATGCCTGTAATTTCAGCACTTTGGAAGACCAAAGTGGGCAGATCACTTGAGGCCAGGAGTTTGAGACCAGCCTGGCTGACATGGCAAAACGCATCTCTACTAAAAATATAAAAATTAGCTGAAAGTGGTGGCACAAACCTCAGCTACTTGGGAGGCTGAGGCAGGAAAATCACTTAAACACGAGAGGCAGAGGTTGCAGTGAGCCAAGATTACACCACTGCAGTCCAGCCTGGGTGGTAGAGCCAGACTCCATCTCAAAAAAATAAATTAAATCAATCTCTCTCTCTCCCTCCCTCCCTCCCTCCCTCCCTCCCTCTCTCTCTCTCTCTCTCTCTCTCTCTCTCTCTGGAAGGTGGAGCAAGATGAAATAACTCGTTTAAAATTCTTGGGAATGTTGAATTTCTATTGCATTCACTTACTGTGAGTAGACACTTAAAAATAAAAGCATTTTGTGAGGTTTGATCTGAATGACCCCCAGAGCAACTCTGTCCCCTAAGGTTTTGTAATCTCTATGCTTATAATGAACAGGTTAATTAGCTATAGCTATGTCCATAATGGGAATCACACTTTTTAGGATCAGTTGCAAGTTCTACAAATTTTGAGCTAATGACTTAATCAGTGACACACAATGTGTTCTATATGCAAATTTATGGCTTCACTGTCACCTATTTTAATGTCTTCTAAGTCTGCATCCACTTGATTCTCTCCTGAAATCTATAAAAATACATGGAATGCTCATAGGTAATTTGACATAATCAAAACTAGACCTGTCCTCTTCTATCCAAAATGTTGTATTCCTATATTTATTCATTTAGTAAATATATTTTGAGCATTACTTTCATGATCAGTCAGTCTCACAGAGGGAGATGGGATCTGTGGATAGTGAGATCTGTGGGCAGGGTAAAGCAGGAAATAGAGGATCAAGGGAGTGGTTTTTTATGTAAGTAGGTCAGCGAAGTTTTCTTTTTTTTCCCATTTATTTTATTGCATTTTAGGTTTTGGGGTACATGTGAAGAACATGCAAGATTGTTGCATAGGTACACACGAGGCAGTGTGATTTGCTGCCTTCCTCCCCATCACCTACATCTGGCATCTCTCCTCTTGCTATCTCTTCCCAGCTTGCCACCCCCCACCGCCCCTCCCCTATTCCCCCCAACTGACCCCAGTGCGTAGTGCTCCCCTCCCTGTGTCCATGTGTTCTCATTGTTCAATACCCGCCTATGAGTGAGAACATGCGATATTTGATCTTCTGCTCTTCTGTCAGTTTGCTGAGAATGATGGTTTCCAGGTTCATCCATGTCCCTACAAAGGACACAAACTCATCGTTTTTTATGGCTGCATAGTATTCCATGGTGTATCTGTGCCACATTTTCCCTATCCAGTCTATCATCGACGGGCATTTGGGTTGGTTCCAGGTCTTTGCTATTGTAAACGGTGCTGCAATGAACATTCGTGTGCACGTGTCCTTATAGTAGAACGATTTGTAATCCTTTGGATATATACCCAGTAATGGGATTGCTGGGTCAAATGGAATTTCTATTTCTAGGTCCTTGAGGAATCGCCACACTGTCTTCCACAATGGTTGAACTAATTTACACTCCCACCAACAGTGCAAAAGTGTTCCTACTTCTTCACATCCTCTCCAGCATCTGTTGTCTCTAGATTTTTTAATGATCGCCATTCTAACTGGTGTGAGATGGTATCTCAATGTAGTTTTGATTTGCATTTCTCTGATGACCATTGATGAGGGTTGCGACATTAAGAAGCTATAGCTGTAAATCACACAGATACTGGAAGGAAGAGCACTCCAGAGACAGGAGCTGTCTTGAAGTATTCAGAAAAAGGAAAGGAAGCAAGTGTGCCTGGAACACAGTGAGCTCAGAGAAGTGCATAGCTCAGGTCACATACGGTCCTCTGAGCTGTTACAAGGACAGTATTTTTGATCAGGGTAGGATGTGAAGAGCCGGAGCTGCTGGCTGAACCTAAGGACAATACTGACTGCCACTGTCTTATGTTGGTTGTCATCATCTCTCATCCTTTTTAATCCATAACTGCCATTTTTACCTGCTGTCTTATCATTCCTAAATTCACCCTCTGAAGTCAGATTATAGTCTTTCTAAAATGCGTATCTTATTCTGTGGCACTTGTTACTTAAAATGCCCCCAAGGTTTCATTAAAGACCAGGTCTAATCTTTTTAGATTAGCATACAAGATCTTTTGTAATCTAGTTCTTTCTTGCCTAACCAGAGCATTCTCACATAGCTGCCCCTTAAAACAACTAATAGTTCTTTAAATGCACGTTAGTGTCAGATGTCTCTGCACATGCTGTTCTTACTTTCTGATGTCCCATTAACCACTGGGTTCTCTGCTCTTCGTCTACCATTGCATGCCTCCTCCACACTGATGCCTTCCTTGACTTTCCCGAATTATGTTCAGGGATACTTTCTATGTGTGCTTCCTTTTATCAAAATGTATTTTCATGGTCTTTTTACATTTTTTATCTTCTCTATTAGATTATGAGCTATGAAAGGTCAGTGGTTAATTGTGTGTCTGTCTCTTTTTGTATGTGTGTTATCTATTTCGAAGAGCCTACCATGGTGATTGGAACATAATAGATGCTAAAGAAAATTCCTCTTAAATAAATAATGCAGATTCATCTAATATGTTGCAGGTTATCACTTATTCTGAACATTAAGAGGAACACTTCAGCAAAAGAGTGAAAAGACAATCCAAAGGAAATAAGAAACTGTTTGCAAATTATACATCTTATAAAGGTCTAGAATCCAGAATATATAATGAATACTAACAAATCAACAGAAAGACACTAATAAAAAACAGCAAAGAATATGATTAATTATTTCACCACAGAAGATACACAAATGGCCAAGAAGCACAAGCAGAGATGTTCAGTATCATTACAGTCATCAGAGAAATGCAAATCAAAACCACAATGAAATAGTACTTCACATCTACTAGGATGGCCATAATAAAATGATCATTTTAACTTGTTTATCTCCATAAACAGCCTGCTTACACATAAGGCCACATTTTAAGATACTAGACATTAGGACTGCCATACATTTTTTTGGAGCATGGATATAATCCAACCTGCAGCAGCACTAAAATTGCTAAGCTCTGTGAATGTAATGAAAGCTTCTGATCTTAATAGTGCCCCATTTTTAAATGTAAGTGGACAAAAGAGCTTAGAAAATAACTTTGAGGAAACAGGATATACAGGATGAAGGAAGTTAAGAAACAAATTTCAGATAGGTATGAAAAGGCATCAACAAACAAGAGCAGGTGCTCTAACTGAGCCAGGGTTTAACATCAACTCTATTCCTATGTGGATTTCTTTCCTTTTCATTTTTATAAATGTAAGCACTGAGAAACTTTGTTCATACAAATAAGCAGATAGATATGAAAGAGATCTCCTTGTAGCTGTTAATTAGTTGAACTTGCTTAGTTACATATAAAAAGCACATACAGATCAATCAGCAAAGTTTTTAAGGCGCAAATTAACTGGTAACAGGATTAGGTCCTACTATAATTTTGTTGAAAGCAAAGCTTTGCAAACCACCACCTACCCTGCATAAAGCTGTTATTTAATCAGTAGAGTTAGTGACTTCCTCTACACAATCCATCATATTTCAAAGCTTTCTTTTCGGTACTCAGAGATTTTTATATTTTTGGAGCAATGTTTGGCAGTAAATTTCAGAGTGGACACATGGATTTTTGTTTTGTTTTGTTTTGTTTTGCTTTGCTTAAAATAAGCACAAAGAAATATTTGTATGCATAGCTCTATGAATTTTACCACAGGTAGAAATTCAAATAAACACCGTAACAAGGAAACAGAATAGTTGCATCATCGCCTTGCACCTGCCATTAAAATACCTTCTTTATGTTACTGCTTTTCCCTCATAGTCTAATTCTTCCTCCTACAACCCCCTCACTCATAACGATGCTGATCCAGTCTCCATTGCTCTACATGTTTCTTTTGCAGAACGTTATGTAAATGGATTGATACAGTAAGTCCCCTTTAGAAACTTTTCTTTTTTCACTTAGTTTAACGCGTTTGAATACAACTGGATTATTTCTTGACCCTGAAAAGCATTCCATTGTATGGATGTACCACAACTGTGTATCCATTCATCCACTGAAGGATGTTTGGGTTATTTTTAATTTGAGGCTACTATGACTAGAGCTTCTGCAAGCTTTTGTGTGCAGGTTTTGTGGAAACATAGGCTCTCATTTGTATTAGTCTATTGTCACACTGCTATAAACAACTAGCTGAGACTGGGTAATTTATGACGAAAAGAGGTTTGACTCACAGTTCTACCGGCCGTCCAGGAAGCATGATTGGGAGGCCTTGGAAAACTTACAATCACGGCAGAAGTGCAAAGGGGAAGCACACGCCTTGTTCACATGGGAGGGCAGAAGGAAGAGAGAGTGAAGGGGGAAGTACTGCACACTTCCAAACAAACAGATTTTGTGATAACTCACTCACTATCAGAACAGCAAGGGGAAATCTGCCCCCAGGATTTAATTACTGCCCAGCAGGTCCCTCCCCCAACACTGGGGATTACACTTCCACATGAAATTTGGGTGAGGATACAGAGCAAACTATTTCATCATTTCCACAATGTAAATACCTAGGCATAGGATTGGTGGGCCGTACATTGTGTATATGTTTAATGTTTAATGTTTTCAGAAACTGCCAAACCACCTTTCAGAGTGGCTGTACAGTACTACATTTGCATCAGCAGTGCATAACTCCTCCAGTCATTCTACATCCTCGTTACCCTTGGTATTGTCAGTATTTATTATTCTAACCATTCTAACAGTTTTATATAAAAATGGAAATGGGCCATTTTGAAAGGAGAGATGAAGAAAAAAACAGAATACAATATTTAAGAACAATAAAACAATTACAAAATATGTGACATATACATAATTGGAATATCAGGAAAAGATAAAATGAAGCAGAACTAATGTGTGAACCAATAATGGCTGATATTTCTCCAAATTAATCTCAAATATCAAACTACAGGTCAAGGAAGCTCAAAGAACAATAAACAGAATAAATCCCCAAAACAAAACTAAATAAATATAAAAATAACACCTATATACTCTATCTAAAGTAAAATATTTAAAGTATTGAGATAAAAAGAAAAAAACCTAGCTGTCAAATTATCCTCCAGTGGTGAAGGAAAAACAAATAGTTTCTCAGACAAACAAAAATTGAGAGCATTTTCACCAGTAGACTTGTCTTGCAAAGAATGTTTAAGAAGTTCTATAGAGAGAAGGAGAATAATATAGGTTAGAAAGTAAGATTTACATAAAGAAAGCAAGATAATCAGAAAAGGAATAAGTGAAGTTAAATAAAAGTATATTTTTCTTTTTTGTGTGTGTGTGGTTTTTTTAGATGGAGTTTCACTCTTGTTGCCCAGGCTGGAGTGCAATGGCACGATTTCAGCTCACTGCAGCCTCTGCCTCCTAGGTTCAAATGATTGTCCTGCCTCAGCCTCCCAAGTAGGTGGGATTACAGGCGTGCGCTACCACACCTGGAAAATGCTGTATTTTTTTAGTAGAAGTGGGGTTTCACCATGGTGGTCAGGCTAGTCTCAAACTCCTGACCTCGAGTGATTGACCTCCATTGGCCTCTGAAAGTGCTGGGATTACAGGCATGAGCCACCACGCCCAGCCAAAAATGTATTTTTCTTATTCCTAGTTGATCTAAAGATAACAGTTTGCCAGAAATCACAGCAACAATGTATTCATTTATGTATATATACATATATGCTTGTGCATAGGCGAGGTGGGTGACAGCAATGATACAAGGGCCAAGAGGAAACAATGACGATTACTGTATTATTATAAGATGCTTGCACTACCCGCGTACAGCACCATTTGAAAGTGAACTTGGATTTGTTGTAAATGCGTACTGCAAACTCTAGGGGCAAGTACTATAAAAGGTTAAAAAAGAAATATAACATGTATTCTAGGAAAGGAGAGAAAATGGAAATATATAAAATGTTCAATTACAACCACAAAAGGCAGGAAAAGTGGAAAATAATAGAAAAAAACAAAGGAGCAATAAATAATAAAAGTAACAAACATGAGAAATATTAATACAACTGTATCAATAATCATTTTGAATATCAGTCTAAATTCACAACTAAAAGACGGAAATTGTAAAATTGAATCAGAAATAAGAACAAAATAAATGTTGTCTGCAAGAAATCCACTTTAAATATAAAGACACATACATATTAAAATGTTGAGAATGATATATCATGATTTTCTTTTCATAAGAAAGAAGGAGTACCTTTACTAATTTCAGATAGAGCATTCTTCAAAGATAGAAGGTAATTAGAGAAAAATAGGAGCATTACACAATAATAGTGACTATTCCATCAAGACATAGTAATTCTTAATATGTATGCATCCAACAAGAGAGCATCAAGAATACATGATGCAAAAATTGATACAGCTTCAAGGAGAAACAGAATGTGCTGTTACATCTGGAGACTTTAACACTTCTTTATCACAAATGGACAGACCCAGCAGACAGAAAAGCAGTAAGAAAATAGTTGAATTGAACAGCACCATGGAGTAATTGAATATAATTCACATATAAAGACTGCTTCATTAAAACAGCAGAATGCACATTCCTCTCAAGCTCACATAAAATATTCAATAAGACGGATTATGTTCTGGATCATAAAATACATGTTAACAAATGTAAAATAATAGAAATCATACAACATCTACTCTCAGACTACAATGGAGTCAGGCTAGAAATAAATGACAGAAAGATAGGTGAAAAATCCCAAAATACATAAGATTAGACAACACACTTCTAAATAACACATGGGTCAAAGAAGAAATCTCAAGAGAAATTTTAAAATATAGTGAAAATAAAACTTATCCAAATTTGTGGGACACAGCAAAATCTCAAATTTTGTGGGATACAGTGCTTAGAGGGAAATTTATAACATTGAATGCATGTATTAGAAAAGAATAAATATGTAAAATCTGTACTCTAAGCTTTCTTTTTTGGAAACTAGAGAAAGAAAAACAAATTTTGTCCAAAACAAGCAGAAGAAAATAAGTAATAGCGAGAAATAAGTAGAGGAAATATATCAAATGTTAGTTTTGAAAAGATCAATAAATTGATACACTTCTAGCCAGGCTAACTAAGAAAAAAGGAGAGAATGCATATTACCAATGCCAGAAATAATACAGGGAATATCACTACAGATAGCCTGGACATTAAAAGGACAGTAAATAAATGTTATGAACCAGTACTATGACCACAAATATGGTAACTAGATAGAATGGACCGCTTCCTAGAAGGACATTAATATGGGTTGGCTGTGCTGCCACTCAAATCTCACCTTGAATTATAATGATCCCCACATGTCAAGGGTGGGACCAGATGGAGATAATTGAATCATGGAGGCAGTTTCCATCATACTGTATTCATGGTAGTGAATAAGTCATAAGATCTCATAGTTAAATAAATGGGAGTCCCCTGCACAAGCTCTCTTGCCTGTTACCATGTAAGACGTGACGTTGCTCCTCCATCACCTTCTGCCATGATTGTGAGGCCTCCACAGTCATGAATGATCACAGATCACTTACGATCTGTGAGTCAATTAAACTTCTTTCTTTTAAATTACCTAGTCTCTGGTGTCTTTATTAGCAGCTTGAGTACAAACCAGTACAGACACAATCTGCTAAAACTGACACAAGAAGAAACAGACAATCTGTTTAGGCCTATATCTATGCAGGAAATTTAATCAATCCCTAAAAATCTTCTAAAACAGAAAGGTCCAGACCAGGTGAGCTAAACTAGTGGATTCTACCAGATATTAAATGAAGAGATTATAGCAATTCTCAACATCTCTTTCAGAAGACAAAATTGGAGGGAATATTTTCTAACTAATTCTATAAGGGCAGGTTACCCTAATTTATATATATAATTGGTCTATAGATTGCACATATATCAGCAGGTAAATATATATATATATATATGTATATATATATATATATATATTTACTTTTTACTTATTTTATATATATAGTATAGCAAAGTTGCAAAATACATGGTTAATATACCAAAGTCAATACCTTTCCTATATACCCATAAATGGCTATATAGTAATGAATTTTAATTTGAAATTTTAAGTAAAGTTACCATTTACGTTAGCTCTTCCAAAATTACTTAGGTATAAATTTAAAAAGTAAGTATGTGCAATACCTATATGAGAAAAATACAAAACTCTGATGAAAGAAATCAGAGAACTAAATAAATGGAAAAATACTCCATTTTCATGAATAGGAAGATGCAATATTGTCAACATGTTAGTTATTCCCAAGTTAATCTATAGCTTCAACAAAATTCCATAGAAAATTCTAAGAAGTTATTTTGCTGATATTAAAAAATGGATTCTAAAGTTTATATGGAAAGGTGTAAGACCCACAATAGCTGACTCAGTATTGAAGGAGAAGAACAAAGTTGTAGTATTGACTATCTGGCATTAAGACTTAATATAAAGCTACAGTGATAAAGACAGTATGATATTGGTGAAAGAATAAACAAGTAGATGAAGCGAACAGAATAGAGAGCCCAGAAATAGACCCATGTAAACATATGCAGCTGATAATTGACAGTGGAGTAAAGGCAGCAGACATTGGAATAAAGATAGTCTTAAAGGACGCTTGGATTACTGAACATCCACATGCAAACACGTGAATCTAGACATAGACTTTACACTTTTCACAAAAAACAACTAATATTAATCATGGACCCAAATGCAGAATGCAAAACTATAAAACTATAAGGAAAAAGAAGAAAATCTAGATGATCTTGGGTATGATGAGGACTTCTTACATACAGTACTGAAACACAAACTGTGAAAGAAATAATTGATCAGTCGAATTTCATTACAATTTCAAACATTGTTCTGTAGGAGACAATGTCAAGAGAATGAGAAAACAAGACACAGACTGGGAGAAAACATTTGCAAAAGACACATCTGATAAAAGATTGTTACAAAAAGTATACAAAGAACTCAACACTGACAGAAACGTGGGCAAAAGACCTTGACAGTCATCTCCTTAAATATGATGTTTCAGAACTTATCAGCAATAAATGTGCCCTTTGTTTATTTACCAGTATCAGAAATAATACAGGGAGTATCACTACAGATAGCATGGACATTAAAAGGATAATAAAGAAATGTTATGAACCAGCACTGTGACCACAAATATGGTAACTAGATAGAATGGACCACTTCCTAGAAGGACACTAATAGGGGTTAGTGTCCTCTAGGTGAGTGCATACACTGAGGGACATCCAGATAATGGAATAATATTCAGCACAATAAAGAAATGAACTATGCATTCATAAAAAGATATATGAAATATTTAAATAAACATTATTAAGTGAAAGAAGCTAATCTGAAAAGCCTACATGGTGCATGCTGCATGATTCCAACAGTGGTACATTCTGGAAAAGGCAAAATTATGGAGACAGTGAAAAGATGAGCAGTTTCCAGGTGTTAGGCAGAGAAAGGGATGAATAAGCCAAACACAGAGGGTAATGAGGGCAGTAAAACAATTATTGGGGATATACTACAATGATGGATACAAGTCACTGTATGTTTCTGAAAATTTATAGAATGTACTACCTCAGGAATAAAATTTAATGTAAATGATAAATTTTGGCTGCTAATGATGTGTCAGTGTGGGTTCACAAATTTTAACAAATATACCTCAGCTCTGTGTCCCCACCCAAATCTCTTGTCAAATTGTAATTACCAATGTTGTGGGAGGCAGTTGGTGGGAAGTGGTTGAATCATGGGGGCAGACTTCCTCCTTGCATACTCATGATAGAGTTCTCATGAGATCCAGTTGTTTAAAAGTGTATGGCACCTCCCCCATCTCTGTCTCCCTGTTGCTCCAGCCACATAGGACATGCCTGTTTCCCCTTCACCCTCTACCATGATTGTAAGTATCATGAGGCATCCCAGCCATGCTTCCTGTACAGCCTGTGGAACTGTGAATCAGTTAAACCTTTTTCTTCTTAAATTACGCAGTGTCAGGTAGTTCTTTAGAGCAGTGTAAGGATGGGCTCACACAGCACCACTCTGATGGGGGGTTTTGATTGGGGGAGCCATTTTATGATAGCGAAGACAGGATGTATAGGGGAACTCTGTACATTCCATTCGATTTTGATGTAAACCTAAAATTTCTCTAAAAATAACAATAAAAAAATAATATAAATTTGTAGAAAATGTTATCAGATTATTATACTACAATATTCTACAATTATATTTTTAAGTTCAGTTTTGGATATATGAACACTTATTACGTAATCCTTTATGTCTTTTTTGCTTTTCTGAAATATGAATTAGCAGAAAAAATATTTTTAACTCGTTATTTTCTTGTACCACCAGGCATTCTTTATGTCTATTAAATGATGCAGTCAATTCCAATTCTTCAGCTCTTATGCCTCAAGTCTTTAATCTTACTATTACTTTGAGAAAAAAAAAACTATCAAATATTCATACAGTTGCCAAGGCTACTGATAATATTCTTTATTATAAAAATTTATTTTTACATTTAGAAAACATGAAATAGTAGTCTTTTGAAAATCAACTATTAAAATTAATTGTTGATAGTTTTGAATGATACACAATGTGAAAAATAACTTTTCAATAACTAAACATTAAGCTTTTTCATTTTAAGAATGCCTTAATTATTAGTTAGTTAGTTCTTCATTAGGAAGTAGATTAGGTCATTAAAACAGTTGCTGTAATTTACCGAAGACAATAGTATGGTGAATTCAATATTTGTAGTATAATATTGTCATTTTCTTTATCTGCATACTGTACTTTCTATATGAATTGGTTTTCTTGAACCATCATTACTGAACAGAAAAATTAATCTGGATTGTTTATAAAAGAGATGAAATTCCATTTTATTCTAGAAACATCCATTGCTACTGTTTTTGCCTTTTACGTACATTTTGTCCAAAATCTAAACTTTGGGCTTCCTGAGGGAAGCATGTCTGGTTCAGGCACTTAGTCTCATCACTCCTCAAATTGTCCCCCTCTTCCTAAAGCAAAGGTTGTTTATTAAATGATGGAATGAATCAGCAAGTGAGTGAAGCTTATTGAAGGCTGCTTTGACAAAATTCCCTTTTTTTGGTTTGTATTGCGCTATGATACTCACATGTATAACTCAATATATTATTAATTTAATTGATTTGTAGATTTTATATCTTTGCTTCTACATAATATTTTAGGTGATCTTTCTAATTTGTATTTCCTAATTTCTTAAAATTGTATTCAGGCCTTGATGCCAGTTTACCTGTTTTAGACAAAGTTTTAGAGTCAAGAAGTTTCTTTGACTCTGCTGATCACAAACAGAAATGGCCCGAGATAGCACTGGGTAAATGTCAATAAAATTATTCTATTTTTGCAGATGTTTAGATTTATCTGTATCAAATTTGACTGTGAATACGTGTCTCCATGTGTAATGATCTAAAGCTAAATGATGAAAGCTGTTCTTCAAAGAAAAAAGAAGACATTCTGAATCTTCACTGTAAATTATACGCCATACAAAATCAGTCCAAATTGTTCAAACTCTTGGACACTCACAGTGTGATTATGCTCACTGCCGAGAGTACTGTGTAATTATCCTAGTTAACAGCAGTGTGCTATGCTCGTCTCCTAAGAAGAGATGCAAGACATAGAACTAAAATAAGTACAGATGCGGGTCCCTGTTTTTGTTCTCTGACTCAGCATGTGAAAAACAACCACTCAATTCCAGGCTTTTCGCATTACCCTAGTAAAGATGTTAAGCTAGATGAATCAAGTGTTTGCTTGGTAAATACGAATTTCTGCAGTTGAGATGGAAGGCCAAGTGCTATTTGTGTCTCAAAAGCTAAATTCACTTAATAGAAATGAACATTAATTTTCCTTCCATAATGAAGGAAATCTGTTGACTCTTTTGTATCTTTTTGATTTCTCAGCATGGGAAAACTGTTTACTGAAACATTTTGAATTTTGATGATACTGCATTGTAATTTATGATAGTTACAGTATCAGACAATAATAAGAAAAAATAAGATGATGAGAAAGTGGATGAGAGCTAGGCAAGTCTGAGGCCACATTCCTACCTTGGAAAAGAAAATAGAAGCTAACAGGGTGCTTGATTTAAACAGATAGAAGTAAAATGGGTGAAATTTGTTACAGTAACATGGTTGTTGGTTTCCTCCCTACCTGAGCTTTATTTACCATCCTAGAGAAGAATTTGGGTATCAGGAACGAAGCTGCAGTAATATAAAGCCTTCCCCTTAGTACATAAACCTCATTTTCCCAGAGGCTCCTCTGGGCCCTTTAAATCAGGCTTCACTCTTAATTGTATCAATTAAGCGTGCCCCAAGTAAGCCACAGGGGCAAAGCTGAGAAGTCAGAGAAGGAGGTGAGTATGTGGCAATCCTCTTGACATAATGGAGACTAACCTAAATTACATACTTTATTATAATGGCATTACTAACCTAAATATCATTGCAGATGATTCATTCCCATCATAATCATGAGGGAATCCTGCAAGTGAGCCTGAGAGAGAATTGGATCCTCATTTTTTATCATTTGATTTGACACGTTCTGCTTTGAAAACATAATAGCCATTTAAGAGTGTGTGGCATTTGTAATCCATCTCCAAAGGGTTGTTCTTTTACATCCAGCCTAGATCAGTAAGACCAAAAAATCATGGATATTTAAGTGCAGTTAAAAGGGGTTGGTTGGGAATGAGGCTGTTGTTACCCTGAGCACATTTCGGAGTTAGTTACTCTGCTAACTGGAGCTAATGGGACAGTTCTCCATGGGCAAAATGAATCTGAGAGTCTGAAGCAGTGACCTAGATAATCCAGGCAAACTGCCCACTTCTGCCTGGAGTGTCAGGAAAATTGCTCTAATTCCCCACTTCACTTTGATAGTGGAAGCCAAGTCAGTTTTCTTCAGTGTCCTATTAAGCTCCAAGCTCCTCTTGGTCTTTAGGCTGGGGCTGAGCCTGTCAGTTGGAGCTCATTCTCTGTAGCTCTGGCTTTGATTGCTATGGAACTGGATGGGGCTGAAATAATAACTCTGCTGACCTCGTGGGAGCTGTAGGGCCATGTTATCCATCCAGTCACTCTTGTGTCATTTAAAATAGTGCTGAATGAATAGCAGTAACTGAATGCTTCAGTCCTGGTCGTTATTTTATCTATTCATCCATTCTACACATTTACCACGTGTCCATTACATTCCCATTACGGTCCACGGTAACAGTATGTCCGTGGTTGTATTGGGAATTCGTCATTTCTTTTGGCCATTCAGCCCCTGAACATATTTCATGTGTTTTAGAAATTCCTCAAATTGTTTGCTCTCTGCTCCTTTCTGGGTAGGCCAGTCACTCACTCGTCCTGCCTTACCTTTCAGTTATGATACAGGCTGTATTTTTGAAGAGGAAGCTGACGAAGCAAAGAATCGGGCATTGTGCAGATGGTGGGATCTCTGGCTAAGTTCCAGGGTAGTGGGGTAGTACCTTAAAGTGTCCAACCTTGTCATTGTTAGCTATAGAAGCCAAAGGGTCTCTACTTAGGGTAGCAGAGGTGATATCTTTGTTGAACTCGTTCTGCAAGATTTCAATCATTTCCCCTGGTTATGAAGACTCGACAGTTGTTCTGTTCCTTCAAAAGATCCCTAAGAGTGAGAACATGCAGTGTTTGATTTTCTGCTCTTGTGTCAGTTTGCTGAGAATGGTGGTTTCCAGGTTCATCCATGTCCCTACAAAGGACACAAACTCATCATTTTTGATGGCTGCATAATATTCCTTGGTGTATATGTGCCACATTTTCCCTGTCCAGTCTATCATCGATGGGCAAATCACACTGCCATGTGTGTACCTATGCAAAAATCTTGCATGTTCTTCACATGTACCCCAAAACCTAAAATGCAATAAAAATAAATAAATAAATAAAGATCCCCAAGAGCTTCCTAGTACCTTGTAGTAAGTACTTTTCCCAAATAAACTAGCTAGAGTTGATTTTTCTTATTTGACATAAAATGGTTCGTGAGAAAACCAAAATGAGTGGGCAGAAGGGAATTATATATGAGAACATATTCGAACTCACACTGCAAAGATGTGCAGCTTCTTGCCCTGCATTTCGCCAGGACTGTAGGACTTAGTAGAAATTTTATCTTCAAAGAAGGTCTGATTGAAACATAGATACATAGAAGAATGGATGGGGAGATGATAAATAGATAACAAAAGTTCTCATTTTAATTATAAATTGTGATGCTTTGCTGTGATTTAAAAGTTTGAGGATATCAAATAAAAAAAATTTTACAGTATGAGTCATGTTGGTATATTAGGGTAATTAATGCAACAGATAAGCCCTCAGATTTCAGCACTTTGACAAAATAAACGTTTACTTTTCAACTACTTCAGAGTCTGGCGTTGGTGCGGCCACTCCCTAGGGTAGTTTGCATCCAAGAGGGTACTCGGGCTACATCCAACATTTCCTGTAGCCTCCAAAGTCCAGGGACATAGAGAGGAAGGGACAGAATGTCTCCTAACTGCCTTTGGTAAAATATGACTCAGTTCCCCTCACAGTACCTTGGCCAGGGTGACTTTCATATTTCCACCTAATTTCCAGGAAAGCTGGGGAATACTGAAAAGCATGAAAATATTTGGTAAGCTTTAAAAGCCTTTGTGTGTCTACCATTTGATCACTGGATATTCATTCACTCTTTTCTCACACGAAGAAGGCACATACATATCTCTTCCCAAAGGAGATAACCCTCAGTCACACCCAGTTAGCTCCAGTCCACGATCTGTGGGTGATCCCCATATCTTCTCCACTGTATCCAGATGTTGCTCCCTTTGCTCCTGAAGCCTGTGGACAAAACATAAATTGTCTGCCCTCTTCCCACTCACACCCGTCCAATATATAACATTAAAATAGAGATGAGATAGCTGCAATAAAATTCCATTGTGGAGGAGGGGGAATGAGATACAGCTGTCAGTGCTCCATGGTAATTAGGAAGTCACATCCGGCAGAAATCAAGAGCCCTTCCCTGTGGTGTGGGAGGCACCTTGATTGCATCCTGTTCCTCTCTCTCGGGGAGCTCCCTGGCTGGCCTCCAGGGACCAGGAGCTCTGGCTGTAGCCTCCCAGACTTTTTTCCTTTTTCATTATTCTCTTTAGCAGCATCTGAAAATAATGTTGGGGGAATATGACCACTATGCAAGTTGCACGGCTGTCTCAGTCGTCTTCTCTTCTCCTATACGGAATAATAGAACCTATTGTTGCTCCAATTCTCAAATTGTCAAAGGACTTTTATTTTCATTTTTTTGTCAGTGCTTGCTTCGGTTTCTTTTGCAAAATAGTATATTTTTCTACTCAGAAAGTATGTAGATTTATTATCTATAATACTTATATCCAGTCTTATTTCATGGGTCAGTAAGTATACACTAAGTTCTTTTTGAAACATAATTCTTAACCTTTCTTTCTTGCTGAGATGCCAGCTTCTCTTAAGTGAGTTTCTTTTTGGATACCTCTTATGACCACTTCAAAACCTTGGCATCATATTTGATGCCAAATAAAGTTGTTCACCCAGTTCTATAAAGGCTTTGACCAGTTTCCTGTGAGTATAACCAAGCAGTACCTTTCCACAGAGTCAGTGTCTTCTGCTTCTTATCGTGGGATTCCAGGATTTGGCATCCCCAGGGACTGCTCATCATTCATATACGTATAACCCAGAATTGAAATCATAGAGAAATTAATGCAAATGGATGAACTCTTGGCCAGTGGATGATGGGAGCCAATGGATACAGCTTCTGCCTTCTTTAGCCTGGGTGCACAATTTTGAGATGAATTCTACAAATGTCTTCAGAAAATCATGGAAACTTGAATGTTATTTGCCCTCGCAGTGGTCAAGTCCACAATTCATTTTTCTATTGATTCTTCCTATCTCTGCATCATTTCTCATACCTCATTCTTTTCTCACATCACTTACAAATAAACTGCATGTACATGTTCTGCTTCAGTTCTGCTTGGGGGAAGTATGTAAGATGAGACAGTGGCTCCCTTGAGACTCTCTGGTGGAAAGGAGACTCTTTGGTATAACATTTTCCCTGAGCCATTTCTTCCAGTTGAGAAGTTTCACAGGAATTTTGTCGCTCAAAACCTTTTTCTTCCCATGGTTCTCCTCTTTAACCTTGGTTGTTTACTTATTTACGGGCATATCTAATTTTACTGTGCTTTGTGGATTTTGCCTTTTTTACACATGGAAGGTTTGTGGTGACCTTGTATTCGGCAAGTCTGCCAGTGCTGTTTCCCCATAAGCATGTGCTCACTTCATGTCTCATTGCCACGTTTTGATAATTCTTGCAATTTTTCAGACTTTTTTCTTATTATTATCTCTCTTATGATGATCTGTGCTGTTACTGTTAAAATTGTTTTGAGAGGCCATGAAGTGCTCACATTTAGGATGGTGAACTTAACAAGGGTGTTTTGACCGCTCTATCAACTGGCTATTCCCCTGTCTCCCTCCCTCTCCTGCTGCTGCTATATTTCCTCAGACAAAACAGTGTTGAAACTCGGCCAATTAATAGCACTATAGTGGCCTTTAAGTGCTGAAGTGAAAGAAAGAGTTGCACATCTCTCACTTTGAATAAAAATAGAGAAATGATTAACCTTAGTGAGGAGGCATATCAACAGGTGAGACAGTCTAAAAGCTAGGCTTCTTGAATTCAGTTAGTCAAGTTGTGCATGCTAAGGAAAAGTCCTTGAAGAAAATTAAAAGTGCTCCTCTAGTGAACGCACAAATGATAAGAAAGTGAAACCAGGCTTATTGCTGATATGGAGAAAGTTTTAGTTGTCTGGATAGAAGATCAGTCCAGCCACAATGTTCCCTTTAGCCAAAACCTGACCTAGAGCAAGACCCTAATTCTCTTTAATTCTACGAAGGCTGAGAGAGGTGAGGACGCTGTAGAACAAGAGTTGGAAGCTAGCACAGGTTGGTTCATGAGGTTTAAGGAAAGAAGTTATGTCTCCGCAACATAAAAATACAAGATGAAACAGCAAGTGCTGATGTGGAAGCTGCAGCAAGTTATCCAGAAGATACAGCTAAGATAGTTGATGAAGGCGGCTACACGAAACAGATTTTCAAATGGACAAAATTGATTTCTATTGAAAGAAGATGCCATCTAGGACTTACATAGCTAGACAGGAGAAGTCACTGCCTCACTTTAAAGGACAGGCTGTCTCTTGTTAGGGGCTAAAGCAGCTGACGAGTATAAGTTGAAGCCAGTGCTCATTTGCCATCTGAAAGTCCAAGGGCCTTCAATGATGATGCTGTATTCTGCCTGGGTCCTGTACGTGGACAACAAAAGATGTACTGGATGACAGCGTATCTGTTCACAATATGGTTTACTGAATATTTTAAGCCCACTGTTGAGACTTACTGCTCAGAAAAAAGGAAAGATCTCCTTCAAATTATTACTGCTCACTGAGAATCTACCTAGTCACCCAAGAACTCTGGTGGAGATGTGCAGGAAGATTAATATTGTTTCCTGCCTGCAGCCCAAGCATCAAGAAACAGTTTCAATTTTGAGTCTTATTATTTAAAAAATATGTTTCATGAGGCTGTAACTGCCATAGAGAATGATTCCTCTGGTGGACCTCTACAAAACAATTGAAAACTGGAAAGGTTCACCATTCTAGATGCCATTAAGAAATCCATGATTCATTAAAGGAAGCCAAAATTTAGCAGGAATTTGGGAAAAGTTGATTTCCATCCTCATGGATTACTTTGTGACAAGTTCGAGGCATCAGTGGAAGAAGGAATTGCAAATGTGCTGAAAATAGTAAGAGTACTGGAAAATAGTAATAGTACTGGAATTAAAAGTGGAGCCTGAGGATGTGACTGAATCGTCACAATCTCATGATAAAACTTCCACAAATGAGGAGTTGCTACTTACAGGCAAGCAAAAAAAAAAAAAGTTTCCTTGAGATGGAATGTACTCCTGGTGAAGATGCTGTGAACATTGTTGAAATGACAACAAAGGATTACTAATATTACATAAACTTAGTTGATAAAGCAATGGCAGGATCTGAGAGGACCGACTCCAGTTTTGAAAGAAGTTCTACTGTGGGCATAATGCTAGCAAACAGCATTTTATGCTACAAAGAAGTATTTTACTAAAGGAAGAGTTAACTGATACAGCAAATTTCAGTGTCGTCTTATTTTAAGACATTGCCACAGTCACCCCAACTTTAGTAACTACCTCTCTGACATCAGCACCCATCAATATTGAAGTAAGGCCTTTCACCTGCAAGCAGATTATGACTTGCTGAAGGATCAGATGATGGTTAGCATTTTTAGCAGTAAAGTATTTTTAAATTAAGACATGTACATTATTATTTTAGACATAATGCTACTGCACACTTAGTAGACTGTAGTAACTTTTATATGCACTGAAAAACCCAAAAATTCATGTGATTTTTTTTATTGCAATATTTGCTTTTTTTGTGGGTCTCTGGAACTGAAAGCAGACTGCAATATCTTTTCTTAATATTAAATTTTTCCTTTTTATTTTTTAAATTGTTGTGGGTACACAGTAGGTGTGTATATTTATGGGGTACATGCGATGTTTTGATAAAGGCACGCAATATGAAATAAGCACATCATGGGGAATGGTATATCCAACCCCTCAAGCATTTATCCTTTGAGTTACAAACAATCCAGTCACACATTTTAAAGTTATTTTAAAATGTAATATTAACTTATTATTAACTATAGTCACCCTACTGTGCTATCAAGTGATAGATCTTATTCATTCTAATTATTATTTTTTGTACCTGTTAACATCCTCACCTCCCACCAAGCCTCTCACTCCCCTTCCCAGCTTCTAATAACCATTCTTCTATTCTCTATGTCCATGAGTTCAGTTGTTTTTATTTTTAGATCCCACAAATAAGTGAGAAGATGGAACATTTGTCTTTCTGTGCTTGGCTTATTTCACTTATTGAGGTATTCCTGTATTTTGTTTGCCTTGCTTGATTTTCCAAACTGTCCAGTCCCTGAATTTCTATTTCTATTTCCTTTTTTGAGACAGGGTCTTGCTCTGTTACCTAGGCTGGAGTGCAGTGGTGCAATCATGGCTTACTGTAGCCTGGACCTCCCAGGCTCAAGTGATCCTCGTTCCTCAGCCTCCTAAAGTGCTGATATTACAGGCATAAGAGGCATAAGCACTGTGCCTGGCTAGTCTCTGAATTTCTGCAGATCACCTAATCCTTTCCATTTCTATTTGCTAGCTGATAACTTTTCCCCAGTAAATTCACCTCTATAGCATCTTGTCAACTACCACCAATAGTAGCCAACTCAGAAAACACACTTGTGCTTTCCAAGCTCTTTTCCTAAGTTGCAAAACAATAAGCATGTGGCTAACGTCCCTTCTGATCACAGCGGCAGTGTCCTTTTATGTTTTCGGTTAGCCTGACCCAACCACTACCTTTTCTTCCTCTAATACCAGTCACCTCACCATTCACATCTGAAACTGACCCAATAGTGTATATTTTATGTTTTTGACACAGCAGCATCCAACTTCGGTTTCCAAAATCTACATTAGTAAGGGCATTGAACATTAGGGGCCTTGGAAATCCAGTGATAAATATGATAAAGAATTATTTTCCACACTCATCCTATCCTGTGTATGTTAAACAGTCTTCTCCATTGTCAGGCCAACTAAAAAAGTGCATTTGAGGTCTCTGCAGCTCGGGGAGGCTCACTCGTGGGCACGGCCTTAGCTAGCTCAGGAAAACACACTGCTTTGCTCACAGTCTGTTGGGCACAGGTCACAAGGCTCCAACTTCGCTGCTGGAGAAGCTGGAAAACAAACAGGAAGCACATGGACATTTGATGAGTTCAGTCTCAGTCATCTGTATACTTAACCAATTCTGAATTTTCTCATCTGTGAAACAAGGATAATAAAATCTGCTTTGTCTGAGGGCATCATTATGAGTTTCAAATCAAATAAGCCTTTCCTATAGCTCCTCGTAACACGTAAAGTTAAACAAATGTTAATATGTTATTTTACACTGTTGGTGGGAGTGTAAATCAGTTCAACCATTGTGAAAGACAGTGTGGCAATTCCTCAAGGATCTAGAAATAGATATACCATTTGACCCAGCAGTCCCATTACTGGGTATATATCCAAAGGATTATGAATCATTCCATTGTAAAGACACATGCACACATATGTTTACTGTGGCACTGTTCACAATAGCAAAGACTTGGAACCAACCCAAATTCCCATCAACGATAGACTGGATAAAGAAAATGTGACACATATACACCATGGAATACTATGCAGCCATAAATAAAGATGAGTTCATGTCCTTTGCAGGGACATGGATGAACCTGGAAACCATCATTCTCAGCAAACTGACAAGAACAGAAAACCAAACACTGCATGTTCTCACCCATAAGTGGGTGTTGAACAATGAGAACACGTGGACACAGGGAGGGGAACATCACATACCAGGGCCTGGGGGGGTGGGCGGCTAGGGGAGGAATAGCAGGGGGTGGGAGGATGGGGAGGGATAGCGTTAGGAGAAATAACTAATGTAGATGACCGAGTAATGGATGCAGCCAACCGCCACCATGGCACGTGTGTACCTTTGTATCAAACCTACACGATCTGCACATGTACCCCAGAACTTAAAGTATTAATTAAAAAAGGAAAATGATGTATGTTAACCTAGTAGGCATTTTGATAAACCTTCTTATTCTCAGTAGAATGTATTTAAAAGGAGAAGCTGGTATCCATATATCAACAAGGAAGTGAACTGTGGTTTGGTTTCCATTGCTAGTTACGCCTATCACACTAGGTTGATATTACTTGGGTTAGTTTATGGTATATCATTAGCCAGAAAAAAAAAAAAACATACAAAGTGTGTTTTCCAGTGATCACCTAGCTGTTGGTGCCACAGTCTCACATTGCCAGTCACACAGATCTGTTTCTGTAGGATTTGGGTTTCCAAACCTCTCCCACTAGAGATTCAACCTGGTGAAATTTCGTGATTTAACCTGTTGTTCTGATCATTTCCTTGAATAAGTCCTCTTCTTTTCCTTACTTCTTCACCAAACACATCTATTTTATACCCCCAGAGAGGTCTGGTGTTTTAGCTTTGGTTCAGCTTTTTCATATTAACTGATCATTGATTGACAGTGTAAAGTGAATCCTGCATTTGTGTTAATCTCTCAATATTTCAGGATATTCGTTTTGTGTAGGGTTTAGACCTGGACTCCCTTACCCCAGTGCTGTTGGGAAAACATTCTACCTTTCCTGTGGAACTTTTATCTGGTCGTACAACTTACTCCTGCATTTCCCTAACTGTAAGTAGTCTTTAGGATGTTGAAAGAAAAAGCATCTCTACAGACTGACGGAGTCTTGCATTTTCCTATGTAGAATGTAATCTTTGTGGACAACCAATACAGATTGTTCTACACCCTTAAAACTTTCCAGGCCCAGGATAATTTATTCAACTCTCCATTTACACAGTCTGACAAATGTTTAAATTCATATTTTACTAATATTTTAGTAAATATAGACTAACACTTCCCCATGGCAAATCTTTTTTCTTTGATCAAAGATTGTTTTATTTCCCCAATAAATTTGGGAGAGAATCTGGACTCTTTTTTTTTTAATATCGGTTCTTTTTTCAACAGTGGTTAGTTTCTCAATGTTTTTGCTGCTGTCATGTCACTTGTTGTATAACAAGAAGTCTTTCTGTGAAAAGAAACAGATATATCTGATACATTTCAACCTCCTCCGCACTAAGATTCATTCTTACAGCTAGATACACTGGGAATTAATTCTGTGTTCTGGTGAACAGTAATTTGCGGTAGAGACATCAACTGTTTTCCTTTCCTGTTGCTTCAATCCAGAATCATTAAGATAATCTGCTCTTTCTCAGTTTACAACAGTGCCTGAGATGTAGAGATTCTCCTACGATTAGTAATATTTGTATTGGTGGCATATGTAGCACTGATCTAAATTTGCCCATTTGTTGAAAATACTTTTTGGTTAATTACTGCATGCTGAAAAGGCTGATTGAAGGAATGTTAAAAATAAAAATAAAAAAAAGAGAGAAAAGCTACAAGGGCATTCTCTGGTAGTCAACTTCTAATGAAGGTATTTTGACAACACAGAAGGAAAGTTTTTAGGTTAAAAACACCTTTCGGAAGTAGAAGATGCCCTTTCTTGTGATGTTTTTGTAACACATTGAATCTCTCCTCTTTGCTGCTGTGCCACTCCAGCAATGTCTCCGCACTTAGAATTGTTTTGTGTGGTACAGAGGGGCGGGGGTGGGAGAGGGTATGTTTTTGTTCAATCACCATGTATGCGTATCTGTGGCTGAGTGCAGGGGACCACACACAGCAATATAAAGAAATTTGATGTGACACAGGATATTTACTTCTGACCTCAGCAATTAATCACTCAGGACAGCTGAATTAACCTAGCTAAGACTAGAGTAGACCTAAAAAAAGAAAGAAAGAAAAAAAGAATAGGAAAGAAACTGACAGGCTTTGTGGCTTACTGACACTGGGTAAAATACTCTAATCAGAAGTAGGCCCTAAATAGATTGTTAGAACAGCCCCTGTCCTGTCAGCACCCTTCCCACCTTGGCAGTAGCTTGAGCAGCACAGTTAAGGGAGTACCTGGCCAGGAAGCAGTTTTTCAGTGAATATGGCATGAAATGTAAGATGAAGTGTTTTCCTAGAGGTTATCAAAATATTAGGTGAATTAAGGTATACACTAGCTTTCATGAGTTTGAAAGTTCCAAACAAAAACATATAAGTTTATCGTTGAGAAACAAAATTAGCTTTAAATGTGTTTAAGGGAAATAGTACTTACATGCTTTTAAGTTATACACGTTTAACAATATTTCGATGAACTTGCCAGCTGTTCAAATATCAGTTGCTCTCTGTTCTTTGTTTTACTTTAATTATTAGTTTTTAAAATGCAACCTGGACAGATAGACTTGGTCAGTTACAAAAAGGAATTGACACTTGAGAAGCTTACTCTATATTTTAAAATTAAAGTCCAAAATGGCTTCAGTAAAATGAACACTCTGATAGAGCTGGACAAATTGGTAAGAATTTAATACACATTTTCTAAATGTTGACTGTTGTTGTCTGAATAGACCAGATGTCTTCTGAATCAGTAGGATGATTCTTCTTTCTCCACTCTGTCACTGCGAATCTTATCTCTTTGCCTATTTACCCGTGCATGTGCAGCATGGTAATTGGAAATTAAATCTTATAAAATGAATATCCATCTTTCTGTTAACTCAAAGCCATTTTTTGCCTTTATTTGGAGAATTAATATATTCGTTCTCATTTCATAGAAATGCAGACCAAACGCATGTCTCTTTCCAATTCCATCTATGAAACTCATTTATCTTTGGGACTCATCTTCTGATGATTTTGAATAAACACTCAGCTGTTGTTTTGAAAGAGTAAGAATAACACAGGACCAACTTGTGCCTAACATAAAATAGCGTAGACACAAAGGACATAGACTTAGAAAGACAAAAGGACATACTTTTAAATTTCGTAGTCACTATGTCTCTAGACTGAAGTGTGAGAGTAACAAAATAGTCATTCCATGTTGAGCCGATAAGTAGATTTGCTGGGACGGCAGTTTCTATCCCCTTTTCTGTCTGGCTTGAAAGTAGGGCAGATCCCTGGAGCAGTTCACAGAGACAGCTCCTCATGTCTAGGAGGCATCCAGTTCATGCAGGGGCTGCTTCTGTCCAACTCCTCTAATACGGAAGACAGTCCCAGGCCTCTGCACGACAGACACTGCTGCTACATGTGCCAGCTCATCTACTTTGTGCACATTGGTGGGCACCCAGGCGGGGTTTCCAGGAAGGAACAGGACTCTTCCTTAGAAGTGAAGCCCAGAGGCTGTTCCCATTCTCTGTGAGCCCAAAGATGCCACAGATTCAATTGCTCCTAAGCTGTTGCTTCACACTCTTGTGTAGGGAACTGGGGAGCTTTTGGGACTTCCTTTCTCTCCCTCTGTGCTGTGAGAAACTGACTCTTCACAAGCTAAGGAAAAGACCACCCTGATGTCAACACAGGAAATGTATTTTCTCCCCTTTCCCCGAGAGGCACACGGTCCATCTGCAACAAGCAGGTTGCCCTTTAGAAACAACTGCTGTTTTTATTTCCCGGCAGACTCCATATGTTGTTAGAATCTGGGTTTATCCGAATCTTGATTTCAAAAATGTCTTCCCAATAACTAATTCTCCTGTGATTACATCAAGTTCCTTGTTTATTTTCCCTCTACAACATTTACTTTATTACTTTCAAGAGTTTCTAAAATGTTTCTTATTTAATGTTCAACTATTAATACATCCTAATAAATTTCTAATTATTATGGTCTAAAGATTACATTTGTCTAAGATTTTGGGTTGTTTACCTAAAGAATCAGATTCAACAACTCTTATGTACTTCAGAAAATATTTTCTACTGGTCCTTCATAAAGATAATTATTATGTAGAAATCTTTTTTCCCCTTTTTGTAGGTTTTATTACAAATATATGAAATTAGAATATACATTAAAAGTTTTGTGTTTTATAAATCCTCATAAAAATTGTGTCTGTTTTTCCCTCCAGAAGTCTGTTTCATAAATCAGATAGGCAAACATTATCTGTCCAAACTTACTACTAAATGATGTAATATTCAATTAATTTTTTAAATATTTGTTTACAAGATTTGTTAGATTCACCGCCACCTGCAGTTAACAATGCAATAGAAAAGAAAAAAAATACCTATTAGCACAACTAGGGGTTTCAGAGTGTTAACGCAGAAGCCATCATCAGTAGATAAAGAGTATTGAGTTATATCCTGAAATAGTTCATCCTAATTTCTCCCATAATGATTATTTTTTTATGAGAGTAAATTTTTTCAGAGCAAATGCCTTGCAAGAAATTGAAAGAGAATGATTGTGAATAATCATCACCCGTCTGGGCTTTTAATATTAAAATTATAAAGGGAGAGAAAATTATATTTTAAGATTATTTAGAAACAAAATTACTTCTCATATAACCAATTTTCAAAATTTTTATACAGTTAAACATTTGATTAATCTTTTGGAGATATGTCTCCCTTTAAATTTTCCTTGTAAATGTTAGAGGGTAAGAATTTTCTGATGTTAAGGGAGCCCTAAATAGGAACTCTGAAATGTAATGAGAGACCAGGAAGGGCCTCAGTCTCTCTGTCTCCCTCTTAAGTGATTTGCAGTCAAGCCTAGGCACTCAGCCACATGGATTGTTATCCACAACTCCAGAAAAAAAAAATCTATTCATTCTTCACATTGTTGGGAGGACTCATATTTTAAAACCTAGAGATACAATATTGTTGACTTACCCATGCTCTGTGCACACCTTTGCAAAAACACTTTTTGTTGTTGTTGTTGTTGCCATTTTCCTGATTGATCTTTAACTGGCTCATAGGACTTCCCTTGGATTACATAAATGGAATAAACATGAAATAGTCAAACGGCAGAGTGTCACAGAGAAATAACTTTTCTTAGAAATAATCTCATAGCTGCTGCTATAATAAAGATATGTTTGAAAAGGAGTAAAGTAAATGACCCTAGAATAAAGGTTTCTGATGAACGGAGGTGAGCCATTTTGTCAACAATTTACCCAGGATACAGGAAGAGAGACAATTCCAGCAGTAGGAAAAGCAAGTGCAAATATTCAGAGGCAGGAGTGAGCCAGGCACGCTCTAGTCACGGGAGGGAAGAGGGGCTGGAGTGGCATGGGAAGAGAGTGATCAGAGATGACTTGAGGGAGGTGAAGGGGTAGGGGAAGAGGGCTTGGACATCAGTCCTTATGGGCCAGTGTAAAGGCTTTCACCCAGGACCTATCATTTTCTTTGCTTAAAGTCTTGGACACTAAGGAAGCATCTCTCACTGTCGCCTTACAGAGCAGAGCAACGTTCCAGGAATCTATGACATTTGAAATGAATTACTCATTCATGCAGTTGCATACAAATACATACCTATAGGTAGACATATTCACCAGGAAATTGAAAGTTATTTAATAAGTTTTCAGTTGGTCAAACATACTGCTGAAGAAAGTATAATGTAGGGCAAAGAGTCCTGTATTGGGTACTAGGAAATCGATATCTTATTTGGACATTGTCATTTTCTAGGTATCACCTTAGTCATTCAGTGACTCAATAACTTCTTGATTTCCATTTCCTAATCAGTCAGATAAGGAACCTGATCTAAATTATTTGTATAGTCTTTACATATCTTAAAATCTTGTGAATGTAGCAACTGTTCCCTATTCAGGTAGCCTGGTAAGTATTGCCTAGAGTCATCTTAGAAAAATTCTGTTGAAATCTGTAAGCAGATTGAAATCCCCTGAAAAACCATACATAAAGTTGAATATAAGTCACCTAATATTATTATTTTCCCAGTAAATTTTCATGCCATTATTCACTTATGAAAAGCAAACCTTGATATAAGTACAACAAGACAATTAACACAACAAGAAAATTTTATTTAGGGACAAGATAATTGCATAGAGACTAGTAATTGCCATTTGCAATAATGATAGTTACCATTTGAACTAACAACAAAGAACATTAATAACCATTGTTGCTTTTATGACCTAGGAGGCATGGATAAAAGAAATCGAAAGGGGAGGTATAAAGATCAGGGAGGATTTGGGAAGTGTTTAATTTATACTTTTAAAATGCTATTTCTGTTAAAAATGGAGCTATTGTAATTAGTTGGCACACATCAGGACTAGTCTCCTCAACATTTTGCTGAGCTGAAATTTGCTTTGATGCTAAGGAGCAGATTTTTTTGAAGGACGTGAGGAAAAATTACATCTAGATGTGTAATTAATCAAGCTGGGGGTCCTGGGACATTTCCATCCTCAGCAAGAGTGTCTGTAATTTCTTCGACGTCTTTAGGACTAGGCGTATGTTTTTTGGCCAAGGTGCTTTCTTTGCACGAATGGTTCAGAGGAAGCTAATTCAGGTCCATTTTTTGTATTGTGTTAGAGGAATTCTCTCATCTTTTGCTCAGCATATGAGGTCTTTGACACATAGCTTTATGGGACAAGCCCTCAGACTAGAAGGGGTCATCATCCTGACACCTTGTGTCTCAGTCTCTCCTTCTCCTTCTTGATTCACACTTGATGACTTATAAGCTATTTCAGGAAGAGATCTTAATTGATCTCCATTTTGGTTTCTTGATTTAAGTGATTGGAATTTGCCCAAGAAAGCAAACTTCTGAAAATAAAGTCAGAAACTCAGGGATATGTGCTTGTAAGTTGCCTTAATGGTTTCAGCAACTGCAGTGTTTCATGTGTCTCTCTCCTCAGCTCATAATACACAGATTTGTAAAGTCAACAAATCCATGGCCTGTGCTGACATCGCAAAATATTCTTATTTTGGGTGTTCTAATATAGAGAACGATCCCATTTTCTATGCAGGATGACTAAACAATAACACAGACACTTTTTAAAATTTACTCAGATTTGGATTTTTGAATGATAGCTGCAAAAATCCACTATCCAAATATGTTTCTTGTAGCTAAACGTTTAGCTACATATTGCAATAAAAATATCTACATGTTCAAATTTCTTTAGTGTTACACTGCAGTGTGTACAGACATCATAAATGGTATGACAAGTGCTCACACTTTCTTGATTAACCTTACTCATGAGTTTAGCATTGCTAAATAATTCTTGAATAACATGTCTGCAGAAAACTCTGTTGATTTTCTTATAAACAATGAGAACGATAACTCCTTCTGAGACATTCCCTTAGAGTTTCCGAATATCAGCATTTCATCTTGTTTATATTACAATTATAAGAAATACTCAGTTTCACTTTATTTTATTCCTTAATATATTGATTCTCTTTCTAAGAAACACTTTTAAGTGAGCTGCCTTCTAAGTATTTGATTAAGTTTTCTCAAGACAATGAGGAATCGAAAACAAATAAGTGTGTGTAATAATATTTCTTAGCAATGAGCTTAAAGTTACAAAATCAATAAGCATTTAATTAGAATCTTATTACTGGAGATAAAGTTTATAAAATATGTCATATATAATAACGTAACATAATTCAGAATAAATAGGTATTACTTAGGTGAACACTGATAATTCCCACATTCATTGACATGCAATTTAAAGTAGTTGCCGTTGTATATTCACTGACCTTATACTATCAAATTTGAGAAATAAAAACAGAAGAAAATTATGCAGCAAAGAGATTTTGCAGCTTCTAGATTACCTATTAATGGTGCATGAGAATGAGTTTCTGCCTTAGAATTTCTTCTTACATGTTTTCCATTTCTGAGTTTCTCACCCCTTCGTATACACATGGATTTTCACCAGGCTATTGAACATTATGGAATTCTCTAAGATCAATTTATTGTTATTCATTCGTTTTATGAGTGTTTGTTGAGTAGCCTTTCATGTCCTAAAGAGAAAATGAGAAGGTGAAGACACAGGAGAACACAATCACAGATAGGGCGTAGCCTCAGGGCTGCCTCATTTCTGGAAGTGATGGAATCAGGGATTTGGAGAGGCGCAGGTAAAGCCTGTGGCAGTAGGAGCACCAGGCAGGGGTAATCAGCAATGATGAGAATGTCTGCCTCCAGGTGAAAGTGCCAATGGCCTGGCCTGATGGCCTGGCCTGTAGTCCCAGCTACTCCGGAGGCTCAGGTGGGAGGATTGCTTGAGCCCTGGAGTTTGAGATTATAGTGAGCTGTGATTGCACCACCACACTGCAGCCTGGGTGACAGAGCAAGACCCTATCTCTAAAAATAAAAATGAAAATGTTCTAAGTGGTGAGTACAGAAGCTTGTGGTGGAATAAAACAAAAGTATGCCCAAGGAGGATGGCTGTGTCCGAGATGACCAATTTATAGCCAGGAACTTGCCACTGAGTTAATCATTTCACCAAATGAGACTATACATTTTGGGCAGCAGATAATCTAGTGAACAGTCTCAGCTGCAAAGACAAAAGGGCCGTCAAAATTCACCAAATATTAATGAAAAGTCAGAACAAAAAAAGAGAAATGGCAAACTCAGCATGGAAACATCTATTAGAAAATAAGGACAAGATTTTAAAACACTAGGGAAAGGTCTGATTTTCAGCAAATTGAATGAAGAAGGGATGATACATGACAATAGACTCACTGGGCATACATGCCGATGACTGATACTGTGTTTAAACATTTCTGTGCCTCCACTGAAAGGGACTGGCCATCTGTCCAAGGGACATTTACTTTTGATTATAGAATTTATTTATATCATTTACAAATATGCAGGTACTCGTTACCATATGCAGGTACTCTATTTTACTTTAAAGATTCGATTTTGAAATAAAAACTTTTTACACATGTTTTCAGACAGAATATTTTATTTGACTTTTATGACAGTGCTGTGAAATGAATTTGGCAAATATTGCTTTCCTTATTTTATAATTGAGAATTCTGAGCTGCAAACTTGGTGCTCAAGTTCACAAGACTTGGAGCATGTTAACATTTACTTAAAATGATAATGTTAATGGGACGAGATAGCCTTTTGAGGGTATTTTAACAATATTTAGAAAAAATAATGTTTATGCCCTCATATTTAGCATTTCTATTTCTTGAATTTTATTCTGTGTAAACATTCCAACAAGTGCTTAAGGAGAGATCTACGGGAGTTTGCTGTAGCTTCCTTTGTAGTGGCAATCCATGAGAAGAATCTTAATATACATGGATGTGAAACTGGTTACATTTGGAAAACTACACCACTCTCGAAAAGAATTAAGTAGGCAATGTAAAATCAAGCAAAATATGCCCTAGATAAATTACATGAAAAAAATCAACTTGAAAAACAATGTCTTTTTTATTCCAATGTTAAAATGATAAATATAAATGATAAATATGTTAATACTCTCAGGAAAGTTGTGGTTACACACATCAAATTAGTGAGCTTGGTGATTTCTGATGGGTAAAAGTTCTAGAGGTTTTCATTTTCTAGTTACCTTTGTGCAACATTGATATTTAAGTTTTTTGTAATATTTGCAATCCAAAATGTAAAGCTCTTTAGATAAAATGATAAAAATACTAAACAATTAAAATAGTATATTTTAAGATTATCTGCATATATAATATTGTTTGAGTTTGACTTATCAGTTTCCTAAAAATCCAAGCAGATTTAAGTAGCAGTTTGTTGTCCCTGATCCCTTCAGGAGGGCAGTTTGGCATAAAAGAATCTCTGGGTAGCTGAATGTTAGAAGTTGTGAATTTCAGTCAAAATCCTGTCATTTCTTGTACAAGTCACATAATAGAGCCACAATTGTCTCATGTATGAAATGAGAGAAAAAATTCATAGAATGCTGCTCAGAGGATTAGATAAGATGACTTAAAAGTCAAAATAAAAACTACCAACCAGTATGTTGTAACAAGGTAGATAAAACTATTTCTGGAAAACAGTGGCCATATAACATCCCTGTGAAAAATTTCAAAAAATAAAAAAATGCCCAGTTACCCTGAGATAATCCATAAAGGATGCCAAGGCCCAAGCTGACCATCAAGTCCAAAGCTGAAGACAGGGAAAAGAGATCTGTATTATAGAAGAAGTAGAAGAATTTAGAGTTGGGTAAAATCCAAAGTCAGGGCTGAGAAAAAGAGACTAGCAGCACAGTAGGATCAATGTCCTTGTCCTTTAGTGTGCTAACAGTTACTATGAGTCATTTGAGATACTTGTTTCCAGTTTTTTAACATTAGTTTTGCAGTATAGATGGTATGTTAGTTGGCATGGCTTATTATGACAAAGTTTGTCTGGTGTAATGTAAACCATGAGTACATCATTAATTTGCAGGTTCATATTCCTACGTCAGAGCTAATTGAATTTTTCCCCCTAGACACCAAATAATCCCATATTAATGCAATTCAAATTTACACAATGCATTTCTTTATAAAATATTTAGAGGTTGGACTGGCATAGTACAATTTAGATACTTTAATATTTAATAATATGAAAGAGTATTCTATTTTATTGTGATACTAATCCAATTTATTTTACAGTATTTTTAACCTTTGTTCCTTTTATATTAAGCAATATTTCATATTTGTGAAAAGCATAGAGAACAAAAAAATGACAACTACATACCCACTACCCAGATCAATCAAATGCTCCTGTTTTACAACAGCTGCTTCAGATTTAAAAAGGAAAAAAGACTTCAGAGGCATCTGAACATTCCTATGTACCTGGTAGGAATCTGTTTTTTCCATACTCAGAGGAAATTCACATAGAATTTAGTACTCTTTATTGTCACATATTTTTTCCAACTGTTACTACCTAAATACATATTCACATATGATACACAGTATTGCTTTACAAATTTTGAAAATTTATACAAATGCATATATATACTGCACATTTTCTTGGTTAACTCAGTTTGTTTGCTCAATATTTAAATTTGGGCGTTATACAGATCGATATATGAAGTTCTGTTTCAATCATTTTAAATTTTATTTAGCATTTCACTTTATATATATTCTTATGCACGCTTATATGTACCAGAGATACATTAATTATTAAATAAAATGGCATTCTATTATATTTGTTAAAACACAGTGAGGAAGACTTTATTCAGAACCATCATGTTAAGTATAGGTGCCACACAACGGGATTTTGCAGTGGTGAAGAGATTGGGCTCAATTCTGAATATAGCATGAGCAAGTGGAAGTTTATAGCCAAGAATCAGTGTGGGGATCAGTGGATGAAAAATTACTCCGAGTAAACATGGTAAGAGGGATTATAGCTAAACTGACCTAAGAGGATTCTTGCTGAAGATAGACTGGGGTGATCAGATATTACCAGAAGGACAGTGGAGTTTAAGGAACTTGATCAGATATTAAAGGTCATCAGATATCAAGGGTGAGGGCTTCCTTGTCAAAGCTAGATTTCACAAGGAAATGCACAGATGGGCCTAGGAGAAGGTTCAGAAACCCAACGAAAGTTTGGCCAAGGAGAGAATCTTTCTCAGTATATATGTATTTTAAAATTATCATTGAATTATCATATTTTAAAATTATCATTGAATATTTTAAATGATTTGTTATGCTGTTCCAATTATAAACAATACTGGTGTAAACATTTTTATATATGTCTCTTTATGCATATGTACATATTTCTTTAAAATATATGTGAAGATGTAGAATTATTTAGTCAAAAGTTTTGCACATCCTTAATGCAAACTTTCTAAATATTGTAAAACTGCTCTCCAAGGAACGTAAGCTATTATACACAGCCTCACTCTCATTTCATGAGACTTCTTTTCTCTGCATTTTTTGTGCCATTCTAATGGATATTAAATTATGGTTTAGTATTTTAATTAGCATTTATCTGATTACTAATGGGGTCAAGCATGTTTTTATTTAATCTTGTCTATTTGAGTTTCCTCATATGGGTAGCCCTGTTCTTAATGACTTTCCCATTTTCCTATTGGGGCGATTGTCTATCAGAAATTTGGAGAAGTTTATGGTATGTATTGAATGCCGATTTTATTGATTAGGTAGTGCTAGCTGCAGATACGTTATTTTAAATGATAGCTTGCCTTTTTTTTTTTTTTAACTATCTTTAAATGCAGGAATTTGCATTTTGCATTTTTCTGGTTTTTACTTTTTGTCTCATTTGAAGAGAAATAATTTATTAGCCATATACATAATAACATTCTTTTCTATTTTTTAATTTCTAGAAATTTTGCTTTTCACATTTGATTCTTAGTTCTATTGATATTTCTTTTCTTATGGTGTGAACTAGAAAACAACTTTGAATGTTTCCATCCGTATGACCACTTGTCCTAGCAACACCCATCTTGTTCCCACTGCTTTCTAATTTCACCACTATCATATATCGTCTTCATAAAATGTGTGGGTATGTTTCTTTGCTTCATATTTTCTTTTCCTTGATTTTTTTTCTCCCTTAACTGAAAAATAATTTATAATTGATCATGTCTATTGATCTTGTTATATGGCTAGGGCCAAAAATATATCATGAAACACTTCTCAAGCTGACATTTATTTTTGCCATTTTAGAATAGGGAATAAAGAGGAAATTTTGAAGTAGTTGAATTTGTGCTTTTATAGGGATTTGGTCAGGGGAAAGTATTGTTTCATTAGTTTCTCCCCATTTCATCAAGGAGGGGATTAGTTAAAATAGAAAAAGAGAAGTGGATTTGGATCCAGAATATGTTGGTCCTATGTTTGGACATAGGCAACCTGTTTCCTGAGTTATAAAAGTTGCATAAAATCAACACTGCCTACTTCATGGAATATTGCCTCAAAGTGATAAATATAGTCTGTAAATAATTACACTTATCCTAGTTTTTAGGATTATCTTAGTGGATACCTTATTAAGTTTGTTAGACACACACACACACACACACATGTGAGTGTGATATCTATCTATACCTATCCATCTGTTCATTTGTCTACCTACCTATCTACTACTTATTCTTTAAACACCCTTTTAGATGTGGCACTAACTACATAGTGGTTATAGTACTGGTGGTAGTCCTAGGAAGCGTGGTAAGAGTCAAACAATACAGTAGAGATAGACGTGGTAAACTAGTAGCATCTAGTAAAACTTTACCTGCTAGGCCATTTGTTATTAAATACTTAGGATAATTAAAGTATTTGAGAATTGTTTTCATTGGAGGGATTAATTTATGTGTTGGTGTAGGGAGGGGAAGTACCAAGAACAATCCTTTGCTTCTTAGGTTTGACAAAAATGGAAAGTAATCTCATGGATGGGTGCTTTGGGTACTTATCCAGAGTTTTTAGCACTCCTCAAGCATTAATGCTCTGACAATATCTTGAAATGATGTGTGATCCCTTTAATATTTGTTTGTTTGTTTTTGTCTGCGGCCCAGGCTGGAGTGCAGTGGCATGAGCCCAGCTCACTGCAACCTCTGTGTCCTGGGCACAAGCTATCCTCCCACCTCAGCCTCCTGAGTGCTGAGTCTACAGGCACATGCCACCATGCTCAGCTAGTTTTTTTTTTTTTTAATTTTGTACAGACAGGGTCTCACTCTGTTGCCCAGGTTGCCCTTTAACTTCCTTCTCTGAACTAACTGCTTCTCTGTCCGCAATATTATTCACCACTTCTGCATGACTTCTGCTGCATTTTGAACATGCCTAAGGATGGGCCGTGAGAGGACCTTCTCTGCCTTCCCTACCGCCCCCTCATTCCGCCCTCTGGGAAAGGTTCTGCTGGATTTTAAGGAAATACTGTCTTGCTCTTGTCTTGATTTGCCATTGTTAATGAATTAGAATGAAAATCACTGACACTCTTCAGCTGGGTCTGCATTTGAGGTGAACTAAGCAAGAGAAAAAAATAAAACGAGAGGTTCCCTCTGGAAATGTGTTCAAGATTGTGTTCTTTATTACAGTATACATGGCAGTTAGTAATGGAAAGTAAGAACACTCCCTTCCACATGGACCATTTATATGAAACAAACAAAATGAAGCTATATAAAAGTGCATTATAGCTTGGTACATGTGATACAATTCTAATGCTGATTAAATAAAATGTTTATGCAGAGCCACAGTGTGCTTTGAACAGAATAGGACAGAATGGAGATGTTTTATACTTTCCAGAGAAAAAAATGAATGTGGGTTGGAAACTGCCAACTTTCTTGTTTATTTTTGTTACTTTATAAGAGCTTTATCTGTACACACACACACACACACACACACACACACACACACACCGACATATGCATGTTTGAACAGAAAAGCTGTGGTGTAAAGTATATAAAAATAAAACTATTTGTTTTTTGAGTAGTGATAAAATTGCTAAATTTATTAAACACACAAAAGCAACAACGCCTGAAGTCTTGATAACTGGGTACCTGGAGTGTCCTTTGTCTGAAACATGGTTCAATGCACTTTTTTTCTTTTTCCCAGCCTGCATAATATACTCAGGCACTTGGAAACCGTAGTGACTCTTTGAAACCACAAAAGTTGGAACTAGGTGTTTCCCTGAATGATACACCTCTCCTGCAAACCTCTAAGTTCCAGGAAATCCAGAACACATCCGGGAAAACCAGCATGGCTCATTGAGGGAAAGAGTGGCCAGAGATGGCGCTGGAGTGGCAGGCATGGAGGTGCCAGGCATAAAGGGACAACTCAGGCTCTAGCGACCTGAGTCAGTCAGCTTGCTAACTTAGCAGACACTTGTAAAGGTCATACTGTGTGCCAGGTACTGCTTCAGGCCTGGGGATGCAGTGGTGCACAGAAGGGCAAAGTCCTGGATTTCTTGGAACTTAAAGGTTTGCAGGAGAGGTGTCTATTCAAATGCCAGTCCTAATAAAATATTATGAGTACTTTTACAAATCATCGAATGCTGTGAAGAGGAAGTGTGATGTGTGAGGAGAGGCTGCAGTGGGGGAAATCCAAGCCTCTTTGGGAAAGTGACATGTAGCTAAGAATTGAAGGATGGGTATGACCTCTCCAGAAAGAATGGCCAAGGAATTGGCCTGAGAACAATAGGACAAGGCAAAGACCCTGAAATGGGGAACTACTATAATAAATACTATAATTTGTTATTACTAAAGAAACAGGAAAAAAACCAGCATGTCTCATCAAGGGAAAGAGCGGCCAGAGATGGGGCTGGAGTGGTAGGCATGTGGGGTACCAGGCCCAAAGGGACAACTCATTAAGGGATTGGATATTTCCCAAGTGTGGTAGGAAATTACTCAAGTATCTGATGTAATAAAGTACCGTCATTAAAGTTCGTTTTCACAGTAATAGCTATCATTTCTTGAGTGTTTACTATATACAGGCATTGGGTTAAGGGTCTTATCTGTATTTAGTTCCTATTCACAATGACCTTAAAATTATTTCACAAATGGGAAGTTAAAATCTGAGAATTTGTTCTGTGTTTGACAAAATCAGATTGCCAGAATTCAGCAGAGGGGAAATTAGAGCTTAGGTCTCTATGCTGTTAAGTATTCCACTGGTTGACTTTCTAAAGTATTTTATTAGGCAACTACGATACAGTGCAGGAGGTAGAAAAATCAAAATCTATCTACTTCTGTCGAGGAATCTTCTGGAACGGTGGCTAATAATTGAAACTTGAGCAATCCTGTGTGGTCGCATTTAAAGACTAAATAAAAAGCTCTCTCCAGGATGACAGTCACCTTCCAGCTGTGCCTACCATTTGGTGTGGTGAACATGAGAGAAACTGAAATGTTAAGCTCCTTTTAGTTAGAATGTGTTTGCATAATGAGCTGTAATTAAGCAGCACCTTTAGGGCTGCTCTGAAATGGGACTGCCCCAGCTGTTTCTCAGTTTGTTGGCTTGTTTTGGGTCATTTTTCGCGGCGACCACCTCTCCCCTTTTCATTCACAAAAGTGGTATTCAGATTTAAAAAACTGCTCCTCATGGCTTTTTCTTTCTTCATGAATAGCCTTCCTTCACAGCATCCACTATTATTCTGCTTGTCTAAGAGTAAGTTCTTTTTAGAAGATTCCTAGAAGAGATCTCAATGTCAATGATACAATAATATAATATAATTTAAAATAATATTATATGAAATACAATTAATCCGATATGATATAATAATGTCTTACTCTATCGATTTGGTAAAATGTTTAATATAGCCCCTTTGGTTTGGGTCATGTATTTTTACTTAATTCTTAATTTAGATCCTAATCTGCAATCTCTGCCTTTTCACCTCAGCTCTTTCCTGTTCCCTAATCTTATGCCTTCCTGAATCCATGTCCACTTTCCTAAATTGACCCCTTTCTTTCCACAGAAAATGTAAAAAAGGCCCAATTGTTAATTTTTTAGCACAGATTTTCCCCGGCCTAGTAAAATAACCAGAATTTTATAATATTTTCTTGTTCTGAAAATAGATGTATGAAAATTACTTATTTCTAACCTTATGAATCCAGACAAAACACTTCCCCTCAAATTATGATGGCAATAGAGAAATGCTGGCAGTGAAACTGAGTGGTAGGTGTGCTGTTCCTCAGTGTTAGCAATGAAGGGACCTGTGAGGATTAGAGATTTGCTGTCATCTTCATGCTTCCTAATTACATTTTTATCTCTCTGTGGTGGGGACAGTAACTGGACCCCTCTGAAATTCCAGGTGCTTGCTATATCTACTATATATTTCACTGGAGTTCATGCAAAATCAGAAGTGTGATCATCTAACTCGTAAGCCAAACTGATGAACTCTGCAGAGTTAAAGTGGATGTTATTGGTAATTATTTCAAGATAATATGTATAAAAAGTGGGGTTTTTTTTAGAAAAAAGCACTTTAGCATATCTAAAAATAACTATCATGAAGGGTACAGGGTAGAATGATATTTGGATTATGTATTAGTCTATTCCTGCTTCTGTAACAAAATATCTGAGAATGGGTAATTGATAAACAACAGAATTAATAAAAAATAAATTTTATTTCTCACAATTCTGGAAGCTAAAAGTCCAAGATCAAGGTGACATCAGGGTTGGTGTCTGGCGAGGGACCCATCTTTTCTTCCCAGATGGCTCCTTGTCTGTGTCCTCACATGAAGGAAGGGAAAGGGCAAAGGGCCTACTGAGTTTCCCTCAGCCCTTCTCATTCACAATGGCAGAGCCTTTGCAACTAAATCATTCCCCAAAGGCCCCACCTCTTAATACCATCACATTGGGTCTTAGGTTTCCATCCTTTGAAGTTTGGAGGGATTCATTCACTGAAACTGTAGCAGATTGACCAATATGTGTATTTTTTTCTTTTACCTTCCACAGTTTCTCCTTCTCTTTATTTTGCTTTTAATTTTTATTTTAAATACTGTTTAAACAGTATTTAAATATTCAGATATTAACCCATACTAGTTTTACCCATCTGTTTGTGAGATATCTCTTTTTATTTTTTTTAGCTTATATTTTATTTTATTTTCCAAATAGCTGCCTGGATCCCTGCTTTGGGTGGAAACTAAGAAGAATTTCTGCCACTGGATTTATATTTCAAAGAGGAGAGGTGCTATGACATTAGTAATTTCCCCTCCTGGCCCAGATATTATTATTAATCAAGTCATCCAACCATAATTTAGTTTGCCCAAGTAAAGCAAATTCATTAAGTAATTCTCACAATTTTTTCATTAAAAAGATTAAACATCAAACTAGCAAAATATATCTCAATGTTACAATCTATGTAATATATCTTTCTGGAGAAAAGGCATACAAATTTTACTGTGACTTATTTAATAAACATAGTCACAAACTGTATTAATTTGATAGTAAAAGGCAACACGTCTTTGCTGGAATTGACATGGAATTTACAATAAATTTGGTAAAGAGACACCCACAACTTTGTTGAACTCTGTAATTTTTGCTAGAACAGCAAAAATAAGTGAGGGGAGGTGAGGGAGGCAATATTTCCAAACTAGTATTTTATTTCACATTAAAATAAGGAAAACAATAGTTGATTGGCAGCAAATAGTATTAAGTTCCTGGTTTGACCTGTGGTGTGGACAATTAACGCATTTAGACCTCAGTTTTCTTAATGTATAAAAGACATTAAATTTTACTTACTATATAATTGGCAAACTTCTCTAAATTCTCTTCATGGGCGTTATTTAATATTTCTGTAACCCCAGCGTATTTTGACAAATGGAATCTCACCTGAGTCTTGCTCCATCCCTTTGATGTAGCACTGGAATTCAACTCACACTTTGAGATCGTCCTATGTGACAGGTCAGCTTAGTGACTTGCCCTCCATGTGACTCTGATTAAGTTGTTAATTCATAAATTTTAGTTTTCTCAACTGTAAAGTATGTGTAATAGTACTTCCTTTTCCACTGTTTTGAAGATTACATAAAATTATACGTGTGTTTAGTGTACTAGTTGCTAAAGAGTGTATACTCAGTGAGTGATCACAACTATTATTATCAATCAGTTGGCTATTTATTTCATCACTGTCATCTGTAATTGATGGTGCATTAACATAACATTAAATTAATCCTAGAATCATAGGTCCCCATTATGTTGACTCCAAAATTGAATCTTCCCCTGCGCAGAGAGAAGCCTCCTCATGAACACTGCATGTGCTATGCTTATTCCATCTGTAGGTCTCTGCCAATATACATCTCCTTATTTTTAGTCCTCTTGACTTTTTTCCGCCTATCTGTATGCCATTCATCTTTTAAAGTTCAGCTCAAATCCCACTTCTTTCCATGAAGCCTACCCCTAATATACTGGCCCACACTGCTTATTTTCTAGGAATTCCTATAAAAAATAGCGCTACACACAAAGACAGGACACCTCATGATATTGTCAGTGAATGTAAGAGAAAGCTAGAGCTGTGGCGTTCACACAGTTTCCATCCAAGTTGTTTATAACTAGAAACCGAGCTTAGTGATTTTGTAAATTATTTAACTCCTCTGATTCGGTTTCCTGATTTAAAAAATGAAAACCATATTATGTATCTCCCGGGGTTGTTTTGAAAACTAAATGAAATAAGCATGTTAAGTACCTGATATACATGACAAGCTTAGCAAATGTTTATCTCCCCCATTGCCTACAACAGTAATTGATAAGAAATGTGTGTTGAGCAGGATCTATAGAAATATGTCATGCACCCAAAAGAGAATACAAGTCGTTTAAAACAGGGATGATTCTTTTAAATTTTTTATGGAATACATCATAAGCTTTTAGTAAGCACTCCTTTTAAAGCACTTCTCTGTTACTTGAATATATAACAACCAAAAATAGAGCAGGGTCTTTTGCGATCAGGAGTAGTTATGTTTCCTAATCATCAGATACAAATAGGTAGATAGATGATAAATAGATAGGTGACATAGATATATCTATATATATTTATAGAGAGAGAGATAAATGTGAAAAGCTTGCTATTATGCACATTGAATATGATAGAACAGAACAAGTAAAGAGATGTAAGTAAAGGCAAAAAGAATAATCATAAACTAATTAAACTTAAAATGAATACCAGAAAGTCCTATACATTTATTAAAGGCGAATTGAAAATTTGGCTCCAAGCTTCCACATACAAATGGGTTGACTCTTTTACTTGCTTTTCTTCCTACAGGTTTTCTGTTAGTTCTAGAAGACTTCCTTGGGGTACCAGGAAAAAATCTTGGCATTTCAAAATCAATGATTTTTGCCCGAACCTACCTATGTGAAATGAACACCATCTATCACGTCCCTCTGGAGTTTATCTATCCACTTTCCAAAATTAGATCAGTCAGTAGCATTCAAGTGTGCAAGCTTCAATGAAAGTGGCTCCAGGGACAGACATTGAGTTTTCAGAAATAGTGTTTCTGAACCCTATGGAGAAGAATCTAGAGGCAAAGCTTGTATGAAGATAGGTAGTTTTACAGGGAAATAGCTTAACTTTCTGCTGGGATGTACCACCAAGTCAGCAGTGTCTAATAGTTACTATCTGATTGACTACTTTTGAAATAAGTACTGATATAATGTCATAAGCTCTATTATTCTTTCCTTTATGAATATTTGTCTTAGACTTTTTCTTACATTATGGCAGGCTTCCCTTGGAGATGTATAAATATACTTTATAGATCTGTAGATGTTAGAATCCTTATTCTAAAAAAAAAATGAGTGTTATTCTGTATATGAATTAACACACCTGTTTATATGTAATGTGGCAAGATGCTAAGATACCACTGAATGTACAATTTTGGTTAATTAGAACCTAGCCGACCCTATATCATTATTTTTGTGATTGAATTTTAAGAGAATTGGCAAGATCTCAAAATGAAAATTGATTTCAAGTGTTTATTTTTAAAAGTAACTTTCATTGCATGCCCTGAGGTTAGTATGGATTCTGTTCATTCTCCTACACTTTAAAATGTGTAGCTGTATAATTATGAATACCTACAAATGATGACTCTATGGCTATATTTTCCTTAGTCATCAAAGGATAATTACATTATTTTTAGTGTCCCTACAAAGCCAATAAAATAGTTTAACTTGGTATTTCCCATGGTGTGAAAGAAGAAAAGTGTTTTGTGGTCAAATATGTTTGGAAGACATGGATTAAAACAAGATAGAGGTTTATCTTTCGGAATTCTCATAGCTTGAATTCCTTGGTTAATTAGAGACTTCATCTAACCCAGACCAAACATTTCTTAAATATGCTGGTTACGTTTTCCGAAATGGACTTTCCCTTTAGTGGAACCCTGTTCCACTGGTGACTCTTACTCCTCAAAATGATTTCTATGTGTTTCTGATATTTTCCCACTGAATCACTGAGGATTCAAGACACTTTGACATATCGCTACAGGAAGAGTCTTTGCTTGACAAGTCACTGTTCTCTAACGTTCAGAGCTGTGTGGTTATGTCTTGGAAATCAGATTAATAAGCTAGATTCAGAGATCTTCTGATATAAGGCACTAAGACGCCTTGGAGAAGAAGAAGTCAAGTTATCCAGACTTTGTTTAGTTATTAAAAGGTCAGATTTAGAGGGCAATTGTAATTCTGATGTGATTAACCCAGCCCATAATGCTTATCTGAGTTTTATTTAGTACTAAAGGAACATACTACAATATGAGTAAAATCTAAAGTAACTACTTCACTGAATGTAACAGTGAGGAATTGAATTTGTGGTCTCTAACAAGGACGATTGATGGGTTTTGTCTTCACTTGGGATTTTGGGTCTACGTGTTGGATCATGGAGAGACACAGCAGCCCAAGTGGTGACTGAAAAGGGCTAGCATCCGCCCTGGAGAAGAAGTAAGTGTCTGACACTTACTTCCAATTACCACCAATTACTTTCTTTTTTCTAGACTTTCTTTGCAGCTGATTCTTTTACCCAGAGGCTACTAATAAATAGAATCAAAAGTAAAATTATGTTGAGACCCGAGCCTTCTTAATGCATGTGGCATTGTTGTTCCTATCTCCCCATCGTACTCCTTAGATTAGGAGAACAGAAAGGAGGAAAGTGAGAGAGTTGGAGACAGTCTTTAAGGACCTAATTACTTCTGGCTAGAAGAGTCCTCAATGGTTGGAAAACAGGTTCTAAAAATTGTGGACTTAGTCAAGTAATGAATGGCAGAACAATTCTTATGGATTGATGCCTTCAACAAGCATTAGTAGCTACTCTTAGCTGTATATTCTTCTAAGCACTTGGAAAAACTTATCAATGAACAAAGGCCTCAATCTTATGGATTTCATATGACAGTGTGAGGAGACTAACAATATATACACAGGCGTACATCATTTCATTTTACTTTGCAGATGCTATGGTTTTGCAAATTAAAGATTTGTCGCAACCCTGTTTCATTGAAGTTTATCAGCACCATCTTCCCAGCAGCACATGCTCATTTCATGTCTCTGGGTCACATTTTGGTAATTTGTGCAGTATTGCAGTTATTTTCATAATGATTACATCTGTTATAGTGATCTGCAATCCTTTATATTTGTTGTTACTATTGTAATTTTTTTTTTTTTTGAGAGAATCTCACAGTGGCGGGATCTCTGATTACTACGACATCCATTTCTGAGCTTCAAGTGATTCTCCTGCCTCAGCCTCCCAAGTAGCTGGGATTACAGGCATCTACCATCGTGCCCAGCTAATTTTGTATTTTTAGTAGAGACAGGGGTTTCACCATTATGACAAGGCTGGTATCGAACTCCTGACCTCAAGTGATCCTCCCGCATCAGCCTCACAAAGTGCTGGGATTATAGGAGTGAACCACCATGCCCAGCCTATTGTAATTATTTTGAAGCACCATAAACCATGCCATGTATGATGCGTGTTAATACTGTGTGTTCTGACTGCTCTACTGACCAGCCATTTCCCCATCTCTCTCTCTTTTCTTGGATATCTCTATTTCCTGAGACTCAGCAATATTGACATTAAACCAGACAATAACCTTGCAGTGGCCTTATGTGTTCAAGTGAAAGGAATAATCATATGACCCTCACTGTAAGTCAAAAGCTAGAAATTATTAAGTTTAATGAAGAAGTCATGTCAGAAACTGAAATAGGCTGATATGATAGCTGGGCCTCTTGCACCAAACAGTTAACCAAGTTGTGAATGCAGTGAAAAGTTCCTGAAGGAAGGCAAAAGTGTGACTCCAGTGAACACACAAATGATAACAAAGTGAAACGCTCTTACTGCTGATTCGGAGAAAATTTAGGTTGTCCAGATAGAAGATAAAACCAGCCACAGCATTCCCGTAAGTCTAAACCTAATCCAGAGCAAGGCCCCAACTCTCTTCAATTCTATGAGGGCTGAAACAGATGAGGAAACTGCAGAAGAAAAGTTTGAAGATAGCAGAGGTTTGTTTATGAGGGTTTTTATTTCCTTTCCCCCCCTGATTTATAAGGTTTAAAGAAACAAGCTGTCTTCATAATACCAAAGTGCAAGGTGAAACAGCAAGTGCTGACATAGAATCTACAGCAAGTTGTCTAGAAGATCTAGCTAAGATAATTGTGAGAATGACTACACCAAACAACAAATGTTCAACATAGACAAAATGGCTTTCTATTGAAAGAAGATACTATTTAGGACTTTAATAGCTAGAGAAAAGTCGTCAATGCCTAGCTTCAAAGCTTCAAAGGACATGCTGACTCTCTTGTTAGGGGCAGGGTTGAAGCCAATGATCATTTGTCATTTGAAGATCTTACAGCCTGTAAGAATTGTGCTGAAACTATTCCACCTGCGATCTCTAAATGGAAAACCAAAGCCTGCATAACAGTGTACCTGTTTACAGCTTGATTTACTGAATATTTTAAGCCCACTATTGAAACCTACTGCTGAGAATAAATTTTTTTTTCAAAATATTTCTCTTAATTGACAGTATACCTAGTCATCCCAAAATTCTGATGGAGATATGCAAGGAAACTAATGTTGTTTTTCTTCTTGCTAATGCAGCATCCATTCTGTAGGGATCAACACATAATTCTTTGGATCAAGGAGTAATTTTAATCTTCAAGTCTTATTATTTAAGAAACATGTTTTTGTAAGACTAGAGCTGCATTAACATTCACGGTTTATGGGAAGAAGGTAAAATATGAAGATTAAAAGGGAGCTGGAGAAAGCTGATTCCAACCTTCCTGATGACTTTGAAGGGTTGAATACTTTCAGTGGTAGAAGGAACTTCAGATGTGGCAGAAATAGCAAGAGAGCTAGAATTAAAAGTGGAGCCTGAGGATGTGACTGGATGGCCGCAATCTCAAGATAATGAATGGATTGAGATATCCCTTCAAGATAATTAAATGGATGAGAAGTTGCTTCTTAGAGATGAGCAACATAAGTGATTTCTTGAGATAGAATTTACTCCTGGTGAAGATGCTGTAAACATTGTTGAAATGCAACAGAAGATTTAGAATATTCCATAAACTTGGTTGATAAAGAAGTGGCACAGTTTGAGGATTAACTCCAGTTTTGAAAGAAATTCCACTGTCAGTAAATGGTGATAAAACAATGCTACATGCTATAGAGAAATTTTTCATGAAAGGAAGGGTCAATAGCTGTGCCAAACTTTATTGCTTTCCTATTGTAAGAAATAGCCATAGCCACCCCAGCTTTTAGTAACCACCACCCTGATTAATCAGCAGCCATCCACATTAAGACAAGACTCTCTACCAGCAAAAAGATTATGACTTGCCAAAGGCTCAAGTTATTGTTAGCATTTTTAAACAATAAATTTTTTAAAATTAAGGTATGTACATTGCTCTTTAGACACAATGCTATTGTGTGCTTAAGGACTGTAGTGGAAACGTAACTTTTACATGTACTGGGAAACCCAAAAATCTGTATAACTTACTTTGCTTTGTTGTGGTAGTCTGGAACTGAACCTGTAACATCTCTGAAGTATTCCTGTGTACACACACACACACACACACACACACACACACACATCTGATGTCAGTTGATGAGTTTTAAAAAATCAGGATAAGAGAATTTTTTAAAAGTGAGTAGTTAGTTGATTAGGATAATTCAGGGAAAGGCTTCTATTGTGGTAAGGCAGAAAGGTAGCTGTGTAGACATCTGTAATAGCAAATGTAGAAGCACTAAGGTTTGCTCTCTGGGACTGCAAGGAATCCAGTTTAGCTGAACTAGAGTGAACAAGAGAAAAGCAAATGAGGGCAGAGATCAGACTGATAACTGGTGCCAGATCACAGAGTCTTTCAGACCATGGTGAAACTTTGGTTTTCCTTCCAGATTCAGGAAATCATTGAAAGCTTTATGTAGAGGATTGGCATATGCCTAATGTGGGTAGCACTCTCAAGAGTCACATGTTCTTTTATCTTCTAACTAAAGACTAGCCAGGTAGAGCCAATTTTACTCTATTTCAAGTCAGAATTCTGAAGGAAGATATTTTATTGTCATTCTCCTGTCTTTCTCTTCAGAATGAGAAGATGGTCACCATAGCACCAAATATCACATCTTGATGAACCAAGGTTAAAAGGTAGGAAGGAGGGGAGAATGTCTTCTAGTACTTCACTATTTTGAATGAGGAAGAAAATCTTTCCCAGAAGCGTCTTTATATATCCCCTCATGTTCCATTGGCAAATACCCTGCCGTATGACCTTCTCAGACTCACCAGGGAGCAGAACTCCCAAGATTGACTCAGAGGAAGCATGAATCATTTCTTGAAGCTGAGGCTACCTCACCTTAACAGAATGCCTCTCCTACACATCAGATATTTGAACAAAATTTGAGTTTTATTAATAAGGAAAAGGCATTCAGTAGGCAACTCCAGTGTCTGCCACATATTGACAGACTGGTCAGTATCTACTGAATAGATGAAGGAAAAAGACAAATGATGTGAGGGTCCAGGCCATTCTGTAAAAGGAGAAGTCTAGGAGAAGGCAACTGTTGCCTATTACTTAAGACTTTTCTTTTCTCATTTCTTTCCCACATCCTGATTCTGTGGCTTGGTATAGTCTTTCATGGTTTATTAAACATCTCAGAAATCTGCTGTTTCCAAAGTTTATTAATCTTTCCCACATCATTTCCCAGGTCATTTGCTTTGCAAGGCTTTCTAAAAATGGATGTATAAATGTTTGTTTATTTACTTAACTTCAGGCATTTTGTTATTGGGTCATCCCCTTGCTATTTCTAAATTGGTCTAGAAGATACTTCAAAGTTAGGCATTCTTCCTTTATAGGAAAGCAATTATAAAAGTAAAACCCCATTCTAACAAAAGAAAAATGTGTTCATCTCAGAAATCAATACAGTAAGAAAGATAAAATTTGTCTTTAGAAGCTGTGGATCGTTATTGTCAGAGTTGAGACCACTGATAAATTCCTTGAGTTGTTTTCCATATATTCAGATCCCTCTCCCCAAATTTGATATTCTTTTGATTCCTTAGATAACCATTTTCTTCTACTGTCACAGAAGCCTTACATTATTTTGATTTATTTTTTCTCCACTTTTTCAAAATTTCAGTCTTAGGAATTTGATACATCAAAATTACCACATAGAAATGCAGATTGAGGTTTAATTAGCTATATTTCCCAAGACATTTTAGTAGAATAGTAAGATTTACATTGAAAGAATGCTATTCTAAATTGCAGAATTCTAGTTTTAGGGAGCTGTTGAGAATGTACTTGGACTATGTGGGTAAGCTGAAACTATTGATTTCACACTTCATTACTCTTGTTTGTTTACTTATTGCCTATTTGCTTTGGGCTTGAGACATTGAGTCTCTTTCTGAGATACTGAAAGATAAATATATTTTCATCTTTGAAAACATGTATTAAATAATTAAATTGGTTAATAATGTTAAATAAGACAGAATTGTATAGTAGAATAAGTATTGGACTGAAGATTGGGAGAACAGGATTCTAAGCTAAGGTCTTTCACTGAAAAAGTCTTTGAGTTGACCTCTCAGCATGTCTGAATACATTTTCTCATTCTTCAAATGAAAATGCTAGACTGTTAGTCTCAAATATCCTTCCAATTATTCTGATTCTGTAACCTGTGTTTGTTGAGAAACCAGTGCTGTATTATGAAAAAAAAAAACAAAAAGAAATAGGATCAAAATGCATGAATCATTCTAAGTTGTTGAGAAGTTTGCAAACTGACTGGAAAAACACAATTAGAAAGCAATGAAAAATTATGTGTAATCAAAAGCAAATTGTATGTTACCAACAGAAGCTACTATAACGCGTTGTCAAGAGTCACTGTATTAAAAATAGTGAAGATGTTGGAAAAGATGTAGAAAAAGAATAGAGAAGGATGGATGGGCAGAAGCTGTGCAGCCCTGGAGGAGGCCTATGGGTGTTCCAGTGTATGCAGGTTAAGTGCAGTGCTGTGGATAACACAGCTGTATGGATAAGTACTAGCTGGGATAAAGATTAAAAAAAAAATGCAAAAGGTCTTATGTCAGAGTATGGTGAGGATAAATTAGAATGACTTTGAAAAGTCCTAGTTATAAATTATCCCATAAGTAAGGTGACCATGTATTTTATCATTCTGACTGGTATACTCTTAAAAGGGGGCACCCTTAATAATTAGTCTAGAACAACAAGGGTAACTGGACCACCCAAGTTAAACTAGGTTATATATTCACTTTCTTATAAGAAGTGTATTTCTTTTTCTGTAAAATCCTATAAATTTGGAAAGTAATGAATTGCAAAATTGCAGAGCCTTTATTTAGGTATTGGAAGTAGAGCCTACTTGGTCAGTGTCAGCTGTAAATTTTAGTTCTTTCCCAGTCGACTCCCTAAAGGCCCAAACATATGAAATAGCATTTGTTGTGTAGCAGATATTTCCTGTGTGAGATTGCAAATTATACCTAAGGGAACAGAAGACCTCCCTTAGAGTAGAAATATGATGCAGTGTGAGTGATAAACTTTTGAGCTAGACCTACACATAGAGAAGAAAGACAGAAGAAATCAAGGACTGTACACAAATTCTAAACATCACCTTAGAGTATATACTAACACTGCCAGATGGATCTCTTAGGCCCAGTTTCCTTGACATTTATGTGCACAGTTTCTTCCTCTGAAATCTCTGCCCTTTGCTCATCATGGAAGATGGCCATCAATTCCCAAGGATGCTGATGATCACTGTGAGCACGCCTTCATATCAGCTCCTACAGCCATCCTGCAGCTGACAGCCGTCTCTGACCAGAACATTGCTCTGAAAGTCAGCCAGTTAAATATTCAATAATTTTCAGCATCTGAGTGTGCCAGGTAGGCAATGGAGATAGATGGCTAAGCAAGATAAATACAGTTCCTGTTATCCGGGAGCTCTTCTTCTAGCAAGGAAGGAACATGATTATAAGTATGATCCTATGAAGATAAAGTTCAAAACCATGGCAGCCTATGAGTAATTGATCTCCCATTAGCCAGCGCACTAGATAGACTAGCTTATCGATCATTGGTTATAATAATACAAAGATAAAAGTACCACGTATTGAAAGCCAGTAGCGCATGGAATAGTGTTCAAAGGGCTTATACATGCATCTGGAGCTTTTATAAAACTCTGTAGGTAAGTAGTAGTATTGCTATAATACAGATGGAAAATCTGTGGCTCTTAAAGTAATGTAACTTCAACAACATCACATGACTGATACATGGCCGAGGTGGGATTCAAAGCTGTGTCTGCTTGGATCCAAAGCCTGCTTTTGGTTGGACCGTATTCATTTTTCTGAGCTTCAGCCTCTTCATGTGTGAAACAAGTTTGTGAATATCTGTCTCATGGGCTTGCGTTGAAGATTGAACGTAATGCTGTATAAGAAAATGCCCGGTGCAATGCCTTCCACACGATTCATTTAGACGGCCTTAATGTTTATATCCTAGGACCAAACCATGTTGCAGGCATCGCCTTGCACATCCCTCAGGATATTTCTGTTCTTCCAAATGCAGCCTTGATCATGTTTCTACAACTTACCTGTTCCCATCACCACCCATAGTTTTTTCCCAATTCCTAATAGTAGCAACAATAATGGTAACATGATAGATGATAATGATTGACCACTCACTATGTTCTGTGTGTTTTATAAATATTATGTAGTTTAAGCAACATAGGTGATGGGCATTTTAATTATGCGTGTATCAGGGATCAGGAAAGCAGTACATTGGATATACAGAGGGAGTTGCCCAAGATCCCATGACAGGCACATGTCAGAGATGGATTGTAACCCACAGCCATCTGCCTCCAGACTCCAGATTCTTCAGAACTGCACTTACCACTAACTCATCATTAGGCTGAGATAATGCCCAATCTTACCACATCCTCGAGTTTAAAATCATCACTTACACATACAAATGGTTCTCCAAATTAGACAATTACAATAGATTAGGGTGATAGGAGGATGGAAGAAAAACATCCTCTTCCCCCAACACTTACCTAAATAAGCCCTTCTCTAGAGTCACAAAAGCCATTTTAAATGAAAATAAGAGCTTTGGGGTATTTAAAGTTGCAAAGGGAGGCCAGTTATGAGAAGACTATCTCAGAGCATAAATAAAGATCCCTGCCAGAAAAGCATAGAAATAATTTTTCAGGTATGAGAATGGTCACAGTAAAGTGGACCACAGTGGGATAAAAAGTAAGGTGATTTCATGTAAGCTAGAGTTATCATATGGAGACCAGCAAAGGAATGATGGGTGATGGACATCAAGTTCCAAAGCATGAGGTCAGGTGGGCCACCAGAGAACTGATCAGGCACTGAGGATGCAGAAGAAAAAAGTGTTTTTGGGGGGTAATTCTTTGAAAAAAAAAATCAGACCTATATTAGGCTCTGAATGCCATGATCTGAATGTTCTGAGGTGGTGAGAAATATACTTTGATTTAAATTTTGGAAAACTTGGAGAAATCAGAGAAAAAAACCCAAGTATTTAATCTTCAGTTACTGAGGAATTAAGTAGGAGGGACAAAAAAAGTAAAATATTTTTGTAATCTTCAGTTGGGATAATCTATTTTATACTGGGACTACTGAAATAATATGTAATCATATAAGTTTCTCCAGCATTAGTCGTATTTTATTAAGGTCAGAGCACCTCCTCCATGACTTCAGACTTGCATGTGCCCACTTGAGGCAGGTGCCCTTAGCTCCTGGCTCTGGAAACTTCTCGGAAAGTTTCTACCCCATTCATCTCTCCAGCCTAGCATGGTAATGTCTTCCTGCTACTGCTGATCTCTAAATGTCTCATTGCTCCTTGTTTGACTCAGCAACTTTTATCCTCTGCATAACTGATCCCCTACACTCAGTTCCCTCCATTGCAACTTCCGTGTCTTTAACGTTTTTCTTGCTTATGAAGGTATAGAGCTTTGGGACTGCAGTAATATGTTGCCACAAACTGGACTGTTTAAAACAGAAGATATTTATTTTGTCACTGTTCAGGATGCCAGGAATCTGAAATCAAGGTGTCAGCACGGTACGTCTTCTGGACTCTCTGAGGGATGATGTGTTTCACGTTCTCTCCTAACTTATGATGGTTGCTGGCAATCCTTGGCATTCTTTGGCTTGTAGATTAATTGCTCTAATCTCTGCCTCCATTTTTACATGGACTTCTCTTTTGTGTCTGTTTCAGCTGTCTTTTTCCTTTCTTTTATAAGGACATTAGATTAGGGACCCACCATAAAACCACGGTGCTCTCATCTTAAGATCCTTAATTACTTATGCAAACACCCTGTTTCCAAGTAAAGTCACATTCGCAGGTCCTGGGAATTAGGACTTAGGTTCTCTTTTGGGAGATGCTATCTAATTCATTATGCTAGATGTTCCTCTGTTGTTCTATTTAGACACTAAGAGACATAGAACAGTCTGCAACCTCACCTTCTAAATCAGCATGATTCAGCAGAACTTCCTGTGATAGCAGAAATTCTTCATATTGACACCATCTAACTTGTTAGCCATCAGCTATACATGGCTATTGAGTTTTAAAATATTGCTAGTGTAACCTCGAAGCTGAATTTTTCTATTTATTACATTTTAATTAATTTAAATGTAAACAGTTTCATCTATCTGGGGGCTGGTGCATTGGACAGAGCAGTTTTATAGAAAAAAAAGATACCAATCATATTAATCCAATATAGTGAGCATCATGAGAATGGATGCCTAAGGGAAAATGGAGTCAGTGATAGAGCCACAAAAGCAATGGTAGCCGGGCTATCAGGTGTGAAATCAGCATGCATAAAGACGTGGAGGAAAAGAGGAAACGTCATACGATGTCTAGAGCAGAGAGTTTCTGGAAGAAGTGAGGCTGCAGAAGTGACTTGCAGGTAACTCAGTACCATGCTGGAGAATTTGAACTTTGTCAATGGGTATGAAACAAAACAATAAAATGTTCATATTTATCTTTAAAGGGTAGCCTTTCCCAGAGCAGAATTGAAGACGAGTTAGAACAAGGAGAGCCCAGGACAAAGTTTCTCATTCTAGTTTTCCATTCAGAATCTATACCACATGTGGCAAGCGCTACAGTTAGCCAAGTTTCAGAGATGAGGAAACTGTGCTGAGTTTGCATGACAGAATCACGCACATCTTTCAATTCTGTGTGCACACGGAAGGTAATAAAGGTGTTGTATTCTGTAGAGTATTAACGCCCTAAAAGAAACCTCTTTGCTAATTTCTGAGGCCGGCTAAAGTGTTACTTATAATATGTATAGACGGAATAAAAATGTCCCCTGTAGTAATTCACCTTCTCCCCAAAATGGCTTTGAGAGATAACAGATTTGTCTATATTTCAGCTGTAGATCCTTTGGATTTGGTGACAGCAGTAATTCCTCTTGTAATCTTGGCTAATGCATTAGCATTCACAGTAATTTCTGCCATTAGACAGGCTCTGCCGTGCACCATGATGGTTTCCACTCTGTAATTGTAGGGATCCTCATTAATCTAAAAGAATATTATGACATTGTGAGCTTATAGGAGAGACAATTCATGACTGACACAATAAAGGCTTAAATTATGCTGTTTTTGATGATGAGAGATGCAGAGCTACATTTTTTTCACTTTAACTTCTTGCAAAATTAGGATTTAGCAGCTATAAGAAAATTCCTTGTATGATGAAAGTGGATGACGTTCAGACACAACCAATTCCAGACCTGCCTTAAGGAAACATTTTATTGCAGGAAGATATTAAAATTTCAAAGCTGTTTTCTCGTGGCATTTTTATTGATAAACCTGCATTTAAAGCAGAGCCTTAAAAAATGCATGAGATGCACATAGCCAGAACACACCATGTTAGAGGCTACTGCCTGGAGTCTGAAAGCTCACAGCATTTTACATACTGCCCTGGACGGGCTCCAAGATGTGTTTTCACATATGTTAAATTTTTTAACACTCAACTCTTCTTGATAAGAAACAGTCGACTTTTGGAGGTAGTTTTTTCTTTGTTATCAAGTAGATAAAGACTCCTGACTTTTTTTCTAACCATAGGAAGAGAAAGAAAGGTGCAATTTTTAATTTAGACAAAATAGATTGTGAAAGAACTCTCTAGCATCTTCCCTGTTTGTAAACTGTCACCCATTTAGTTCTCGTAGATGACTTCTATGTCTCTAAATCTTACAAATTTACACTTGCTTTATGTTTATCAGTGAGGACATTAAAACCTAGAAAGGTTGGAGACTTTGTCAAGATCACGGATTTTTGGTGGCAGTCTACAGGGGAAAATAAGCCTTGTTTCTTCTTTACTAGTCTAGTCTTTTCTTTCTGCAATATTGCACTAAAATAAATGAATCAGCGTTTATTATCTACTTAGTACCTATCATTGTGCTAAATGTTAGACATGGATCTCACCAGGAAGTTTGCAATCCTTTTGGAAAATTAAGCTTTTGCACATGAAATTATCATCAAATCATGGTAACCTCCTTAAATCATGACAATTGGAGTGGGAAGGCATAATCTCATTTAATCATGACAAATTGGAACGGCAAGTACATAATTAGTTACATTTTGCAGAGGAGAGAACAAACACAAACACATTGTATTACTTGACGAAGGTCACAAAGCTAGTAAATCATGGTGCTGAGATTAAAATCCAAGCCCCACGGTGGAGCCCAAATACTTAGTCCTGCTGTTTCTAGATGGCTGGTGTAAAGTAGGGTCGGAGACCGGGAGCTATGAGTCCAAGGTGGAGTTGGAGAAACGGCATCAGGGCACAGGACTTAGGCAGAGCCTTGGTGTTGGAAAGGAGTTTAGATAGGCAGGAGAGCAGAGGAGCATATTTTATGCTGGAAGAATAGAACGGTGAAGGGAGATGGAGAGGTTGGTCGTATACAACAGTCACTGGGCAAGGCAAATAAACTACAAAATAATACCTCAATTGTGTAAACAGTGCATTAATAATTGGGAATAATGCATGTCAGACACACCTATGCATTTCTGCTTAGGGATGTGCAAGTCTGTTCAACTTCTCTCATTACTTACCAACTCAAGTGGAATTTATTCAAAGAAAAACATCTAAGGATCTCAGTGGTTGTTGGTCAACTTTCTGTCTCTCTGAGAGAACATATGGAAATGAGCTGTGTTTCTTGTCTGTGTGGCTAAATGTGACCTCACCATATGGACATCTTTACTCAGGATAAAGAAAGGAATTTTCTTGAATTTCACATATTCTGAGTACTGTCAGAGGAAGACTCTAATTGACAGGATTTCTCTAAGAATAGATGCCCTTTTGCCATTCCAGAAACATTTCATTCTCTAGAGAGAAGGTCAAAAATATTCTGTCTCACTAGTGAATAGGTTTTTATGTTGACAGCTTCTGATGTCAGTGGGGACCTATTAAATTAGTTTCCATCTAACTCTGCATGTTTCAAAACAGAACACAAGGTGGACACTCCAGAGAGGTGTGCTCTGAGAAAAGCTAGCATTCTAACCGATGCTGGAAACTTGTTCTCCAGTCCTGCTTCACTGCAAGGGCTACCTTTTCAAAGTGCTCAGTCGAGCTGAAACTACTGTGCTGACTTCTCCTTGCCATGCATCACACAGCTTGTGTGACTCTTGCAGAGAATGAAGGCAGTAAGAATTTTCTGCATTCTTGAAGCTCTAAGAGCTCACTTTGTACCCTGTATTCTCCATGTAGAGACTTAAAATTTAAACATAGTGCCTTACTGTCTATGAGAATGATACAAGATACCTACATAGGTAAGCAATATATACGAAAAATAAAGTAATAAATTACCACAGATTTTTGGAAGTAACCACTGTTAATATATGAGTTCTGACAGAGTGCTTTGCTACCTAAATAGATTGGTAGTTAGATAAATATAAATAACTTTATACAAGCAAGTGGATGCTTTTACAAAATAGAATTAGCATATTTAGTTTGATTGCACTTAGTAAAAAAACAGTCACAGTAAAAGGGCTGAAATCTTCAACTTCCAGATAGTTTTCTTTTGCCACAGAGCTGCTATTTCTGTAAAATCTTCCTGAACTTAGAATACGTGAAAAACGTGAAGAAATTGAAATCAGGTTATATTTTTAAACTACATTATTCAATTCCAATTAGTAGAAATTAAAGGATATCTAAGATGGGGACATCCGTGCTTTTATACATAGTATTTTTAAATTGAGTTTTTAATTTGTTTTCAAAACATTTACACTCTGTTCTATAATCATAATTTCCATAAGTGTGTAGTATATATCATATAGTTAAAATAATTAATGTTTTTCTATCAGCTTCTCAGTTCTTATGTTCTCGTTTTTTATTTAGCTATTGTAATGTCATTATCTCCTCCTCCCACCTGCCTGCAAGGGGCTTACATATACTCTGTTCCCTGAGATTTTTCTTACTTGAGAATAATTGCTTATTGCCTTTCTATACTAAGAGTGAATAGTATTCTTGGATCAGTTTCTTGGTAGACACTACATCACTGTCTTCCAATGTGACATGTTGCTGTATATCTTCTCACAGCTTAGTCTCTCCATATTATTTACACAATATTTGTCATGTTAGCTGAACTGTAATTTCATATATCTTTTGAAAATATCATTCCTGAAAGCATCAATTATTATTCTATTTGGGCCAGTTGCTCTCCAGGACCTCTTCGGGATCTCTTCGGCACCACCCCAAGACTTCTTTTGCTGGCATCCTTTGCAGTTCTGTGGTGGGTCCCTAATCAGCGACTCTTCATGTCATTGTTTTTATTTGTAGTATTCCTGTATTTAGGCCAACCGTATTCTGCAGTGCTTAACTAAAAGAGTATATAAAAAGTGAAGACATCACAATGCCTGTCTTTTAGGTCACAATATTCCAATTTCAACCGGCTTCTCCTGTACCTAGGACACCATGTGGTCATTGTAGTCTTCCCTTTCACTACTGCCTGGATATGCTCATCGCTTTTATCTTGTTTGGATCTCTTTGTTGTTGTTGCTGTTGTTCCATTTTATACTGGCTTTGGATTTATTTCCTCATTTTGATAGAGAGTGTCATCTGGTAACTTCCTGAGAAATTCCTTCAGGCGTTTATCATTTTCTTTTGGTTTCAGTTGTGCCAGTAAAATCCAGTCATTCTGATTCTTGGTCATTAGTGCATGAATTACTTTTTAAAACTTCATGGAATCTACTTCCTATATTTCTAGCATTCCAAAATTTCACAATTATTTGCTGTTGGTGAAAACAATTATTTAAGTATTTTTCTCCTTTTTCTGTTGTTCTCTTTTAAAGAAATATTACCTGCTATTCAAACATTGGACTTTCTGGAGTAGTTATCCAGTTTTCTTACCTTTGCTTTTCTCTTATTTTTGCTCTATTTTAGGAAAACTCTTCAATCATGCTTACCACTCCTTCCATAATTAAAAGGGATTTTTTTAAATGAGCACTGTCGTGTTTTAATTTCTAAAGCTCTTTATTGACTTCTCAGTATTCCTGTTTTGTTTCATCCTGTTCTTGTTTCATGAATACAGTTGCTTTTTTAAATTTGTGAATGATGTAAATAGATGTTTGGAAAAAAAAGTTTTCTTCCCTCTGTATTATATCTTCTTTCTGAAAGTCACTTTCATTCTGTTTGCTTATTTCAACCTCTGTATCCTGTATGAGAAGTTTAATGACAAGTCTAGAAATTCTCAGCTCACAGTTAAGATCTGTATGTGTGTGAGGGGGATTAAAAGGCTAATTAAAAATATTACATGCATAGTTGAGTTTGTTAACCTTGAACTCTGCCATAGAGTAATTTATTAGGGTACTTTTTGGTAAACCTGACATGAGAAACTATAGATCTTTTTTACAGGGTTAATTGGCTTCCTTAAGCAGTACTTTTCTAGTATCCTGCCTGGAAGATGTGTCTGATACTTGGATATCAGTATACAGTGGCGCTCTCTAGGTTCCTACATATTTGGAGGATTTTAGGGCATAAATTAGACTTTTTAATATGATCCTGTTTCCAGTAGTTATTAATATTCCACTTCTTGTGTTCTTATTCTTGGGTGTTTATGTAAAGAAATAAAGCTTTATTATAGTTGTAGTAGAGTTTTAAAATGAACATTTGTCTATATTCATCTAACATCTTAATCTTAAAGTCTGTCATTTTATATTAGCATACTAATTATCCCTTTCCTTTAAATTAGCTGAAATTTTCTTTAGGCTTTTCATATTTCTAGTAAATCAATTTTCAACTGAATCTGTTTTAGCCCATGTTGTTTGTAATGTTTTAAACAGTAACCATATTAGTTAACACAAGAAACCAAATGCAGAAGACAGTACTTTTATTCACATCATACAGGTGAAAGACTAAGGCACACAGAGGTTAGGTAGTTTGCTTAGTGTGACACAGTTAGTAAGGGAAGAGTTGGGTTTAGAATTCAGGAAGTGTCGTGTCACTCCTCAGCATGTGCTAATAACTACAGTAACATTCTAGCTCTAGGATTTTGTCCTACTTTTCTATTTGCTGTCTTAAAAAAAATTCCCATTATGCAATTTTATCATTTCATTATTGAAATTTACTTTTGTTGAATGTTCATTCTTATTAAGTTATTCAATAGCATAAGACGCTGCTGGGGATTTGTCTTCTGTTTCTTTCTTTGCTTCCAGATAGGGTTCTTTCAGCTTTGTAGTAAGCTATGCTATTTTTAATCATTTTTATATTCATTATAACTGCTTCAAAATACTATCTTTTTATAATGTAACATTTTTCTCAGTACACCCATGCTTAATGTGAGTAGCATTCATTGCTCTGATATTGTGTGGGTAACCCTTATTCATGTCAATTTATCCTTAGCTGAACTACTTCATTTTTCTTTTAAACTATGGTTCTGAAGATGGGTACTACTTTTCCTTGAGTTACCTTTCTATGTGAAGAACCCTTGATGGGGGTCTTGAAATGCTTTCTCTCTTCTGAGGTTCATGTTAAGTGAACAGCATCACTGCCCACTCTACCCATAAAGTTCTTTGTACTTCAGCTTCATCCTCTGGCCAGCACTCTGCTCCAGAAGACCTGCAAAGGCTTTGCCTTTTCTAAAGGTCTGGAGTGGGTCGAGGGACTTTTAAGATGAGCAGTTTTACCACAACCATATCAAAAGCTGTTATAGTCACACTGCCTCAGACATCCTGTCTTCCATTTACAGGGTATTTATGAGCTCTCAAATTATTGTTCAGATACATTCTTTCTCTGCACTTCTTCTGGGAGTAGAGATGAGGTAGGGGCAAGATTGAGAGGTCAGGTGTTTAGCCACAAACACATTATTTCTTTCTTGCCATGGAAAACACAATTACAGTTTATGAGATTATAAACTATTTTCTCATTAAGTGAACTGGGAAATTCCTGGTATTTTTTGTTGTTGTTAAGTAAACTTTGAGTTATTTAGTCATATATTGGGGGAGAAGTATTCTGTAACCAATTTTCTTGCCACTACTTTTTAAAAATTATGTCATCACTCATCTTCAAAATATATCAGAAATAGAGATAAGAAAGTTAATCTGAGTCTAAATTGAGATCAGAGTTGATTTTAGTATAAATAGATAGGATAAGTGTTCGTTCCCTGGGGAAAGAAACTTAGAAATTATTTTGTTCAAGCTTTTATTTTACCCATAAAGAGACTGAGGTTTAGAGAGATATATTAAATTAACTTCTTGAGATTTCACTTGTGTCAGCTCATAACTCAAGTTTTCTAGTTCCCATTCCACAGATGTTTCCACTTTACCACGCTGCCTTCTAAATTGCATACAAAAATAACCACTTGGGAAGTATTTTGTACAGACTTATGTGCAGTATAGTTTTTTTTCAAATAGAATTTGAGTTATTTTCCATGTACAGCTCTTTCCAAGTAAGATATACAACATCTAACATGCAATCAATACAGTTCTCCCTATTCATTGCAATGGAACATTGCTAAGATGGGCAACAAAAATATAAACATCTTTTTGTTTACTCAGGAAGTTATTTTTTAAATTACTTTTTCCACTGAAAAGTACGCATTATCTTCTAATTTTACTAATATGCATTATCTTCTAATCTGTTAATTTTGGTAAAATATGCATTATCTTCTAATTGTACTAATTGGGTGTCTTGTACTACTCACAGGAAAATCATTCAGTATTCAAATTGGTTGGGATCTCCTTTGGATCGTGGATTCTCTATACCTAGGTTCTCCCAATATTCAAATGTGTGGTTATTACCATGCTCTGAATAATTCCAAGATATTTAGTCTTCAGATTTAGCTAAATTAAAGAATGTTTATAAATATACCTATCTTTAATGTGACTAGCATTGTGTAATTGAAATGTGCCTTGAATACTTCTAATGATACTAGTAAGCCTATTTTATCACTCCCATTTTACAATTAGAAAATTCGAGACTCAGAGAAGATAAGTTACATGCCTAAGTCCATTTTTTAGTAAAGAGTTGCATGAAATTTAAAGGCAAGCCTGCCTTTCTCATGAGTGTATATAGACCTTTTCCAGAATATTGGGAAGTATTGGGCTGGAAAAAAAAAAGCACTCATGTAAAACACTTTAATAAAGAAATTATAATTTTTCAACATTATTCTTTGAGATAATTCTTTTGAACATAAAAATAAGGTCTATATAGTAGCTTCTGAACTCTTGAATAATACTGTAAGAGAGTTACAAGAGTCAAACACCTAAATTTTACCTCTGGGTCATGAAGTTTCTTAATACTATTTTAAAGACTGATATCCTTAGATACTTTCAGTTCTTTTCATCAGTACTCACTATTTTTTTTTTTCAAAACAATAATGGTACCTAGACTGTACTTTGTCTGACTTCTTATAAAATTTTCCTGCTTGACTAGGGTTTTAATACGTCAGAAAAAATAGACATATTTTAAAATAAGCGACTAGATACCAATACTACACTTGCTGTTTGTTAGCTTAGCTACTCAGATTCTTTGCTTTTGTTTGTTTTTGTAGACTCCTTCTTTAAAAATTTGTTAATTTTGGTAAAATACACAGAATATCACATCTACTATCTTAATTTTTAAAGTGTACAGTTCAGTGGCATTAAGTACATTCACACTGTTGTGTTGCCATCACCACCATCTGTCTACAGAGTTCTTTCCAGCTCATAAAACCGAACTCTGTACCTTTCAAACAATAACTCCATTTTCCATTCCCCAGCCCTGGCAGCCAGTATTCTATTATCAGTCTGCAGGAGTTTGACTGCTCATATAAGAGACCTCATATAGTATTTGTGACTGGCTCGTTTCACTCAGAATAATGGCCACAAGATTTATCCATGTTTTAGCATGAGTCAGAATTCCCTTCCTCTTTCAGGCTGAATAATATTCCACTGCATGTGTATACCACATCTTGTATATCAATTTACCTTGGGTGGCTTCCATCTTTTGGCAATTATGAATATTGCTGCTATAAACATGGGTTCACAAACATTTCTTCAGGTCCCCACTTTCAATTTTTTGGGGTGTATACTCGGAATTGTTGTTCCATATGGTAATTACGTGTTTTTATTTTTTTCTAAACCCCCTATGTTAGCAGCTACACCATTTTGTTTTCCCACCAAACATACCCAAAAATTTCAGTTTCTTCACATCTTTACCATCAGTTGTTATTTTCTGTTTCTTTTCTCTTTTTTGCTTGCTTGATTTCCCACTTTCTCTTTTTTCTTTCCTCCTCTCCCCTCTCCCCTCCCCTCCCCTCCCCTCCCCTCCTCTCCCCTCCCCTCCCCTCCCCTCCTCTCCCCTCCCCTCCATTTTCTTTTTTTTGATGGTAGCTATCCTAATGGGTTAATAGTCTGTTTCTTCTTTCTGGGCCCTAATTTTTCCTATTTGTCACTGTAATATGCTTCATAACACTCTTCTTAGCTGTCACTTATGGTATTTATTTTGTTGAATCTTTTGTGGCATAAAATGGGCTTCAAGATATAGCCATGTGGTACTATGCAGTATTACCAATAGGTAGTAAGTTCAGTTGAAATAAACAAATGGCTGAGTTACAGAACATTTAAGATTATATGCACTGCCATTATAATGAGGAACAGCAAATATCATACAAAATTCATAATAGAAGCAGAGATTATTCTAGAAAATATTAATTTTGTCAGTACATAGAATGCTTTATTTACAATGAGTACACTGGTTGATTGGAAATATTACTGCTAAAATTTTCTCTTTAAATATAATCCAGCTTGCAAAGATTATATGAACGTATAAAATAAAATTTAGAAAATTTCAGAAACTAACAGAGGAAGTATTTCCACCATTGAGATATAACTATTTTTGTTTTGGTTCATTTTTTGTAACACTTCACTTTTTGCATACACACATTCAGATGTATGATGTATATACACTGTATATGCTGGTTTGTTCACATAATATTATACAAAGAGTATTTCTCTGTTCTTACCTAATGATTCACTGAAAATACATTTTTCAGAATAGCTGGATGCTCTCCCAATCAATGCAAGATAAATATTCATTTCAATATGATTTCATAACCAGATTTTACATCTTTTATTGTTAATCATAATGGTGTGGTATTTAGCATGATATTTAGATCTGTGTCCCCACTAATTATTTAAGCCTAGACCTCAAATTAATTGGTCAAGAAATAGAAATATTTCACTACTATTTATATTACTATGTATTGATCTATCATAGAAATCCATATCCTGAATTGGTCTGATTACTTATAAGATTAAAGTTAAATATTTTACAAGAATGTTATATAAATGGTATTTTATATCTTTTCAAAAGGCCTCATACATGTACTATACAATCCTAACTCCTGGTCAGAGGTACCTCAGTTTGCTCATCTGGAAATTAAAAGGCAAGGAAAGGGGAGTCATGAATTACATGTTTTCAAAGTTTTCAACTCCACTCACTTGTCCTTTAATTAATAAATTACATACATTAATATGTAAGAATAAACATTTTTTATTTGTTATCACTAATATATAGGGACTTCTTTTTTTCTAAGTTTGTTGAAGGAAGGCAAATCCTAATATAGCTTTGCATAGCTATATCACTGAGGATATAATTTTCTTATACTCATAAAATCTATTATGAGTTTAAAAAATGTTTAACTGTTAATTTGATTGTTAATAATATTGATATGTTTTAAAATAGTGTTTTAAGTAGCATAGTAAAACTAACTTATTTCAGAATCAAAATGATGTGATATACAGGGAAGATGTCTTTAAATCAATATTAGAATTTTTTTTTTTTTTTTTTGAAACAGCCTTGCTCTGTCGCCCAGGCTGGAATGCAGTGGCGTGAACTCAGCTCACTGCAACCTCCATCTCCTAGGTTCAAGTGATTCTCCTGCCTCAGCCTCCTGAGTAGCTGGGACTATAGACATGCACTAACACACCTGGCTAATTTTTGTACTTTTGTAGAGATGGGGTTTCACCATATTGACAAGGCTGGTCTCAAACTCCTAACATCATGATCTGCCTCCCTCTGCCTCCCAAAGTGCTGGGATTAAAGGTGTGAGCCACCATGCCTGGCCTGGAATATTTTTTCTACATCCCTTTTTATAACATAAATGCTGAACTCTGATTCTGTTATTTTCAATACTTACTACAATTAAGATTCCAGGAAACATTTGCTACCGTGTTTTCTGTATATTTAGAAGCTCTTAATATTGAGACTCATTAACCATATTTTTATCATATGTTAACTTATACATCTTGATTTTGTCTTACACACATTTTTAAAAACAGCTTGCTACCTATAGTGAGTCGTTTTAGACACATATGTCTCAGGAGGGTGACAGAATAAAGAGTGAATAAGAAAGGCAAGATCTGGAATACAGGGTCAAGGAATTTATAAAAATATTGGATTTGTCTACCTGGTAATAGAGTTTAAGATAAAATGAAAATCTAGTTATACTCTCAAATAGTAAACACCTTAGAAACTGACGCCTAGAGTCTAAAATACATTACTGATTGTAGTTAATAAATAAATAAATGAATATATAGTTATGGGATTTTATTTTTTTGAGATGGAGTCTCACTCTATCGCCCAGGCTAGAGTACAATGGCACGATCTCCACTCACTGCAATCTCTGCCTCCCATGTTCAAGTGATTCTCCTGCCTCAGCCTCCCGAATAGATGGTATTACAGATGCGCACCACCATGCCTGGCTAATTTTTGTATTTTTAGTAGAGACGGGGTTGCATCATGTTGGTCAGACTGGTCTCGAACTCCTGACCTTGTGATCCGCCCACTTTGGCACCCCAGAGTGTTAGAATTACAGGCATGAGCCAACTCACCTGGCTGGGGTTTTTATTCAAACATTTCAAACCCAATTATTCTTTTTGTAGGCTTTTCTTTTTAAATTAAGGGGCATTGTTTTATTTAAAAATTATTAATATTATGAGTTGACCTCTCCAGAGCACAATTAAGGGGCACTCTGAAATCATGGAAATCATGTTTGGAGGAGAGTTTAGAGTCTGTTGTAACATTCTGTTCTTCAATTCTTCTTTGCATAATTTGCATAGACTGCTCTCTCAGCATTTATTTTACTCTCCATATATTCTTCAAGAGGGAGATCCTGGGGGACTGTCAGTGAGACACAAGAGGCACTCCATATATTAAACAAAGATTTCATTGCTGGGAAGAAATTGTCCCACAGCTGCCTAATAGTGAAACCAAAAAAGAAAGAAAAAACACAACATGTTATAGAAAGAAAAAACACAACATGTTATAGAAAGAAAAAACACAACATGTTATAGAAAAAAAATACTTAGATTTCCCAGGAAAACCTGCTCCCCTACGAGGAACAAAATTGCTTCGTAACTTTTATTGTAGTTCCCCAGTCAGAGGAGGGCTCTGAAATTTTAAAAATTCAGTTCATTTTAGTGCAATAAACATTTCTTGACTGCCTGCTAGAGTATTCGACTGCGGATGGGAGCTGTTAAGACACAGATGTGCAGTCCAGTCCTGCCCTCATGAAACTTCAGTTAAGGGGCCACAGGAGATAAAATAAGAGGCATAGGAATCTTTATCATCCATTAGGAGAAGTGCCATAAAAAAGCACAAAGAAATGAAGTAGTACAGAAGAAAAGGATGCGTTGAAGGAGGTTCTCAAAGGGAACTGAGGCCTGAGTCAGTTCTGTAGGACGTGGAAACAAAAAGGACTTGCCAACCGGATGGGTGTGAGTAGAGGACTTTTCAAACGAGAGGGCCAGACTGTGTAATGGCAAAGGAATAAAGTAACAATTTTTTTAGAAAAAAAGACACACATTCACTGTGGAGTGTAAAGTGTGAGGGAAAAGTTAGTTGAAAATAAGACTGGGAAAAATAATTGCATGTGTTACCACCAAAAGCTATGAGTGTCGTGCTGGCCGCTTGGACTTCACCCCGGAGACTGTGAGGAATCACTAAACATGGGAGTAACTAAGGGAGTTGTTAAGTCTGTGTCCCACAGAACCAAAGGCAGAGAGACCTTTGACAGGGTTGTATATGCAATGATAGTTGTACTGATGGAATAAGGGATTATGAACTGGTAGCATTGTAGAGATTCAAAAAATAGGTGAGAGACAACAGAAGGGACTGATGATTGCTCATTGCATATTAGGAAGATCGAAAAGGCAACACTGTCTTTCAGATTTATGACTTGGGAGACTGGATACGTAATAATGGTGACAACCAAAGGTAGAAAGAGAGGACAAAGCTCGGCTCTGCAGGGCATGGATAATCACTTGAGTTTTGAGTATCTTCACATTGTGATGTGTATTTGCTTTCATGAGGAGATAGCTAATAGATAGATGTATGAAGCTTGCAGAATCTACAGGTCTAGATTTAAGAGATGTATGCAAATATTGTTAAAAATCTAAAAACTCAGTAAACTCTAATTGTGTTTTCTTGGATTCTATGTTCATCTATTTAGCATACATTAATTACAGAGCCAAAGAGAGCCAAATGGACGAAGCTGTTTATGACTCCTGGGATCCAGAGCCCATATGCTGAAATACTTCTTCACCTAACTCTCACATACAAAGCCAATATTCCCCTTGCCCTAAATCAACCCAAGGCCTGGTGCCCAGAGACTGGAAACAGCCCCTCTGCCTAAGGTCCTCCGGAATTTTTTAAACTGCCAGTCCGAAGCCACGCCCCTACCCTTTCTTGCCTTTTCTCATGAAGAACCCAATAAATGTTCTGGCCTGGGCTTTCCTCTTCCTCTTGCTTCTGCCTCCCGATGAAACCTGGTGCTGCTTTCCGCATGTGGCCTTTGTGGCCTGGCATATCCCTTCTTTTGGGAAATGTAAGAAAAATTTTTTTTCAAAGGCAGTTGTCTCCACATCTGTTACCTTACTATTTCTGATTAAAACAAACCGCAGGCATAAATCTTGAAATGAGCAGTCAGTGAGAAGCAAACACAGGCCTAACAACAAAGCCTGGGGAATGGACGGCATCCAGACATCAAACTGATGCCAAGACAGGGACCAGGAGAGCTAGGCCTCCTTAGCAGTGTTAGGTCAAGCAAAGGTCAATTTTAACCACATCTGTTAAAATAAGAACTGAGAAAGTGTTCACTCATTTGCAGAATAAAGTTATTACTAATGAATTTAGCATGCATTTCACGGATATGATAAGATCCAAAGCCAGATTACAAATTATCGATGGATATCAGATTTTCCTGCAATCTTTCTTTTCTCAGATAAAACTCACTGTAAGCTCTGAAATCTCATCTTTAAAAACGTGGCTCTAAATAAATAAGTAGTACTCTTTAGGTAAATGTACTATATATAATATGTGTCCTGTAGATATAGATTTGGAAACAGGCTTTCTTAGCAACAGTATTATGAACTGGAAAAAAAAAAATACATGAACTGAATCATAGACATAAAAGTTCTTTTTGAAACCATTGAATGCATGAGTACATTATCACTCAACATGGAATCAAATTCAATAGACCTAGTGAAATTGCACATATTTATAGGTATGGACAAAATTTAGCAATATAAACTTGCTAATTTTAGAGGGAGGAAATAGTTTGAAAAAGTTAACTTGCCGAAGGCCTCATAATGCTTTTCCCATACTACATGGCACATGGCCTTTGAATTGTTCGCCATTAATTCCTTTATCTAGTGTCCTCTCCTTCGTGAAAAATGCGTAACATTACTCTGTAATTATATAATGTGATAAACAGGTTCTTAATATTCCATTAGCAAAAGCTTTTATTTTTCCTTCAGAACACAAAACAGTCCTTTCTCTCTCTCTTTTTTAAATGACCATAACATTGTCCTGCTTTTTTAAATTGTGGTTCAAGCACTGTGGACACTGAAGTAAATACATGCAGAATTTCCCCTCTTCCCCCCCCGCCAAAGACATGATTCCTCTCTGTGGCCCAGGCTAGAGTGCAGTTGTCTGTAATCTGTAAGAACTTCTCAATCTGTCCTCGTCTTTCACAGCCTTCACCCTTTTAAAGATCATTGACCTGCTGTTTCAAGTGTTCCTTCACTTGGACCCACTTAAAGATAATTTAAACAAATTTGAACAGGTGTTTTATAGCATGGCTGAAATGCACATTATTTTTACTTGTTCATAATGGGGATTTGTGTGGTATTTTCTAATCATTGGGCTAAAGTCATGCATCTTTGGCAAGACTATCACAGAGACTTGTGTGCCTTTCTCAGTGTGTCATATCATGGCATCCATGGTGTTCACATGTTTTATTATTGGTAACATTAACTTTGATTACTTGGCAAAGGTGGTTTCTACTGTTTTTTCGACTGTAAAATTACTGTTCTACCCTATGTAGTTAATAAATAACTTGGGGAAGACACTTAGAGAATATACAAATTCTGTTTCTCCTTAAACTTTTTCTCATTGAATTCAGCACTCCTTATTGAACCTCATCTGTGACAAGTATCACTGTAGTGTGTACCTAATGGTTTTGTTTCCTCTTTGCTTCTCTCATTATTCATTAGCATTCTACTCCGAGGAAGAACTGTCTCTTCTCTCTTATTTATTAATTATGTATTTTAAGTTTGGCCTATGGATTATAATCAAATGCTACTCTTATTTATATTGTTGCTCAAGTTCCTCCAGAACGTTGGGTCCTTTCTCTTTTATCAAGGCTTCATCTTTTTTGAATGCTTGTTTAATTTCTGATACAATACAATATTAGGCTCGTCTTACATGTTCCCTTCCTCGGTTCTGGCATCAATCATTTCTTCAAAAAGTCCTAGTTCCTTTTATTGGGGAATGGTATTTAGAAAATTAAAATTTGGTGCTAGGTCTACTCACTGCTATTGCAGTGTCGTTGTTAGAAGGCCCTATGGCAAACAGAGCTGGGAAATTTACATATGTAAACTAACTGGATTAGTTTTCAAGGGGTGCCACAGCAAATGACTATGAGTCTTACAGCTTAAAGCAACGTAAATTTATTCTCTTATAGGTCTGGACACCAAAAATCTGCAGTATTAAACCAGCTTTGTATTCTTGGCATAAATCTCATTTGACTATAGTATACTATTATGACTGAAGTATCACTGATTCATGATCAGAATTTAAAAATTCATATTAACGAGTAATATTAGTCTGAATTTTTTTTACCTTCGAATTGCCTTTATCTGGTTTAATTATCAATTATTCTTCAAAAAAAGAGAAAAGAATTAGGTACTTTTCCTTCATTTTCAATGCTCTAGGATGATTTATAGAGTATTGGGAATATCTAGTCTGAAGAACTTGGTAGAGTTCTCCTGTGAAACTGTCAAAGCATCTGGTGCTTTTTTAACGTTTTGTGTTTCTACTCATTTCCTGTGAATTTTATCTATCTTATAATAAGAGTAGTGTAGTAAAGCCTCCTATTAGCAAGACAGGGACCAGGAAGTTATGACAGTTACTCACCTTTGATGCCAGATTGAATGGGGCACCAAAAATTCCAGTCATCAGGGTAAATACTGTTTTAATGCAGTATTTTAGAAAGTTAAATAAGCAAACTATAAGCCTGTGGGACAGCACTCTCTTTATATAAAGATGTTTTATTGGAATCTGGGTCAGGATTGCGGTGAGATGAGTGAGACAGAGTTGTGTAAGTGAATGGGCAGCTCTTGTCTTTATTCACAATTATATATTTAGTCATCACGGATTTTTTTTTTGAATCGACATTTTTTGAACTCTCTTCTACACTCTCTCTTGTCTTACCCTAATCCAGCTAGCTCTCCTCGTCCATGTATCTTCTGCACCTCCTGCAGAAGGTAAAGACAGTACAAAAACCAGATAAAGACAGTACAAAGTTCACTTCATAAAGGTTGAAGCCAAGCTGTTTATTTTTTTGTATCTTTCCCTTTAAGACACATACTTTGAAATCCCTTCTGTACAGGGCTTGGTCTGATCTGCCCAGTTGTTTATTTTTCCTCTCAGATTTACCCTGCTGTCTCTTGAGATAAGAGAACTAATCCCATCATGAGAACTCTACCCTCATGACCTCAAACAAATCGAGTTACCACCTAAAAGTGCACCTCCTAATACTATAATATTTGATTGTGGCTTCAACATATACATTTCAGAGCGACATACTCAGTCCATAACATTGATGCCACCAAGTCACACTCAGACCCTCTTAGCTAGTGTTCTTGTTCTGAACTCTTTGAGTTTTTTCCTGCTCCGTGCTTGCTGGTCACACAGAGGGCAGACAGGAGACTGTGAGCATGTGAGACTGCTGTGGCCCCTGTATTTCTTTTTCCTTTTTTTTTTTTTCCATTCATTACTTTTTATTTTTAATTATTGGGACATAATAGTTACATATATATGCATAATTGATGCATAATAGATGCATGAAAGGGCAGCTATCACCTGAAGCATTTACCATTTATTTGTGTTAGAAATATTCCAATTCCACTCTTTTATTTAAAAATATATAATAGATTTTTTAAAATTACATTTCAAGTTCTGGGGTACAAGTGCAGAATGTGTAGGTTTGTTACATAGGTATTCACGTGCCATGGTGGTTTCCTGCACCCATCAACCCACCATCTACATTAGGTATTTCTCCTAATGCCATCCCTCCAGTAGCCCCCCAACACTCCCCCCCGAAAAAATTTTTCTTTTTTACATGCAATTATTTTGCACTTTTTATTTTCTGTGTTTTCAGGTAACTTGGGGAAATGTAGTTTTGCTTTGAATTTTCATAGATGTGAAGTTCTTTCGTACTCTTGGGGAAAAGATTTTGGGAATTTATCTGTCTGCTACCCGCCTGCTTTTTCCTGCAGCTACTGGAAGTCTTCTGGCCATTATTATTAATTAATCCTTTATCACAGTATTGCATATTCCCAAGTGATATGCAAATAAATGAATAGACAATTTTTTTTAAATGTCAAAAATTGTTAACCCAAAAGAGCTAAAGCCAGCTTAAAACTGCAGCTGAAACCCTGGTACCTGTGATTGGGCAAAGCAGGTACACTTGTCCCTCTAACAAGAATGATGAGGCATGCAAGTATATGTTTGAGTTCCTGGGTAAGGCATGTGGTTTGAAATTGAATATAGCTTTGTTCGAATTGCCAAATATAATACTGGCACACTTTCTAACCATCCTAAATCTCATATTTAAATTTTTTTTTTAAATTTGTGCATACATAGTAGGTGGATACATTGAGTACAGAAGATATTTTGGCACAGTCATGCAATATGCAATAATCACATTATAAACAATCCAGTTACACTTTTTTAGTTATTTTTAAATGGGCAATTAGATTATTATTGACTATAGTTCCTTATTGTGCTATCAAGTATTGGGTCTTTTTGATTCTTTTTAACTTTTTTTTGTAGCCATCAACCATCCCTGCTTTCTCCTCACCCCCCACTACTCTTCCCAGCCTCTGATAACCATCCTTCTATTCTTTGTCTCCATGAGTTAATTATTTTGCTGAATCTCTTTTTTAAAATCTGTCAAATCACCAGGTTATCAGGAGAAATAATGGGATTATGTTTTACAGGTATCTAGCAAGAGTGCCTGGCATAGTGGGTGCTGAAAAATGCTCCTTAACTTACCATTTTCCTTTACTCGGCCTGCCACTTTTATGACAACAAGATATAATCTTAAGGATTCCTTCTTTTTCGTGTTTTTGTGTTGGAAATATAGTCTTCTTTCCCATTTGAACACAAATTTCTCATCATTCTCTCACTGTCCTACATATTAAAGCACCAATTTTCCTACAATTTGGGATCTATAATTCTCAGTGTATAAAATTAACTTCATTTCTCATTATGAGTTTTTTACTGTTACAAAATTGCATATAGATAGATCCAATCATCGGCTTAAACTATTGATGCTGAATCCCGTTAGGCAGTAGTTGAGATTTGTCATATCTAAAAGTTCTTCCTGTTTTGTGTTATCATCTACAAGATTTATCACTGGGCTAATAAAAAAGTTTAGAAAGTTACCTCACTCCATTTCATGCTTCTAGCCCGGCTGAGCTTAAGCCCTTTGTTAGGCAAATCATTTTTTTTTTTTTTCTTTTGGTGAGTGGGGGTTGCTTTTTTAGTTTTTCTTTAATTTTTTTTTTTTCCATTAGGTCAGTTCAACTCTGTTTAATGCAACTCAAGTCAATTCAAATCAATGTAGTTAGGTTTCAGACATTTCTGTTTCCATTTACAGAGCAAATGCTGTAGACTGGGCACTCTTCTTTTCATTGAGAAAATAAAGTTGCTGCAGGAGCTCAAAGTCTATTGGACCATCTACAGAAACACAAAGCGATATTGTCACACTAGCAAGTCAGAAATGGTACAATGGGATCAGAGAGGAGGAGAATACCCCGGTTTTGGAGCAGGATTAGTGAAGGTTTCAGAGAAGGGTAAATTTAGAGATGAACTTTGTAAAATGAGTAGGATTTTATTAAAAAAAAATAAGATGTTTGATGGTGGCAGTAAGAACTCCAATAAAGGTATTTCTAGAGATGCCCTCAGGCTACTTATCAGTCAGTGTTTTTTAAACAGAGCCCTTCAAGGCCCAGATTTTCCCTGAAGACTCCAGAGGCTACCAAAAGGGCAATGCCTAAAGGGAAAGAGAGTTAAAAAGAGAGTTTGAAAATGGAATAAAGGTGATACAGACCAACCATTTTCCATTTCAGAAAAAGTCTACTAAATCTTAAGTTCCAAAGACCTAGCTGATCTTTACCCTAATAAAAGAATCCCTTTTTTCCTGAAATATCACTGTTATTTAGTATATTTATACTTCATTTTCTTCCTTATGACTTTTGTCATTTGCTTTTATATCTGAGACCTGGTCCATTTGTGCTTCATTTATTGCTTACTTTGTGCTGTGCCCTTCCTCCCAATCATTCCTCCTTCCCCACTGTCCATCAACTCCCTGCGTACCTGATGTGTCAGAGTGCTTTCAATCACGTAGACTAATTGGATTGAGAAGGCATTGTTGATATTAGGAAGGATATTCATGAGGTGGGTTACTATGAAAATTCTGCTTCTAAAGTCAACGTGTTCCACTGCTTATTATAAACCTCCTCTTACCTTTTACATTCCTTCTCCTTAGTCTCTTAAAACAAAAATGATGAACCTGTAGAGACTTTAGAGGAAGAACGACCCAAATTTCTTCACATTATTTTTTCATCTAGATGTGAAGAAAAAGGGTGGCCTTAGAAACATCCAGCTGAAAATGTAAGAGCTGCTGTCAGCCTGTTCTCCTGGAGGACTGGCAATAGCTTTCCTATCCCAACCAATTGGGCTCTAAGTGACTAAGAAATCACCTCTCCTGTGCTAAGGCATGGAAATTTAAGGGTAACATTTACTATAGCAGCTGGCATTACAAACCACCAGACACTGGAGACATGTACCTTCGTGCCTTTAGACCTATATTCTCTCCTTTATGGTCCGTGAAAAAGTCTTTCAGCATTTCTGGGAAAACTGTGCTGCCAAAAAGACATAAATCAACATAGACAATGCTGAATAAAGATGTTGAATATATATTAAATATTAAGTTGCAAGGAGGATGGTTTCCTTGCTCATTTTATTGGGAATTCACCCCAAACAAGTATTCCCATGAATTAAGGCCTAGAAATGGGCTTTTAAATAAAGAGATAAGAACAAATATTTGTAGGCCAGACTGCTACTCCTGGCAGTATGTCTGCACAGAGAAACAGAAAGGTCTGTCTGGGAGATATAAGCAGAATTTGAATAAACCATGGCAAACATACATTTTTTTAATTAAGAGAAAAAATGCATTCTATTTATCCACAGAAATATCATTTCCAGTGGTCTTCATTCCTTTCAGTAGATCCCAGTGTTCATTTATTGTGATTTTGCTTTGGCTTGAAGAACTTCCTTTCTCACTCTGTGAAATATAGATCTATTGATAACACATTCTTTTAATTTCCATATCTGCCAATGAATTTTCTGTTGATTTCTGAAGGACATTTCTGCTGGATTTGTAATTCTGAGTGGACATTATTTTTCCCCTTTAAACGCTTCACAAATGTCATTCTATCATCTACGGATCCCTAGTATTTTGTTAAGGGAGTCAGTGATTATTTATCATGGCTCACCTGTACATTATGCATTGTTGGCTGTTTTTAATACCTCTTTAAAAATCTTGGTTGTGTTTTTCATTTTAGTTATCTGGATTGGAATTTAATGAACTTCTAAAATGTATAAATCCATATCTCTCTCCAAATTTGAAAGTTTGGGGTTATTATTACTTTAAGCATTTTTTTTCTGCCCTATTCTTTTTTTCTTTCTCTCTCTTTGGGACTCCAGTTATGCATATATCAGATGTTTTGCTATTATTCCACAGGTCCCTAAGCTTCACCTAAAAAAATTTTTTTTCCAATTTTTAACCATCTTCTTTTCTAATGTACATGCTTTTTATTTATTTTTCTTGCCTTATATTACTGGCTAGGTCATTGAGTACAATGCTGAATAGAAGCGGTGTGAGTAGGTACTCTTCTCCTTTTCCTAATGTCAGGAGAAAATACTAGGTCTTTTACCATTAAATATTATGTTAGCTAAAATTTTTTCATAGATGTCTTTTATCAAGTTGAGGATGTAACTTTTGATTCCTAGTTTGCAGATTGTATATATGTTACATATTACACACTCTATAAGTACATATTACATATATAAATATATGTAAAAGCTCTGTAATTCTCCAGGTACAGAATCAACTTTAGTTCTCATTATGAGGTTTTTGCTGTATAAAAAGTACGTACAAATATATCCAGTCATCAGCTTACTATTGTTGCTGAACAGAGTTAGGCACTAATTGAGATTTGTGATATTTTTAAATGTTTTCTATTTTCTCTTATCATCTGAGTGCGTCATCATTGAGCTAATAAAAAATTCAGAAATTTGCCAGGCATCGTGGCTCATGCCTGTAGTCCTAGCACTTTGGGAGGCCAAAGCAGGCAGATCACCTGAGGTCAGAAGTTTGAGATCAGCCTTGCCAACATGGTGCAACCCTGTCTCTACTAAAAATACAGAAAAATTATCTGAGCATGATGGTGGGTGCCCGTAATCCTAGCTACTTGGGAGGCTGAGGCAGGAGACTCACTTAAACCTGAGAGGCAGAGGTTGCAGTGAGCTGAGATTGTGCCACTGAACTCCAGTCTGGGTGACAAGAGCAAAACTCTGTTTTTTTAAAAAATAAATAAAAAAATTTAGAAACTTAACTCACTGAAATTCCATACTACTTCTACTTCGTCAGAGTTTAATTTCATTGTTAGGCAAGTCATTTTTTAAATTTTTCATTTTTCTTTCAATTTTGTTCCATTCAGTCAACTCAACTCTACTAAATGCAGCTCAAGTCAATTCAGATTAATTCAGTTAAGTTTTATACATTCCATTCTGACGTATCAAAACTGATACTGGATTTTGTAAATTATTTTGTGCATCTGTGTAAGTGATTATATGACTTTCCTTATTTAGTTTGTTAATAGGGTGGATTGCTGTGATTTATTTCCTACTGTTAGATGATCCTTGACTTTCTAATATAAACGTCACTTAATCATGGCATATTCTACTTGTATAGATTTTTGGATTAGATTTTCTAAAATTTGTTTAGAATTTTTACCATGTTCATGAGGGATATTATTCTGTGGCTTACTTTTTTAAAGATGTCTTTGTTTTTTGTCTTAGGGTAATGTAAGCACCATAGAATGAGTTGGGAAATGCACATTTCAGTTTTTCTCAGAGTTTGTATGCAATTGGTAGGATTTCTTCCTTTAATGTTTGTTTACCTGGAAAGCCATTTGGACCTGCAGCTTCTCTGTGGAAAGGATTTTAAACACAAATTTAAATTCTTCATAATATATAGATAGGGCTATTCAGGTTACTTGTTTCTTCTTGAGAAAGCTTTAGTAGTTTCTTTCTTTCAAAGAATTTGCGCATTTCATCTAAGATGTCCAATTCATAAGTATAAGTTTGTTCGTAATTTTTTATTCTTTTAAATCCATAGATTCTACCTACATGACACCTCTCTTCGTTCTGATATTGGTAATTTGTCTATGATTTCTCCTCAGCTGTTTTGGTACAGGTTTATTAATGTTCTCAAATAACTTGCTTTTTAGCTTTTATCTGTTTTCTTTATTGTTTTTCTATTTTCTATTACATTGATTCCTACTCTGATGTGTATTACTTGAGTTTTTCCCTTTGTTTGGGGTTTCATTTATTCTCCTTTTCTAGTTTCTTAAGCTGGAAGCTAAGGATCATTGATTTGAGACTTTTGATTTCTTCATAAACCTTATTCTCTGGGTAAGGGAATCAAACAATTAAAAATAACCACAAAGCATAATGAGTTAAATAGTATCTTAGAAGATTAGACATGCTGTGAGAAAAAAAAAATGTCATAAAAGATGGTAAGGATTGACTGAAAGTGGAGCTCTTAGTTGATGGTTGCGATTTTGAATAGAATGCTCGGTATAAGCCTCATTGAAAGTTGGCATTCAGGAAAAGAACTGGAGCTGAGTTAGAGAAGTAGCCTTGCACATTTCTATAGGAAGAACTTTCCAGTAAAAGGAAAGAATCAATGCAAAGGCTCTAAAATGACTGAAGTGTTGGAGCAAAAGCAAGAAGGTCAATATTGTCAGCAAGTGAGGAGTGAACTAGAGAATTAGGAAAAGAGCTTACAGTGTTCCAAGGGAGGGCCCGTTTACAAGCATAGAACATGTGTTTTCTCCATTGGTAATATTCTGTCTAGTCCTATTATATCCACTGTTAGGATATAGATATAGAGCCTTGGAAGATATAATCACCTTCTTTAGGCTGGCCTTGCAATCTTAACCCCAACAAGGTGGGGGGAGAGAAAAGAATACACATTGTGCAACATTGGAAAATTGAAGAAAAATGCCGACTATCTCTGTTGACATGAACGACAGTCTATTCTAGTTTACCACTCGCCTTATCCCCTCTCATTTTTGCCAACCCTATAGACGAAACCATAACCTTCATGTCGTATTTTTAAGGCTCAGCTTTCAAGGGCAAAACATTGACTTCCTCACTTAAAAGAGAAAAGAAATTGGATTTGGCCAGATTCCACTGACATGAATAGGATTTTCTTCATGAATAAAATGGCAAAGATGTTCTTGGAAAAAAATGCATTAATAATTTCTTTTCAAGAATCACATGAACATTTTCAAAGAAATAAATTGTGTTGTCGGAATGCAAAGATTTTTCTCACTGACTTAGTAAAAATGGACGACACATTTTAAAATATTACCATGATACACCTAAGTGTTGTTTTTCTGGTATTTTCTCCTTGGATATAGATCTTTTCAAGTTTTCCAGGTTTTTATCATTGCCAGATAAGTTGGTAAATGGAACAGGCTTTGTGGTACCTTAATTATGGTCAAATGACAAAGAATTATTTTTAACTTTTGCTTCTGAGAAACTGCATGCCTTTTTAGATTTATATTAATATATATGCCCCTTCCATTCTTGAAGTGTCTTATAATATCTTTGGTAACTGTGCTCAGGAAGCAATCACAACAACAACAACAAAAAGATTGAAAAAGCAAGCAAATATTTTAGGAGTTTTAAAAAGATTCCATGCTTAAGGCAAGGTCTTCTTCAGGTGATGTTCCAAACCGGTGGCTCAAGCAGACACATAAAAGTGTTCACATTAGCAACAAGACTCTTTCTGTGGTCCACTGAGACTGGTGGGCTCCTTGTCTTTTGCTGCTTTCATCTCCAGCAGCACTAGCTTGGCCACTTTGTACTTATGTACAGGTAAATACTGCCTATGTGCAGGAAAATACTGCTTTTAGAGTGAGTTAAAAAATAAACTGATTCGATAAATGAAAGAAATTCTGTAGCCACAATCATTAGTGTTTGTCACTAGGCCACTCTCATATAGCCCAATCCTCTTTCCCTACAACACTAGAAACTACGACACATGGAGTTGTAGAGGAAACTGAACAGGTGGAATTAGCCGTCATTCATCTGAGTTCTTAACAACGATAGTGATGGTGACAACCACAATTTAAAAAGGAATTTTACATTCAGTGTGGTTGAATTTTGTGAGAGATTGACATATTGTTATAACAGTACAGTTAATTAATTAATAAATAAGACTTACATACAAATTTTGAAATTGTGCAAATCTCTCCAGATTAAAAATTCCATAAGCATCAGGAAATCCCAAAGCTTTGGACCAAGTGAATTTTAAACCGTGCTTTATGCAATCACTACAACATGTTAGCAAATTAATTTTGAAATTGTACAAATCTCTCCAGATTAAAAATTCCAAAAGCATCAAGAAATCCCAAAGCTTTGGACCAAGTGAATTTAAACTATGTTTTCTGTGATCACTACAACATGTTAGCAAATCATTAGAGTAACCAGAAATAGAGAATATCTTTGTTGGTATTAGTATTACATTACGTGAGATGTGAAGGATTCGAGGTCCTTAGTAATGTGTATCTTGCATAGAATGCTATCACCATGTTACTCTGTCTTACCTGTCTTTGAATGCTAAGATAGGTTCATCTTGCAGATTAGGTTATCTTATTATGGGTAGGTTCATCTCATGAATACGGGCATCTTCTTGTAGATAAGATGGATTCATCTTGTGAATATTATGTTCACCTTGTGGAAAAGAACTTTGAAATTCACAGTGAAAATAACTTGTATTCATATAAATCATTCACCCATTAGGTATTGACATTAGGACTTGAACCTAGGTGCTCTGATTAAGCCTCTGCTCTTTGTGTTGTATTCTGACAATTTTTAAAGTTGGCACCTTTTCAGTCCCCCTCAAATACTGAAAATGACCATTGTCTTCTCCTCCTGTTTTTCTGTCTGACTTTCCCATTCCATATAGTCACATTTGAGTTCAAGTCACCTGTTAATGATAGATTTCAGAACTCGAGTAATGAAGCCAGCTACATCTGATTATACATTTTGCTATGCTGCTGTCTGAAGAATCTTGTGTTAGGATTCAATGTCTTTCATCATCAAAACGAGATAGTCTGAGATACATTTGGTATCTTCTTGTCAGCGCACCTTGTTCCGTAGGCTGTGCTATAACAAGAAATATAGGGACTAGTGTTTGGTACCAGTTTCCAGCAGGGAATGGAAAGATGGAGACAAACAGCTGGAGTGAAACTAGGAGGTAGTTCTCAAATACACTCCTCTGAGTCTCCAGATCTTCAGAAGAATCCCCTCACCTCGGCATTCCATTCACCCTGGAAACTCTCCGTCCTCCCTTAACCAAGGAAGTTTCTTATCCATTGTTTCGTATAGCAAGCTTCCAGTGAGATTTATTTTTAATAGAAAGGTCTCTGGCTGAAGAAAATTTTGTAAGCCATGAGAGGAGAGTTGAGGAATGGGGCCAAGTAGTCATGAAAGAATTCCTGGCATCTTCTGGGCTGGGCTTGTGCTTTCCACTGGACCAACCCATGCCCTAGTAATAGATCCCTTCCTGTTTCTTCACTTCTACCCTTCATTTCAAGGGAGGTGAGAAAATAAGGAAAAAATTTACCTGAGATGAGGGCTTTTAATCCAGAGGCATATAACTAGTTTTAAGAGTCATCAGGTACTAAACTCCTTTTGATTCTGAGAATTTCATAATTATCTAAATTAGATCATGACCGTGGTGATTCTGCCCTTTTAAAGTACACCCTTGCCTTGAAACCATTGTGAATAACTTCTAAAAGGATAATTTTCAAGCATCCAGGTATGTGATGGAAAAAAACCCATAATCTGTCATTGTTTTGCAATGATATCACTGCTCTATCTACTAATGGATCTAATTACCACACAGTTGTTGTAGGAGACCTCTAGTTGATTAACATCCTACATTAGTCACCCTGAGTAAACAGTATGTGGGATTTAGCTTTTTTTTTTTTTTTTTTAAAATAACAGCAAGGGTCACAGGGTAAGCTGCAAAATCATTACGGTAGCTCTGGTGCTTTGTGAGGGTTGCAGGTCGTCCTTTTTACTCCTCATCCAGTATGTCGTCTTTGTGAGCATCATCTGAAAGCTTGTTTCATTCACAAGTGTTGCAAGACATTCTGATTTAACCAGATTAGAATTGCCCATCCTCCCTTCACATCCTCAATTCTTTCTAGTTCCTGGTTGAAAGCTTCACATGCTTCATTTGGTATTGATGAGAGTTATTTGTGTTATAAGGTTTTCTACCCTCTTTCCCAAAGCTGCTTTGATGCCAAATGTATGTTAGGAAGGAATACGAATCCTAGGGAATAGTTATTTTTTTTTCTAATGACATTACTTTCATGGATACACACTGGCAAGGATATTTAGAATTTTATGCTTTCCTTTTTATAAAACTACATACTGTCTTTCTTAACTCATTTTCCCTGTGAACAGCTATATGCTGCCAGAAATTATATATAAATGACTTGCTTATTGAAGTAGTTACTGCAATTTTCATGCTTTCAATGTGAAGGCATTTTAGATTCGGTGTATTTAAGGGTATAAAAGCAATGAGAATGCTCTCTCTCTATGTCCCCACTCCCAGTTGCTGCCTCAAAATTTGAAAACCACCTTCCTTCTTATATAAAAGGACAGAGAGGCTGGGTCAGCTGCCTGGGCCTTGTGCTTAAATTGAAGTGTGATAATTCAAGTCTTTTTTTCTTCTTCTTCTTCTTCTTGAAGATAGCTGCTATTTTCACCGCGGAGAGGAAAAAGAAGTTTTTACTGTATATTCCTATAATGGAGCTAAAAGAGTTCAGCAGCCTCTCTGAATTGAAAGGTCTAATTAGATTCTACTTTAATGTAAGATCTTGGCTTCAAGGCACTTAACTAAAAGAGAGAGGGCTTTATAAGAGGAAGCTATAAAATGTTTAAACATAAGCATCTTAAGCATATAACTAGGAAATGAAATACAATGCGCCATATAAAGTGGGGATTATCTAACCCATTCCAAAAACAATCTTTTGTACTGGCTTCCAGTCAGTGTATATTCTCTTCTCATAAAGGAAGTGGTGAAAAAGGAAGGTGAGCTCTGAGAGAAAAGATTCTAGATAGATCTCCACATTTAAAATACAAGGTAGATGTTCTAATATCATTAATTACGCAAAGAGATCATGACTTATTACCTCTGCTTCCTCTGAAGGGCGGTATTCACACATTTTATTTTAGATGAAATATATAGAAGGTCATTTTTATTTTTATTTTCTAATTTTTCCAGACTGGCACAATAGAAATTCATAAGGAATTTACCAGTGTTAAGCCATAGTAGGCAGTGTTTTATTATTATTCAGTTATCCATATGGAATATTGAGATGAATGTTCCTGAAATGTATCTGCATACTGAGCTTCACAGCTTGAATTATTCAATGATTCTGTGATTATATGCCCTGAACTCCTAATTCTTTAAGACCTTTTGTGAATTGGGACTTTGCAGAGGCAGAAGAAACCTGTAACTCATCCATTTATCTCAGCCATTTAGTTAAAACAGCTGCCTGTCAATGACAGGTTAAGCTCAAGGGAAAAAAATTTCTAAGACGTGAGCTCCAGAATCTGGAATTCTCTTCTACCCCAGGATTACATTTGTAACTGAAAAACCTTTATGAGCCCTTGAACTCAGCAGTTTTATAAACTTGCCTGTATTATTCTCTGGCTTTCTCCCATTTAAAAACATCTCGTGATTTTTACTGTGATTTTAATAGCAACAAGTTTTTTGGTTTTTTTTTTTTTTTTTTTTTTTTTTGAGAAAACATAGTTTCTGGCCTCTGTTCTGTGTTATGCAAAATTAATGAGGATTAATTTTTTCAAATAGGTAGAGCCTTAAAGTATGCTTTTAAATAAATGCAATGATGAAGAGGTTCCATTTTGTTGGTGCCTGAAACTTTTTTCCCTAAAATAATATATTTGTTCAAGAATTTAAAGATGCTTTTTTGGCATTCAGGAAGTTGAGTGACTACTATGTGCCCAATACTCTAGAAAGATAAAATTTAATAACAAAGATAAATTGATACATTGATGGATTCAAAAATGGCTGATGAGTGGAGACAGGCTAGTGCAATATTTTCTCTTTTCTTTTTTTCCATTTATTTTATTGCATTTTAAGTTTTGGGGTACATGTGAAGAACATGCAAGATTGTTGCATAGGTACACACGTGGCAGTGTGATTTGCTGCCTTCCTCCCCATCACCTACATCTGGCATCTCTCCCCTTGCTATCTCTCCCCAGCTCCCCACCCCCCACTTTACCTCCCCCATTTCCCCCCAACTGACCCCAGTGTGTAGTGCTCCCCTCCCTGTGTCCATGTGTTCTCATTGTTCAACATCCACCTATGAGTGAGAACATGCAGTGTTTGATCTTCTGCTCTTCTGTCAGTTTGTGGAGAATGATGGTTTCCAGGTTTATCCATGTCCCTACATAGGACACAAACTCATTGTTTTTGATGGCTGCATAATATTCCATGGTGTATATGCGCCACATTTTCCCTATCCAGTCTATCATCGATGGGCATTTGGGTTGGTTCCAGGTCTTTGCTATTGTAAACAGTGCTGCAATGAACATTCGTGTGCAGGTGTCCTTATAGTAGAATGATTTTTAATCCTTTGGATATATACCCAGTAATGGGATTGCTGGGTCAAATGGAATTTCTATTTCTAGGTCCTTGAGGAATCGCCACACCATCTTCCACAATGGTTGAACTAATTTACACTCCCACCAACAGTGTAAAAGTGTTCCTATTTCTCCACATCCTCTCCAGCATCTGTTGTCTCTAGATTTTTTAATGATCGCCATTCTAACTGGCATGAGATGGTATCTCAATGTTGTTTTGATTTGCATTTCTCTGATGACCAGTGATGATGAGCATTT